>NC_060122.1:182469983-182780097 GCF_021461395.2 Schistocerca americana
TTATTTAGCTGGCAGTAGTGGCGCTCGCTGTATTGCAGTAGTTCGAGTAACGAAGATTTTTGTGAGGTAAGTGATTTGTGAAACGTATAGGTTAGTGTAAGTCAGGGCCATTCTTTTTAGGGATTATTGAAAGTCAGATTGCGTTGCGCTAAAAATATTGTGTGTCAGTTTAGTGTTGATCAGAATAGGTAAAGAGCGAAATGTCTGAGTACGTTCAGTTCTGCTCAGCTGTTTGAAAATCAAACAATGTAAGAGATTTATCAGCACAGTAATTCATTAATTTTTCTAAGGGGATGTTTCATACCATTGACGTACATTTTTTTTTTAACGTTGGCTAAAATGATCACGAAATACAGGTTTATGTCAATTTAAATTTCTTCCTAAAACGGCATTTATCATGCATCCGCAACAGGCATAAGAAACATTATGATTCGTACCTGGGTGCCTGATGGTCTTCGCTTCATCAGAATAAAGTAATAGATGAAAGTTTCATTTGATTGAGATTTATCACTAATACAACAATCTCAGAAAATAAATTTGCTCCGATGCGCATTATTGAGCCAACATGAAGTGGTATATCTCCGTATACCACGTTATCAGCCATAAGTTCTAGTGAAGCTACCATGTTCCAGTTCCCAACTTCACTCCTTTATGCTCACCTGTTCTTTCACCACCATCTGTCGCCAGGAGCCTGTTGTTCAAGGAAGTACTGTGTGCGTGGGCCAGCTCATACGAGCAGAACGGCTAACAGGACCACTCAGCACTATCTCTGTCATAAAAGTCCAGGTAAGTGTAATTCTTTAAGTGTAAGTTGATAAAAGCGGTGCTCACGGGTTACCAGGCAACAGTCTGGCTGCTTGTGACGCGGCTGCGTGCGGGTTTCGGCTGCTATCCCCCGTCTCCCTCTCCACCGCCAGACATCTGCATGAGGCGGTGTACGAGGGACGTTCGAAAAGTCCGTGCAAAAATAAAAACTACTTACGTGTTTGGGGTAAACCTCTTTTATTTTTCGACATAGTCTCCTTTTAGACTTATAAACTTCGCCCAACGCTGTTCTAATTTGTTGATTCCTTCCGAATAATAGGAATTGTCCAAGTCTGCAAAATAGCTATTATCTACTGCAGTCACCTCCTAGTTTGAATAAAATCTTTGTCCCGCCAGTCATTTCTTCAAATTGGGGAACAAATAGTTGTCCGAGGGAACCAAGTCTGGAGAATATCGGGGATGTGAAACGATTTGCAATCCTATTTCCATTAATTTTGCTACCACAACTGCTGAGCTCTGTGCTGGTGCACTGTCGTGATGGAAAAGGACATTTTTGCTGTTCAATCGCCGGCGGTTTTCTTGCAGCTCGGTTTTCAAACGGACCAATAACGATGATTAATATGCACCTGTAATAGTTTTACCCCTTTCCAGATAGTCGATGAGGGTTATCCCTTGCGAATCCCAAAAGACAGTCGCCATAACCTTTCTGGCCGAAGGATGGCCTTCGCCCTTTCTGGTTCACATTCTCCCTTGGTAATCCATTGTTTAGACTGTTCTTTGGTCTCAGGAGTATAGTCATGTATCCATATTTCATCCACAGTGACGAAACGACACTTAAAGTCCTGTGCATTCTTCCTGAACAGCTACAAACCATCCTTCCAACACTTCACACGATTCCGTTTTTGGTCAAGAGTGAGCAATCGCGGAACCCATCTTGCGGATAGCTTTCTCATGTCCAAATATTATTTACCCGTTCATTCGATATGCCCACAGCACTAGCAATCTCACGCACCTTAACTCTTCTGTCACCCATCACCATATCATGGATTTTATCAATGATTTCTGGCGTCGTAACCTCCACAGGGTCTCCAGAACGTTCAGCATCACTTGTGTCCATATGGCCACTCCGAAAATTTTGAAACCACACATAAACTACTCCAATCGAAGGTGCAGAGTCACCGTAATGTTTATCAAGCTTCTCTTTAGTCTCCTGAGGCGTTTTGCCTTTCATAAATGGTTCAAATGGCTCTGAGCACTTTGGGACTTAACATCTGTGGTCATCAGTCCCCTAGAACTTAGAACTACTTAAACCTAACTAACCTAAGGACAGCACACACATCCATGCCCGAGGCAGGATTCGAACCTGCGACCGTAGCGGTCACGCGGTTCCAGACTGAAGCCCCTAGAACCGCACGGCCACACCGGCCGGCCTTTGCCTTTCATAAAAGTAATGTTTAATCACCACACGAAATTCTTTTTCGTCCGTTTTTTGACAATCACTCGACTTCCTTGATTCACACGAATGCCAAACGCAAAGAAATAGACCAACATGGCTGAAACTTGGTGTGCGTTCTTTCCAAAGATGCTACTAACTAAACATGACCTCGATACGCGCCCGTTGTGCCATCTCTCGGACTTTGCACGAACTTTCCAAACGTCCTTCGTACAGCGTGTGCAGACCTAAAGCATCACACAGAGACCAGCGCAGCGTCGCGAAACTGCATCAAGAAGCGCTGACCCGTGCCCCAAAGACAAGAGTGGGTAGCGCCACACCTCTAGGGGCGGAGTTCAGCGCCCCCTGTCAACGCTGACTTAACCAGCCGCCCATCGCTGTTCGGGCCTGCTCGGTCGCAGGCTTTGAGAGCATCAGTAGTGAATGACAGGAAGACGATACTTAGCCTGAGATCTGCGGGTAGTAATAGTGTGTCAAGTAATTATACACTCCTGGAAATGGAAAAAAGAACACATTGACACCGGTGTGTCAGACCCACCATACTTGCTCCGGACACTGCGAGAGGGCTGTAGAAGCAATGATCACACGCACGGCACAGCGGGCACACCAGGAACCGCGGTGTTGGCCGTCGAATGGCGCTAGCTGCGCAGCATTTGTGCACCGCCGCCGTCAGTGTCAGCCAGTTTGCCGTGGCATACGGAGCTCCATCGCAGTCTTTAACACTGGTAGCATGCCGCGACAGCGTGGACGTGAACCGTGTGTGCAGTTGACGGACTTTGAGGGAGGGCGTATAGTGGGCATGCGGGAGGCCGGGTGGACGTACCACCGAATTGCTCAACACGTGGGGCGTGAGGTCTCCACAGTACATCGATGTTGTCGCCAGTGGTCGGCGGAAGGTGCACGTGCCCGTCGACCTGGGACCGGACCGCAGCGACGCACGGATGCACGCCAAGACCGTAGGATCCTACGCAGTGCCGTAGGGGACCGCACCGCCACTTCCCAGCAAATTAGGGACACTGTTGCTCCTGGGGTATCGGCGAGGACCATTCGCAACCGTCTCCATGAAGCTGGGCTACGGTCCCGCACACCGTTAGGCCGTCTTCCGCTCACGCCCCAACATCGTGCAGCCCGCCTCCAGTGGTGTCGCGACAGGCGTGAATGGAGGGACGAATGGAGACGTGTCGTCTTCAGCGATGAGAGTCGCTTCTGCCTTGGTGCCAGTTACGGTCGTATGCGTGTTTGGCGCCGTGCAGGTGAGCGCCACAATCAGGACTGCATACGACCGAGGCACACAGGGCCAACACCCGGCCGGCATCATGGTGTGGGGAGCGATCTCCTACACTGGCCGTACACCACTGGTGATCGTCGAGGGGACACTGAATAGTGCACGGTACATCCAAACCGTCATAGAACCCATCGTTCTACCATTCCTAGACCGGCAAGGGAACTTGCTGTTCCAACAGGACAATGCACGTCCGCATGTATCCCGTGCCACCCAACGTGCTCTAGAAGCTGTAAGTCAACTACCCTGGCCAGCAAGATCTCCGGATCTGTCCCCCATTGAGCATGTTTGGGACTGGATGAAGCGTCGTCTCACGCGTTCTGCACGTCCAGCACGAACGCTGGTCCAACTGAGGCGCCAGGTGGAAATGGCATGGCAAGCCGTTCCACAGGACTACATCCAGCATCTCTACGATCGTCTCCATGGGAGAATAGCAGCCTGCATTGCTGCGAAAGGTGGATATACACTGTACTAGTGCCGACATTGTGCATGCTCTGTTGCCTGTGTCTATGTGCCTGTGGTTCTGTCAGTGTGATCATGTGATGTATCTGACCCCAGGAATGTGTCAATAAAGTTTCCCCTTCCTGGGACAATGAATTCACGGTGTTCTTATTTCAATTTCCAGGAGTGTATTTAGGTGGCACAGGAAGCACAGCAAGCCACCTCAAAACGAGAAGTTATGTTTCTTTCCTTTTTAGCAATAAAGTGTTCTATTAATCTGCAAGACTCATGTACATACCATTTTGGATTCTTGCCACCGTCCACCGCAACTTCTCACCTTTCCTGTTTGTGTCGGTGCTGGCTCCACACTAGCCGACACAACACCTGGCGCCGCGGGTTACAGAACCAATGCTACCCTCGCTCTTCACCGCTCCGTCACAGCGAGTCAAAAACATTTCTCTCTTTTCTTTCAGGGGAGCGTTGCTACTAATTGTGTTGTTTCTCGCTGACTAGTCGCAACGCTTTCGCTATTTGTGAATTGTATTGCTTATAATTAGTTGCGGCGCTTCTCTCATTAAAACGGCCTCCTACACCACCCGCTGCTGTGCCTTCGGCTGTTGCTGGCTCTCATCTAACGCAGTTTATTCAGTTTCAGAACCACCAAACGTTGCAGTTGATGATGGCAGTCCAGCAGCTCATTATTACACAAGCCGCTGCTGCATCAACTCCGCCACAACAGCCTGCCCCAACCACGGCACCGTCTCCGTGCATTCCACCGTTCTGAGCTTTCAATGAACAACAAGAGGAATGGAACGAGTGGTATGCTAAGTTCGACGCTCGATGTGCTACACATCAATTTCAAGGTACTGTGGAACTTTAGTATTTCTTGTCAACGGCCGGCACAGGAATTTACCGCCTCGCTGAGAAGCTATTCCCATCTAGTACGCCGGAGTTGCTATTTTTTGGAGATTTAGTTCCTGCCCTCACTAATTATTATGAGGATCAGGCACAGGTTGCTGCAACTCATCACAAGTTCTTTTGATTGCGGAAAAAGCCAGAACAGACATACGAGGTGTGGCTAGAAAAAAACAGGACTAGTACTGGTGAAACAATAAAACGAATACAATAAGGCTGAAAGTCGCGTGGCCTGTCACGTGACTCTCGCTCCGCCTACTGCTCGAGTTTCATCTGCCTCCTGCACTCAGTCTGCCCGTGGCGTCTGTTTTAAGTAGTTGACGTTTTGTCTGTGCGTCGGAAAATGTTGAGTGTACAGAAAGAACAGCGTGTTAACATCAAATTTTGTTTCAAACTAGGAAAATCTGTAAGTGAAACGTTTGTAATGTTACAACAAGTGTACGGCGATAATTGTTTATCGCGAACACAAGTGTTTGAGTGGTTTAAACGATTTAAAGATGGCCGCGAAGACACCAGTGATGACACTCGCACTAGCAGACCATTGTCAGCAAAAACTGATGCAAACATTGAAAAAATCGGTAAACTTGTTCGACAAGATCGCCGTTTAACAATCAGAGCAGTGTCTGAGTTAACAGGAGTTGACAAGGAAAGTGTTAGGCAGATTCTTCATGAAAGTTTCAACATGAACAAAGTGTGTTCAAAAATGGTTCCAAAGTGTCTCACAATTGAACAGAAGGAACGCCGAAGAATGATTTGTTCTGACATCCTGGAAAACATTGAAAGTGATCCCACCTTCTTACAAAATGTTATTACTTGCGATGAATCGTGGTTTTTTACTTACGATCCCGAAACTAAACGCCAATCGATGCATTGGAAAACTCCTGGTTCTCCACGACAAAAAAAAGCACGAATGTCAAAATCGAAATTCAAGGCAATGATGATTGTTTTTTTTTGACATCAAAGGGATTGTGCACATTGATTGGGTACCAGAGGGACAAACAGTGAATCAGCATTACTACATTAGCGTCCTGGCTACCCTACGTGAGCGAGTACGGAGAAAACGGAACGATTTGTGGAGAAAAAAGTCATGGATCCTTCACCAAGACAATGCCCCAGCTCACAGTGCGTTGTCAGTGAAGACGTTTTTGGCAAAACACAACATTCCCATCTTAGATCATCCACCCTACTCACCTGATTTGGCCCCCTGTGACTTTTTTCTTTTCCCTAAAGTCAAGTCAGCTTTGAAAGGAACTAGATTTGAGACTGTTGAAGCAGTAAAAGAAAAAGCGACGGAAGTAATGTATGGACTTACCGAAAATGATCTGCAGCATTGCTATGAACAGTGGAAAATTCGTATGGAGCGGTGTAGAGACCGAGGAGGAGAGTACATTGAAGGAGATAACATGAAATTGTAAATAATTGTAAATAAATGTTTTTTCCAGCATCAGTCCGGTTTTTTTCTAGCCGCACCTCGTATCCCGCTTCAGGGTTTGACACGACAATGTCATTTTCAATGCAGCTATGGAAAGCACTGTAGTGACACAATGATTCGTTATACGATTATGAGCAATGTGACACACAATAGGATCTGTGAACAAAAAATGAAATGAGCGGATGGCATCGTTGGGCGGGAGGCCCCTATTCGGGGAAGTTCGGCCGCCAAGTGCAAGTCTTATTTCAGTCGACGCCATATTGGGCGACTTGCACTCCGGTGGTGAGGATGAAATGACGATGAGGACAACGCAACACCCAGTCCACGTGCGGAGAAAATCTCCAACCCAGCCGGGAATCGAACCCGGGCCCGCTTGCATGGGAGGAAGGCACGTTACCACCCAGTTAAGCAGGCGGACGTCTGTGAACAAATTCTCAAACATTCTGATCCTACTTTGAAACAAGTGTTACATTTATTGTACATCACGACTCGTGTGATAGCGCCGCGGAAAAGTTTGAGGTAGCTTTCATTTGCAGCGTGACCTAAAGCAAGGTGAAAAACAGGTACAACATTGCGGCGACCGCCGCGTGCAGACAGGTCGCTGTGCTGTGGACAGAGTAAACAAGTGTCAATGTGTGTGTCTGCTGTGAAATCATGTCCGCACTGCTTTTCTGCCCAAAAAAGAAACAATTGTTCTTCGTGGAATGCTACTTGCTTTGCTCGTGGAAAGTCAGGTGATGCACCGGTACAGTCTGCGTGTTTGCGACAGAAAAAGAACTCTACCCACGTTCGCTCTCGTAAGTGCATGCAGTTTTTTCTAAACCAGCTACCGCTACTGATAATGACGAACTGCAAGATGTACCTTCAGCCCGTTCAGGTGCTGTGCAACGACAGTCAATAAACTGTTAGTGAACGACTTCAGTTAGACGCTGGCGCTTCCGTTACATTGCTTAATAGTGCCATTTATGAACGGTTGGACTCGCCAGAGTTGACTTAATCTTGCACGCAACGTACTGTGTAAAAATGTCAGGACATTTCAGTGCTTGGTACAAGTAGTTTGCCAACCACATTCCAGTCTCACGCTGGAAGAGTGACGTTTACAATTTTGCTTTCGCGAGACTGTGAAAATATTTTTCGGTTAGATTCATTTGATTTGTTTGGTCTTCGTGTTCAGATCAACTACTTTCTGTTTCTGCTATCAACTCAAAAGACGGTGTTGCTCAATTGATTGAGGAGATTTTCTGAAGGGTTTGGCAGAGCAAATATTCTGAGGCGCACATGGCAATGAAGGACAATGCGTAACTTGTGTTGTTTCGGGTGCATCCCGTCCCTTATGCACCTAGAGACGAAGTTGCAAGCGAACGTGAAGAATGGCAAGACAATTCAGGCTAATCAATGGGGTTCTCTCTTAATAATCTTCTTCAGGGAAGATTTCGCCTCGGGGCTAACTTTAAATCCACTGTGAATGCACAAACAATTATTGATACTTAACCATTGCTTCGCTCTGAGGAATTAATGGGGAAGCTTGGTGCAGGCCTCTATCTATAAAAAAATTGACTTACGCGACGCGTATTTGCAAATTCCGCTCGATGAGGAATCTCAGAAAGAGTCTGTGGTCAACACGCATTTAGGGTTGTTTAAATTTTTGCGCTTACCCTTTGGCAGAGCATAGAACAGTTTATTGCAAAGTTTCTATTCTGTTCAAATTACTTCGAAGATAGTGAGGTGTCATGCCGTACACCCAAGGGACATATCAATAACCTTTGTATGCTTTTTCGAGTACGTTCAGCTACAAGTTTGAAGTGTCGCCTTTTGTCGGACTGAAATTCAGAACTTAGACCACGTTATTTATAGCCAAAGTGTTCATCCCCTTCAATCACATCTGCTGGCTGTCTGAGGCCTTCCTGACGCGCGGAACGTAACGGAATTGCAGTCAGTTCTCGGGAAGATGACATGTTATATCCGGTTTATACCCAGCGCAGCCCTGATCGCGGCTCCGTTGCATCATTTGCACCGGAAAAATGTGCCTTTCGTTTGGGCCAAAGAGTCTCTCTATGCGTTCCAGAAACCTAAAAATCCCTTGTTGAGTGACAAATGCCTTTTTCAGCTCGATCCAGCTAAGCCTGTAGTTTTGGCAGTGGATTCTTCTTCGTACGGGATCGGAGCTGTACTCTCGCACAGATTTGGTACACAGGACAGGGCAATTGCTTTCGCTTCCAAGTTATTGACTAAGAGTCATTGTAACTATTCGCAAATCGAGAACGAAGCGCTCGCTATTATCTGTGAAGTGACAAAACTTCACCATTATCTGTTTGGTCGGAAGTTTTACCTAGTGACGGACCATAATCGAAATGGTTCAAATGGCTCTACTCACTACGGGACTTAATATCTGAGGTCATCAGTCCCCTAGACTTAGAACTACTTAAACCTAACTAACCTGGGGCAGGATTCGAACCAGCGACCGTAGCAGCAGCGCGGTTCCAGACTGAAGCACCTAGAAACCGCTCGGCCACAGCGGCCGGCACCATAAGTCACTCCAGTCTTTGTTCCATCTATCCAAACCTGTTCCGCCGTGCATGGCTCAGAAGCTACAACGCTGGGCTTTCTTACTGCCACACTATCAGTACGAAATATTGTACCGGCCCACGCCGAAGCATGCAAATGCTGACGCCATTTCTCGCCTACTGCGACATCTTGCTGTCAGATCGATGCGCAGGACGCTGAACTTTGACAGACTTTTCCACTGCACTACAGGAAAATTGCACAGGCCACAGAATCAGACCCTGACCAGAACCTTTCGTTGCATTGCATCCATACAGCTTGGCCTCGTTCAGTGAAAAAAATTCATAATTCTTTTGTGTGCCGATATTTTGCTGGTCGGAATAGCCTTTCCGTCCGACACGGTGTGATTTTATTGCTAAATGATTCTGGAGAATCGCGTGTGCATAATCGTAAAGTGTTGCAAAATGACGTGTTGCAATTGCTCCACCTAGGACGTTGGGGAATTGCGGACACAAAACAATTAACGTGTCGGCACTGTACTTGGTCGGGCACCGACGCCCACATTGAACAGATGACGTCACAATGTCGTGCCTGTGCTGAAAATCTGTCGGCACCGCCGCAAACGTTTTCAGCTTAGCCAAAGTCTCAATCGCCTTGGCAATGAGTGCACATTGACTTTTCTGGTCGCTAATGGAACATTCGTTGGCTTATTGCTGTGGACTGTTTTAATAAATATCCGTTTGCAGTGCCCATGAACTCGACTACGGTGCGTAGTACCACTCAGGCTTTGTCATCTATGTTTTGCTTGGTAGGTTTGTCTGAAGTGTTGGTTACAGACGACGGACACATTTTAGAATTGTACATGGCCGGCGCCACTCCACGCTGCTTCAGTTGCTGCACCCACCACAGCGCACGGCGCTTCCCAAGACCAGCAAGTATTGGTTTGCGGCTAAAGATTCTAATATTTTCAGAACTTTTGGTCGCACCACAACAGGGGCTGGTAGAGAGGAACGATTCTTCGAAATTTGAGCGTTTGCTTCAGGCTCCTGCTGGGTTGTTGCGTCGCCATCAGAACCAGATTCGTGCTCGTCGACTGCGAGATTCTTCGGCAGTTTTTCTGTCCCCAGATTCGCATGCTGACGCGACCGCCCCCGAGTGCCTCTTCCGCACCGCCTGCGGAGCCGATGGAGCTGGACCCATCACCTTCGCCGCCGCCGCAGCTCAACTTCCCAGCGCTCGTCTCGGCACCCGCCGTAGACCGCCGCTGTCGTCATCGCCGCCCTCTCCGTTTTTCTGCAGATCGGCTCAGGATGGTCGCCTTTTCGGGGACTATCCGACCGACGTTCATCTTGGAGCGCAGGACAAATGCCTGGGAGCGGCCGGGCAGTCGGTGTCTGTCCCAGTTGAGGCTCAGGGCTCCTCACGGCATCCAGCTTCTGCTACATGACGACGGTATGGCATTTTGGGGGGGGGGGGGGGGGGGGGAGACTGTGCGATTCTAAACCATCGACAGCACACCGACTAGCCCAGCGACACGAAACGGCATCAAGAAGGCGCTGACCGCCAGTGGAAAGAGCGGGCAGCGCCCCCTTTCAATGCTGCCTTAACAAGTCGTCCATAGCTAGTCAGGCCAGTTCGGTAGCAGGCTTGTAGAGCATCAGTACTAAGTAATAGGAGGACGATACTTAGCCTACGTTCTGCGAGTAGTAATTGTGTGTAAAAGTATTTGCATGTAGGAGGCAGAAGAAGTGCATCAAGCCACCTCACAACGAATATGTTTGTTTCGTTTTTCGAAACAAAGTATTCTATTAATCTGCAAGTGTTATGTACAGATGATTTTGGGTTCCTGCCACTTGTTCAAATGGCTCTGAGCACTATGGGATCAACATCTGAGGTCATCAGTCCCCTAGAACTCATAACTACTTAAACCTGACTAACTTAAGGACATCACACACATCCATGCCCGAGGCAGGATTCGAACCTACGACAGTAGCGGTCGCGCGGTTCCAGACTGAAGCGCCTAGAACCGCTGGCACTGGTCATCGCAATTTCTCTCCTTCCCTGTGTGCGTAGATGCTGATTCACACACTGGCAGACAAAATACAGTGAATGTCATGTTTTACGGGCCAGGAAAAAGACACATATGCCGGGAAAATAACAGCATGAAAAAAGGATACAATGTTTGAAGTAGGCTACACGAGTGTCTTCTAATGTCCATGAACTCCATGTTAGCCTAATGCAGCGGAAGTCTGAGTTCTCTAAATAAATAAGCTCAGCTTGGTGTTACATCGTCAGAGTCCCTCGATACAGAGAATCTGACTTATTCTGATCAACTGAAATCACTTGTGTCCAGAAACAAAGTAAAAAGTTTACCAGGCAGCCGGCCGGAGTGGCCGAGCGGTTCTAGGCGCTACAGTCTGGAACCGCGCGACCGCTACGGTCGCAGGTTCGAATCCTACCTCGGGCATGGATGTGTGTGTTGTCCTTAGGTTAGTTAGGTTTAAGTAGTTCTAAGTCTAGGGGACTGATGACCTCAGATGTTAAGTCCCATAGTGCTTAGAGCCATTTAGAGCCATCTAAAATCATCTTCAGACAATGTCTCACCAGATGATATGAAAAAACAAGCAGTCTTGATTGCAGCATTAAATGTTTTTACTGTTTTACAATGACGCGTTTCACCTTTTCTTAGGCACCTACAGATTGGTCGATATTTGGTAGCGGCCGTATATGGGATACCGCGCATAAAATATCCGAGCAGGTAAATGCCCCTTGTCAAAGATTTAAAAACACTGCGCGGTGTCCTTGTTAACGGCACGTGGTGCAGTCGAATGCAAGCCAAGTGGGATCAGGCCTACAGAGCAGCATTACATTGTAAACATGCCTGAGGTGTAGTGTACACGTGATACATGCTCTGAAGACGAGTTTTGATAAAACCGAAACCGGTTACCATTTTGACGTGTGATAATTAACTTTTAATAAATCATTCTGATCAAGCTGGTTAGTATTTTAATGTAAATAAACGATCTTAATGAAACTTTTCGTTTCTGCCAATTTCACTTTTAAGGGGTAAAGCAAATATCGAAAGGTAATTTGGCATATTAGGATTAGAGGGAATATCTTCGAAACCATGTTACGTAAAAATGTGTTTCATGTAAAAGTTGAAATGTAATTACCGCTGTCAAGAAAATGGTCACGAAGGACGATAAACACCTGCTGGAAGGTACGTCTCTTATACAAGACAGCGCTCCATCACCTTTGGAAGATGTCTTGGGCACATCGTTTGGCGCGTGCTGACCCGGCGTTTCCGTCGTGATTGGCCTCACAGTTGTTGTTGTTGTGGTCTTCAGTCCTGAGACTGGTTTGATGCAGCTCTCCATGCTACCATATCCTGCGCAAGCTTCTTCACCTCCCGGTACTTACTGCAACCTACATCATTCTGAATCTGCTTAGTGTATTCATCTCTTGGTCTCCCTCTACGATTTTTACCCTCCACGCTGCCCTCCAATACTAAATTGGTGATCCCTTGATGCCTCAGAACACGTCCTACCAACCGATCCCTTCTTCTAGTCAAGTTGTGCCACAAACTTCTCTTCTCCCCAATCCTATTCAGTACCTCCTCATTAGTTATATGACCTACCCATCTAATCTTCAACATTCTTCCGTAGCACCACATTCCGAAAGCTTCTATTCTCTTATTGTCCAAACTATTTATCGTCCATGTTTCACTTCCATACATGGCTATACTCCACACAAATACTTTCAGAAACGACTTCCTGACACTTAAATCTATATTCGATGTTAACAAATTTCTCTTCTTCAGATACGCTTTCCTTGCCATTGCCAGTCTACATTTTATATCCTCTCTACTTCGACCGTCATCAGTTATTTTGCTCCCCAAATAACAAACCTCCTTTACTACTTTAAGTGTCTCATTTCCTTATCTAATACCCTCAGCATCACCCGACTTAATTCGACTACATTCCATTATCCTCGTTTTGCTTTGTTAATGTTCATCTTATATCCTCCTTTCAAGACACTATCCATTCCGTTCAACTGCTCTTCGAAGTCCTTTGCTGTCTCTGACAGAATTACAATGTCATCGGCGAACCTCAAAGTTTTTATTTCTTCTCCATGGATTTTAATACCTACTCCGATTTTTTGTTTTGTTCCTTCACTGCTTGTTCAATACACAGATTGAATAACATCGGGGAGAGGCTACAACCCTGTCTCACTCCCTTCCTAACCACTGCTTTCCTTTGATGTCCTTCGACTCTTATAACTGCCATCTGGTTTCTGTACAAATTGTAAACAGCCTTTCGCTCCCTGTATTTTACCCCCGCCACCTTCAGAGTTTGAAAGAGACTATTCCAGTAAACATTGTCAAATGCTTTCTCTAAGTCTACAAATGCTAGAAACGTAGGTTTGCTTTTCCTTTATCTAGCTTCTAAGATAAGTCGTAGGGTTAGTATTGCCTCAAGTGTTCCAGTATTTCAACGGAATCCAAACTGATCTTCCCCAAGGTCGGCTTCTACCAATTTTCCATTCGTCTGCAAAGAATTCGCATTAGTATTTTGCATCCGTGACTTATTAAACTGATTGTTCGGTAATTTTCACATGTCAGCACCTGCTTCCTTTGCGATTACCCACACCTTAATCCATGTGATTATTGGTTGTGAGATTACCTGTAGTCGCAAGTCTACCGCATCGTCCGACTTCTTTATTGATGCTAAAAGACAACATTCTATGGCAATTTCTCAGCATTCGTACCGATATGCTTACAGTTACTTTCGGAACATTGTCGCTTAACTACAGGCACTGTTGTCCGCCCCCATAGCTGAACGGACAGCGTGACGGACTGCAGTCCTAAGGGGCTCGGGTTCGATTCCCGGCTGGGGCGGGGATTATCTCCGCTCAGGGACTGGGTGTTGTGCTGACTTCATCATCATTTCATCCCCATCCGGCTCGCAGGTTGCCCAATGTGGCGTAGAATGTAATAAGACCTTCACCAAGGCGGTCGGACCTGCCCCGTAAGGGGCCTCCCGGCCAATGACGCCAAACGCTCATTTCCATTACAGATACTGTTGATGAATGATTGGTGACACGTGGAGCATTCATTATGAAGAACGTCGTCTTCGCTAAAAATTAACTGTTATGCTATTACTGCTTGTGTATCATATGAAACGTCAGCTTCTGGTCATTTTGTGCTCTTTGTTCCGGTTTCAATTAAAAAAAAACCATGTCATTTAAAGCATGAATGCAAATTTTTACTTCTCTACGTATATTATTCCGTCCAGTGTTGAATTTTTAAATGGTAACGGTCTTTTCCGTCACCTTGCATAGCCTTACTACTTTCTTTCAAGTGCTGTTCGTTGTTCTCACACACATGTTCAAGTGAAGGAAGTTGACTGAATGACTGTGTTTCCGTTTGTTTACTGGCAACTTCAGCAGGTGGACGCATTACGTTACGATTGTACCCCTAGTACAGGAGAGATAAGTCATTCTTTCTGTTGCAGTTTTAATAATGTCATGTTTACGTGAACGGTACACTGATACTGTTTTGAACAGGCCTTGAGGAGAAAAAGTGGATTATCGAATAAAAATATACGGGGTGATTATAATTAAAGTTAAACTTTCACACCGCTGTAGAGGTAACATCACTGGTCAGAATGACGTCAAATTGTAACGGAATATTATCGTAGAAGGGGGAAAACGTATGGCAGATGAAAAATAAATAGTTACAAAATGTAGCAATAGATGGCACTGTAAGCATCATGATTTAGTAGTGCTCGACTACAAATGACAAATGAATCATACAACAATGCCTAAGGTGGACGTTTGACGTTAAACAAACTGTACTGCTCAGTGTGCATGGGTGTGCAAGTGTGATACTGTTAGTTACCTAAGCCCATCCATCACGGCAAGGTCATATCACATCGGATGTCGAAAATCGGTTTTTAATTGTCCTTAGGCCAAAAACCGCATACAAAGCATCACTCACATCGGTTTTTAATTTTCCTGAGGCCAAAAACCGCATAAAAAGCATAAATCACGTCAGTTTTTAATTGTTCTTAGGCCAAAAACCGCATAAAAAGCATCACTCACATCGGGTTTTAATTGTCTTCACGTCAAAAACTGCATAAAAAGCTTCAATCACGTCGGTTTTTAACTGTCCTGACGCCAAAACCGCATAAAAAGCATCAGTCAAAATCAAGTCGGATTATTAATTTCCGTGTGACTGGCGCAACACATGTTTAACATACTGTCCACCGTTTTCTGCCACAAATTGAAATCGAGAAACAGCATGTTCCACAACTGATCAAAGTGTTTCTGGGGTCCCGTTCAGAATGTGTTGCGTAATGCGTGCCTTCAATGCAGGTAAGTTTGCAATCGGAACACTGAACACAACATCTTTCAGATAGACCCACAACCAGAAGTCACACGGATTAAGATCAGGTGATCGGGATGGCTAGGCTGTAGGGAAATATTCTAGCATTTCCGAAATGGCGCTTCAGCAGCTGCTTAACTGTAGTTGCAATGTGCGGAGGTGCGCCATTTTGCATAAAAATGATCCCATCCACACATCCACGCTGTTGGAGAGCTGGAATGACGTGGCTGAGCAAACGACACTCATGGCGCTTAGTAGTACAGTTACAGGTAACAGGACCGGACGCTACTGTCTTTTCGAAAAAATATGGCCCTATGATAAATAAGGCCGTAAACCTGCACCATACACATACCTGTTCAGGATGAAGTGGTACCGACTGATTTGCGAGTGGATTTTCCGTTGTCCATCTTCGACAATTCTGTGTGCTGACATATCCTGTCAGGTGGAGCGGACTTTGTCTGTCTACAAAATCTTTCACAGCCAATCATTGTCCACTTTCATGCGAGCAAGAAATTCTAAAGCCAAGGTATCTCTTTTTGGCAGGGAAACAGGAGGCAACTCGTGCACATGGATAATTTTCAATGGCTTGTAATGAAGGGTGTTTCGTAGGATTTTACGTACTGTACTCACGGGTATGTCCAATGTTCGGGCAATTCTCTGCGCACTACACGTTTGCACACCACCACTCGTCTCCTCCTGCATTACTATGGACACTGCTTCCACTCACGTCGAATCAATTCGTTTCATCCCTCTACACACCTTGCACACCAAAAGAACCCGTCTTTTCGAATTTCCGAATCCTTTTCTTCAGACCCACGGCAATCATCGGACCAGCGTCTTTTTTCAAACCCTTCAGTGTCCCGAACTTCTGCAGAGCGACGTGTGCACAGTCATCATTCTTGTAATACAGCGCCGGCCGGAATTGCCGAGCGGTTCTAGGCGCTACAGTCTGGAGCCGCGCGACCGCTGCGGTCGCAAGTTCGAATCCTGTCTCGGGCATGGATGTGTGTGTTGTCCTTAGGTTAGTTAGGTTTAAGTAGTTCTAGGTTCTAGGGGACTGATGACCTCAGCAGTTAAGTCCCATAGTGCTCAGAGCCATTTGAACCATTTGTAATACAGCTTTACAAGCAGAGCGCGATCCTGCACTGAGACAGTCATGGAGAACGTCGCAGAGGGGACAGGTGGAAAATCCGTGTACCAAACGTGTATTCAATGGGTCGTGCGCATGACAGGTGTTTTCATTTACGTATTCTGACACATACATCGCCATCTATTAATCAATTTTCACACTATTTTCTTTCTTCTGCCATATGTTTTCCTCCTCCTCCGATAATATTCCGTTGCAATATGACATCATTCTGACCAGTGTTGTTATTTCTACAGCGTTCTGAAAGTTTAACTTTAATTATAATCACCCTGTGTATTGTACTATGGAAAAAAGGCGTACTTCCGTTCATCTAACGAAACGAACGAAGTTTCAATAAAGACGTCCGGTTAATGTCCCCCTTGTAGCAAAACAAGGTATGCTTGCTACCTTTTTTTATTTAAGTTCTGGACAAAACGTCATCTGGGTCTACAACATAAACGCGATAAACCGTACAGTATTAGCAGCCTTCGAAGAAATAGTGTCCCCTAGTTGAATAAATAAAAAAAAGCTGAGATGAGGTAGTTGCAGTGCGAAGTGCAGTTTCCTATGTAGACCCACTACCGCCTCGGAGCTAGACTTAGAGTGCTGTGCCGGGTGGTAACTCTTGCGGGGCCTGGGTCGAAACTGTTGGCGCTGTCGTCTGAGAGGCTAAGTGCCTCGTTCGTACTGAGAATGGACACTCCAAACACGGCGGCCCTGAGCAAACAGCCAGCTAGCAGCAGACTGGCCGGCGGCCAACCCCGTCTGCGATTCTGGAGAGCCGCTCTGGACTGCGAGCAGCGTTCCCACAGTGGCACCACCTCCGGTCGGTACTCCATCTGAGAGCATAGCAGGCCGATCCGGCAATTACTCGTAACACGGGGATCAACAATTTAACTTTTATCTATATCTGTGACGGAAACATCTTTATGGTTTCGAGAGTGCTGATACTAAAATTAAGATGTGCGTTCTTTTTTTCCTTAGTTATCGGTATTTCATCTTATATGAGTTTGCCTGGGTTTGTATTACGTTTGTTGGCGAGTCGCCCTGAAGCCTGTAACGCAACAGCCTTGCAATTACATTAAACATTCGATGACTAAGCGGTGTTGCCCGGGTCTACTTTTACTACCCACTTTTATTAATCCCTCTCTCCCTTCCCTCTCTCTCTGTCCATGTCCTCTTCCCCTTCCTTTCCCTGTTATCTCCTCCTACCCTCTATATCTGTCCATCTCACACCGACATCTCTTCATCCCCACTTCCCCCTTTTTCTGTCCATCGTCTCCCCCTCTTCCTCTCCCTCTATCCATCTCCTTCTTTCCCCTTCTCCGTCCATTACCACGTTACCACTCGCACCCTAACTGGAGGTTGGTGGTCCTTACCCCCAGACTATTTCTTCCCGGAGAGTAAGTAATATGTGTACAAAATTTGGTTGCAATCTATTCAGCGGATTAGGAGATGCTTTTTATCCGCGGCTTTGCCCATGTATGTGCATGTCACATATAATTCACACATATTTTACACGTAGTTCACCTGTATCTCTAGACAGTTGCGCCCTGCAGTTCCGTCTTCACGCAGCTCAGTGTTAATGACCCCATAATTCCTTAACTATACGTCGTGCAGAGACGTAATTGTGCAGGTACGTTCAGTAGTATGTGTGAATACTGTCAAAAAATGTGTTGCGAATACCATTAGTAGTAAAGATGTAATAAATTACGGCTTGACTCATGATGTGGTAGTTTTTCACGCTTCTCGGTGCTTAAGACCATACTCTCCTGAATTATGTGTTGTATAATAATATAATTGTGCTAGTACATTAAGCGGTATATATGAATACTGTCTGCAAAATGTACTGCGAATAGAGTTAATAGTAAAGAAATAACAAATTTAAACTCATGCCTGATGTGGCAGTTTTACCGCATGAACATCAAAAATACAGTAAGCGATAAACTTTTTACCTTCCATAATTTTGTGGAGGGTGTCAGCGAGAAAAAGTTCCATAAATTTTTGAAATTAGGAGCAAAGTCAGTGGCAAGTTGATAAGATTCTCAAATAATGGTTGAATATAGTCTGCGGCGTTACACTCATTTTTCACCCCACCCTCGCCCCTTTGAGAGGTAGATGAGTCTTAGCCCCACAGCTCTTATCTCTTATTAAAAGATAACAAGTTGTATGTGTGCCAAATCTATTTTATTCGTTATATTTGCCACAGGGAGCGTCTGTGGACAACTGGACATACGTTGATTGATACCTAAGCCTACGGTTACCAGAGGTTATGCCGCAAGTAGAGTCTGTTGTTCGTGGTCGGTAAGAGAGCAATGCGGATGGCGAACATGGTGCCCAGAGGATGATTTTTTTGGGGCGCCTTCTGGTATTATTCGTTTGGACAAAAGTTAGTTGGTTGGCTGGCTGGTCTGGAGGAGGGGACCAGACAGCGAGGTCATTGATCCCAACGGATTAAGGAAGGATTGGGAAGGAAGTCTGCCGTGCCCTTTTCAAAGGAACCATCCCGGCATTTGCCTGAAGCGATTTAGGGAAATCACGGAAAATCTAAAACAGGATGGCCGGACGCGGGTTTGGACCGGCGTGCTCCCGAATGCGAGTCCAATGTGATAACCGCTGTGCCGCCTCGCTCGGTTTGGACTGAAGTAATGTGGGCAAAGTTCTTACTTGATGCGAACGCTAAGTGTAGCACCTGCGGCATCTGCTTAAGTATCAATATTTATTCTGCACACTGTCATGACAATCCAAAGACGAAATTCTGACAAGCAATATCTGTCTGAGTATCCATTTCGAAATTATTAGTCACCGGCCGCTGTGGGCGAGCGGTTCTTGGCGCTTCAGTCCGGAACCGCGCTGCTGCTGCTGTTGCAGTTTCGAATCCTGCCTCGGGCATGTGATGTCCTTAGGTTAGTTAGGTTTAAGTAGTTCTAAGTCTAGAGGACTGATGACCTTAGATGTTAATTCCCATAGTACTGAGAGCCATTTGAACCATTTTTTGAATTTATCAGTCATGTGTTCAGTTTTCTTATAACTACTCTTCATCCATCTCCTTCCATTAAAAGTATTTCAAAAGTAAAGTAAAGAGAAAATTTTATAATGGCACTGAGGAGCTTGTTGCATAGCAGAAATGTACTGGGAGCACAGATGCAGTATATTAAGGCTATAATGTATTGAAAACAATAAAAATCTGTACAATCAGAAAAATACATGAAAGGGGATCGCTTTAAGAAAAAAATTAATATTTCGAACCTGCAACACAAGTAGTTAACAAGGAGTACAGATCAAGAACAACCAAGTAGACTGTCGTAAGGTCAAGTGACACGCACAGCGAAGCCAAAAACTTAAAATTAGGAGTGCAGCAGTACAATGACTTACAAATCAAGGCCCATCAAATTACAACTTAAATACATGGCACCTACTGCTAAATATTTAATCGCCTTGTGGCTTTGTTCATAGACTGAAAACTTAAGAAAATTAAATACAAAACTTACGAACTGCAGAATTAGATTAAGACCTAATTACAGATATGTTTTATCAGTAAACCGCAAAATAATTTAAGGTACAAGTAGGTACAGTAAAATTCAAAAAGTAACAGTGCAAGGCTAATCTAAAATTATTACACCAGCGGCTTAAGGCACAAGGATGAAAGCCTACCATCTTCAGAAATGCAAAGAGATTAAGAACATAAATGTTGAAACCAATAATTATACTTAGGAGGTTCACCGAACGGCTTATGACCCAATAAAACGTACTAAACACAATGAAGCCAAAACGAAATATTTAATTGAAATTCCCCTTAAACGCAAGAAATCTCATTAAATGTAAAGCGAGATATACAGGAACATGGCCGACCAAATAAGAGACTGCACTTATATTAGAGATCACTCAAAGTGGCATTTCTTGTATTTTCTTAACCATTTAAAAAAAGTTCATAAATTCACGAACAATTTAGACAAATTATGTAACCGAACAAAAGATGGTCAGGTAAACCTCCACCCTCGGGGCGACAGGGAAGCAAACAACGGCAGTTCCCGCTCAAATACACAAACAGAATGAGCAAGGCCTGGCTGGCAGCAAGGTAAATACTTGTGCAAGAAAAAGTATCACACGTGCACTTCTTTCAACAAGATAGCAAATGACTAGTAACACGGACTTGATGGAATCAGCTGGTCAGTTGCCTTATCAAAATAGATACCTTTTAACAGACGTGTTGCAATACCGTTTGGTGAACATCGCAGTGAAGTCGCTGTCAGACATCGGTCCTGAAAGAAACACATTTAGACAAAATTAAACATTACACTTCCTAAATATAAGTCAAAACACAAGCTTCAGTAGGCCAAAATATGAGTGTACTGGACCAGCTCTAAGGGCTAAGTAGTATTTAAATGAAATATTAGTATGAGTAGAGGTGACAACTTAAACACAATTTTCGATAAAATGCAAAACACTAAATAAAAGGTAATAAAATACGAGGCACCTTAAAAAAAACTAGCAAGTATGAAGTATAAAAAAACACAGAAACAAATTCACATAGTGAAACTCGAAAAGCGTCTTCAACACGCTACAAGTTGCCCACGCCGTTCAGTAGCGTGACAGGTACACAATAGATGATGATGATGATGATGATGTTTGGTTTGTGGGGCGCTCAACTGCGCGGTTATCAGCGCCCGTACAAATTCTCAACCTTTGCTCAGTCCAGTCTCACTACTTTAATGAATGATAATGAAATGATGAAGACAACACAAACACTCAGTCACCTCAAGGCAGGTGAAAAATCCCTGACCCCGCCGGAATCGTACCAGGGACTCCGTGCTCGAGAAGCGAGAACGAGACCCCGAGACCACGAGTTGCGGACAGGTACACAATCGACTTGAAGCACACTTGCGACAATTGGCGAAAACACCGATGACCACCTTTGTCTCACAATACCAGACCAAACAAATGACACAAATATCAAGAAGGCACGACAGGACTAGGGTGCAGGTATTAAGCAAAAAATGAATGTCTGTTATGAAAGGACATCACTGTGATTGGACTGACAATATGGACAGGCAGCGGTTCCCCCGAGCAGAGTTACTACCTTCAACAGCCGAGTAGATGCCAGTTAAATTAGCAACCTGCGTGACGACGCCGCTAACACTCTACGGGCGAGGCCGTCGCCTTCCAACAATGTTCAGCCAAAACGGAGCACTCGCACGTCCCTGGTCAAGGTGGGCGTTCAACAGTCACTGCCGCCAGCCAGTCATCTTATATAGGTGGCCAAACATCGCCGTTATACCGGTCACCGCTGCTTACGCGCGCAGACTTGTGGCCAAGCGTCCTCTGGTCTCGCAGCAAGGGGTTAGAAGGAAAACCTAGCGCTCATGCAATCGCTACTAGAGATCACGTCGCGCGTGCACGGCACAATTTAGTTTTTCCCAGCGTTAGTCTAAGGAAGACTTAAGTTCATAATCGGCAACCAATGCTGTACGATCGCAATAAAGTCATGAGATGTTCAATTGACTCTTTTATTAGAACATGTTACGCGCTTCGGGATTACTACCATCTTCAGACATCACAAACTTCAAGTTCCTTCAATCATTATCTTCTGTGACCTGAACTCATAGCCGATGCCTTTGCAAAACATGACGCCAGGAGTAACTCCAAAATGTTCAAATGTGTACGAAATACGACTTAACTGCTAAGGGCATCAGCCCCTAAGCTTACGCACTACTTAACCTAAATTACCCTAAGGACAAACACACACACCCATGCGCGAGGGATCTCACGAACCTCCGCCGGGACCAACTGCACAAACCTAGACTGCAGCGCCTTAGGCCGCTCGGCTAGTCCCGCGCGGCGGAGTAACGCCGTTGTGCCTCTCCAAAAGATAAGAAGACTGGAACATATACTCAGGCCGCCGCCACAAACGCCGAAGATGGCCAGCCGACATAGCACAGAACAGCGATTCGTCGCTGAATGCAACGTGACGCCATTCATCAACGGTCACAGTAGCAATCCAAAAGCAACCGTTCGTGTTGTGGTGTAAAGGCCCCCGTAAACGATCAAACCTGTCTGACAAAATCGCTCTTATCTAGCTATGGATTTACCAAGCAAGCCTGTACAAGTTCAAACAATGCTTGTCAGTTTCACCTCACTTTGAAGCAGACGCTATTCGTGTTCGTGGGTATTTTGAAAATAGCAAGAACGGCCACAAATGCAGACAAAGCTGTACTGGCAGTCACTTCGGCACTGCGTTTCAAGAGGAAGAACAAAACGAGACTCTGGTCCGGGGAATACCTTAAAATGAGAGATTTACCCATGAAGCCCCTCCTAAAAGAGCAAACTTGCCCGTCAAGTTCGCTTTTATCTAGCCACTGATGTGTCAAAGAAGTCCGTGCACATACGAAGAAAGCTTGACAATTTAACATTAATCTGAAAGAGACAATTTTCGTGTACGTTGTATTTTGACACTAGTAGGAATGGCTACAAATGCAGACAAAGCATTTCTAACATTGTCTCATGCACTGTATTTAAAGAAGAAGGAAACAAGACGCTGGTCCAGGGAGTGGTTTAAAATGAGAAATATACGACTGGAAAAATGTTACCGGAAATGTTTCACTTAGATCCTGATGATTACATCAACTTTCTGCGTATGGACAGTGAGACGTTTAACAACGTCTTTAGCGTTACTTGACCATTACATAGAAAAAGAAGACACAAGTATGCGAAAATTTATTCTGTTTTACTTGGCCCTCTAATGACAGGTCATTCAAATACCGCCACGACGAAAAATAAGGCCCACATCATTCGCGGAAGAACCGGAGAAATTCGATTTCTTTTATTGCTGTCCACTCTGGTTGCATGTCATTGTTTGTGTAAAATATTGTTTTTGTCCGTAACCTCTTCATGCGTAATATGTGGCTGGGAAAGATGTGGTACCTCCACCAATTTGGTAATTGTCAGTGTTATTTTGTTTTTATACTTAATCGTAGTTTTCATTGCAGTGGAAACTCACGATACGGTGAGAGAAGTCGTAATAACACAATTTTTCACTAAACATATGCGGCGAAACGTCGACATAAACAACGTCCGCCATCTTGTTAAACTTTCTGTCAATCAAAATTTCTCGCAAACGCATCAAACACGAACTATGCTTGACAAATACATCTAAATGCATGGTAACCGGTCAAATATTTGGCCAACGGAGTTAAGTTTGACAAAATGATTGATCGTTTATGGGGGCCTTTAACTGCGCCCTACGCATGGCACGGTAATTACCTAGACCAGCTGCTGCCAGTCGCTGACAGACGGTGCGGAATGACAGAATGGTGGAAGGAGTGCGTCACTTGTTGTTGGGTGGCAGGTGCATATGTGAAGGAAATGCGATGTGCTTGAAAATAGATTAAAAACAACTGCACTTAGAAAAACAGTCTAGATCCGACAAATCACATTTATTGGTGACTGGTTTCAGTCCAAAGGCGCACCATCCTCAGTGCGTATTCCAAAGTTGATGTGTGGAGACGGATGCAGGGAAGAGGAACTGTCCATTGCATTTCGAGGCTTCTGCAATTTGTGCTCCGTGAATCCGTCTCACACATCAACTTTGGATTAGGGACTGATGATGGTGCCGCCTTTGCACTAAAACCGGTCACCAATAAATGTGATTTGTGCGATCTAGACTTATTTCTAAGTGCAATCGTGAAAACCGATCGCTGTTTTTCCCATAATGTTTGAGAAAGTATGAGATGAAAAACAATATTCACCGCATTAAAATATTTATTTGTAACAGTAACTGGTTTCGGACAGTATGTAACCACCTGCAGACCTTTTCTATTAAGGTGGTAGGCGGTGGCGGCAACACCTGCTCCGTTAGCCGCCACCGCCACGTATCCTGGTATAAATGGTCTGAAGATGGTCACAAACTGACCGAAAGCGGTTACCATTATAAATAAATATTTTATTGAGATTAAGACTGTTTTTAATCTGTTTAAAGCATATTACCTAGAACGCTGATCTTCTCCAAGAAATATATTCTCAAAAATTGTGATGTGCTTGTTACACAATACGACGTCCGTTCCTTGTGGTGGTAGGAAAACGTCGTCGAATGGAACGTTGAGGACGAGTGTTCTATGTCCAAGTCCCCATGCAGTTCAAAAGTGGACCATTGTGACACCCACATGACCCGTAATTCTGGATATTACACGGTTCGACTAAATCCAATCGGAGACCCACAATGGGGTCCCTTTCAAATTCTGTCAGATGCTGATAACTCTGTCTCACATGATACGGGACATCTCAGCATCCTTCACAGTAATCAGTCATTATTTAACGTCGTTCACGCTGCTTATAAATCCCAGCAGGCCTCGCAACAACACTTAACACGAAGGACAATAATGTACTCTGTTCGCCGTTCTACTTGTCACACAGAATTATCCGATCTGTAAAATTTCAAGCTCCAAATTTTAAGAAACTGTAATCTGCAATGAAAATAAAAACGATGAGAAATGCAGAGATTGGAGCTGATAGGGACCATCTGCCGTAATCTTCTAATCAAGATAACGATACCTCAAGGTATGGGCACTTGTCTTTCGATACTTTCGATGAGTACTTGTTTTTCTTGCGATAGAAGTAATGCTGTTAACTGACCTTATCCACTAGTCTGATCACAGTAGACAAGTGACCAGCTCGCCTCCTTTAGGCACCAGAGCTGGAATGCTACACCACAAGTTCGCTGGTGTTACATTGTTCAGTGTCAGCAAGCGACAAAGTTCTGGACGAAGCACGGCCGTAGTGAAAGCTGTTCCGTACGAATCAAATATGCGTCACTCAGCATTCGCAACTTTCTGCACTAATTAAAATTTCATTTGCATAGTATGCTTCGCATTTACACCGGCGAACAATATTTCGTTACTCCGCTGTGCGATAAAATACGTAACGTGTCCCGCCACACTTGCCAACACCACTGCCCTGCCACTCCAACATCGGTTTGAAAGATCCTGTGTCCCCATGAGCCCATCACATCAGATGTTTTAGATCTCTGGAAACGAACAAAATTAACTGCTTCAAAACTAGTGCAAATATGGTGACAGAAGCTCTGATCATTTCAAAATTCTTGAGTATGATGTGCACACTGACAAGCTTATTACATAATTGATTCTGCTTTATTTACGCTTATACTTTACTCTTTCAGTCCACTGTACAGCGCCAAGAGATGCATTAAAAAAAGATAAATTAGATTCCGTATTAGTCTAATCTGTAGCACTTTTTTATGAGTGACGGGTCCTCTGACTAGTTCGATGCGGCCCGCCACAAATTCCTCTCTTGTGCCAACCTCTTCACCTGAAAATAGCACTTGCAACCTACGTCCTCAATTATTGGTGGATGTATTCCAATCTCCGTCTTCCTTTGCAGTTTTTACCATCTCCCTCTTGTCCCATGCAAGTTACTTGTTTTTCCTGTCGTCTTAATAGATCTCCTGTCATCCTGTCCCGTCTTCTTCTCAATGTTTCCTTTGCATTCCTTTCCTATCCGAGTCTGCGGAGAACCGCATCACTCCATACCTTATCATTGTTAACATAAGTTTAATATACCTCTATAGAATACGGAGTTCTCAGAACTGAGAAGGCGTAAGATTGTGTAACAACAACGGCTCTGTCCTATTGTATATATAATATTTTTTTCTTCTGATTTTTCGATAAACTTGTGTAATTAATGTTCTGCTTTCATTTCTTTTTTGTTTCTTGCCATTGTGTTAAGAAAACCGTAAACAAGTTTCAATGTGAATATTAATGTTTATGTCAAATGTCAAGCAATATTGTAATAGAATTGAAATGTAACAAATGTTGAAACTGTTGTAAGATGTTTAAAATTGTAATTGTGCGTCTGGTCCATACGCAGGCAATGTGTTAGGATATGTAGAATGCAAAACCTCGGGTGAACACCCGGCCTGTCAGGGAGCGGTAAAAGGTGGATGGCAGGCGAGTGCGGGGAAATGCACGCGGCCTCTGCACGGCACAACGGGCTCAGCCGTAGTAGTTGGAGTTTGGCACTGGTTTGAGCAACACCTTCTGGAGCGAGGAGGCTCTCCTGGAAGACGTAGTTTCACTGAGCCTCGGGTATGCTGTTCCAACGCACACACAGCATGTCAAAATTCCATAGGCACTAAATGGAAAAGTATTGCGACGCTAAGAAGAATTATAGTGCCGATACGTGAAGAACCATAGCTGTGGTTGTATGTGTGCTCTGTGCCTCGCCATCTCGCCGCTCGCCAACCGCCGCATCGATAAAAAGCAGGTTGAAACTTTTAGTACTGTATTCGTATGGAGCATAGAGTGAACTGTTCAATAATAACCTAAATTTTGCCAGAACTCTCCCCTCATTTAATTATCCTCACAACTAACCTAGACAGGGTCCTTTCCAAATGTTGTGCAATCCGAGTGTCCCTAAATGAAAAATTAAATTTTGTGTTAATAATAATTACTTGCAGACCTAGTTATGTTAGAATGGTGTTTAAAGAACTGTTTTGTTAATGAACCAGTAAATGAATAACGAAGGTCTAACGAAGTTGAAAGATAACTTTAATATTGATATAGTAATGAAGTTTAATTATTTCGAGACAAATATAAAGGTATTTAAACGAGAAGTAAATAAGATAAAGAGAGTAGTAACTCATATACTGGAAATCTTGAACGCATGATAATTTCAGTAATCAATTTTTTTAATATAGTGATCATAACAGTTTCAGGGTCCCCCCCCCCCCCTCTTTTTATTCATTTGAATTCTGAAGTGTTCTACATTGATTTGACCAGCAAAAGTTAAAGTCAATATAAAAGCCAAAATTTATCAGTGTTTTATCTTTATCAAAATTGACATTTTGTGTGTGGCTCGAAAGTGCTATTTCTAGGGTAACCTATGCCCGATTTTAATCAGATCAATAGACAGTACGAAGTTTTGTAGTATACATTATAGTGTAGTGTTATGCATTCATGGTTTTTCCATATCAGTACAGAACGTGAAACTATCAGTTCAATAGATTTTCTGGTTCTAAAATTCTACTATATTATGCAGTGTTACTACTTGTTGTTTTGCATGAATATCTACCAACTTGTACAGGGAAGAAACTCAGTTAATGTCTAATTAGGCTGGCGACCGTATTATTATTAAATTGGTAGCATCTTCAGTGTTGCTTTTGGTCCATCCTGACGTGTAGTTGCATTTCGGGCTTGCTTGACGGATCATTGTTATTACAGAGTGGGTATAAGTGTGATTTGCCACCATTCAGGTACTCGCGGTCGATATCTATACGAAAATCCTTTCTCATAAGGTGAACCCTGTTCACTTACCATAGTACAGGCTTTAATGAGTATTGTGTGCCCCACGCGCACGTTACAATTGGATTATTGCGATCTCTGATTCTAAAATTAATAATAGTATTCGTACAACAATTAGTAGTGAAATTAAATTTACTTCTTGCTATTTTCAACGTTCTTCTGTAAAAACACATTTCAAATGCTTAGATTCTCTTCTTCTCCGGTTTTCCTGCAGTTCATGTTTCACTGCCTTACGTTGCCGTGCTCCAGACGTACTTTCTCAGAAAAATCTTCCTCAAAGTATGGTCTATGTTTGATACTAGCAGACTTCCTTTGCCCAAGAATGCCGCCGGCCGGAGTGGGCGTGCGGTTCTAGGCGCTGCAGTCTGGAGCCGAGCGACCGCTACGCTCACAGGTTCGAATCCTGCCTTGGGCATGGATGTGTATGAGGTCCTTAGGTTAGTTAGGTTTAATTAGTTCTAAGTTCTAGGCGACTGATGACCTCAGAAGTTAAGTCGCATAGTGCTCAGAGCCACTTGAGCAGCCAAGAAGGCCCTTTTTGCCTGTGCTATTCTGCTATTTATATCCTCCTTGCTCCATCCGTCATAGGTTATTTTGCTGCCTAGGTAGCACAATTCCTTTACTTCATTTACTTCGTGATAACTAATCCTGATGTTAAGTTTTTCTCCGTTCTCGTTTCTGCTGCTTCTCATTACTTTCGTCTTTCTTCGATTTACTCTCAATCCATATTATGTGCTCATTAGAACGTTCGTGGTCTTCCACTCGTAAGTACATATAAATGTAAAATGAAGGAGTCACGAACTATACAGATAACTGTTAATCAAAGCTGACACAGTTTATAGTTCAAGTGCTTTATACAGTGACGCGGCACACCAAGCAGAAGAATTTTAATTACCTCACGTCGTTTGATTGGCCATGGCATGTTGTTGACGAAAATCAGGTACCGTACTAATAACGCCAGTACTCCTTAGTAGAAACTTAACATGACCGAGGGGACCTACTTGTCAGTCTAACGCAAAATACAACTTTACATGCTAGGTATCTGAAGTAATTACTTTTGAATGCATTATGGGAACAGCAGTGATCAATGTCTTATAAATAATTACTATTAAAAACAGTCTTGACCACAATTTATTTAATAAGGTGACCGGTTTCGACCACTACTGTGGTCATCTTCAGACCATTGAGTAGGAACCTCTTTGTTGGAGAATCACTAGTAGTGATTCTCCAACAAAGAGGTTCCTACTCAATGGTCTGAAGAGGACCACAGTAGTGGTCGAAACCGGTCACCTTATTAAATAAATTGTGGTCAAGACTGTTTTTAATAGTAATTATCTGAAGTAATGCTTTGCTTATCAGCATTTACGTTGCCACTTTGGGTCACAGAGACATTTATTGCGAATGTGACAATGTGTTTCTTTCAACAGTAGAGGGTGTCCCCCAAGTTCCGAAATCATTCAAAAAATCATAACTTGGAAACTATTAGGACAGGGAACCGTGCTTTGTTGTAAAACATTTAGCAACTCTCAAAGTACAGGGTGATTCAAAAAGAATACAACAACTTTAAAAATGTGTATATAATGACAGAAACATAATATAACCTTCTGTTATACATCATTACAAAGAGTATTTAAAAAGGTTTTTTTTCACTCAAAAACAAGTTCAGAGATGTTCAATATGGCCCCCTCCAGACACACGAGCAATATCAACCCGATACTCCAACTCGTTCCACACTCTCTGTAGCATATCAGGCGTAACAGTTTGGATAGCTGCTGTTATTTCTCGATTCAGATCATCAATGGTGGCTGGGAGAGGTGACCGAAACACCATATCCTTAACATACCCCCATAAGAAAAAATCGCAGGGGGTAAGATCAGGACTTCTTGGAGGCCAGTGATGAAGTGCTCTGCCACGGGCTGCCTGGCCTCGGGTAGTTGACGTTCAGGTTTCATAACTAACCTTTTTCGTAGGACTCTCCATACAGTTGATTGTGGAATTTGCAGCTCTCTGCTAGCTCTGCGAGTCGATTTTTTTGGGCTGCGAACAAATGCTTGCTGGATGCGTGCTACATTTTCATCACTCGTTCTCGGCCGTCCAGAACTTTTCCCTTTGCACAAACACCCATTCTCTGTAAACTGTTTATACCAACGTTTAATACACCACCTATCAGGAGGTTTAACGCCATACTTTGTTCGAAATGTACGCTGAACAACTGTCGTCGATTCACTTCTGCCGTACTCAATAACACAATAAGCTTTCCGTTGAGCGGTCGCCATCTTAGCATCAACTGACGCTGACGCCTAGTCAACAGCGCCTCAAGCGAACAAATGTACAACTAAATGAAACTTTATAGCTCCCTTAATTCGCCGACAGATAGGCTTAGCTCTGCCTTTTGTCGTTGCAGAGTTTTAAATTCCTAAAGTTGTGGTATTCTTTTTAATCACCCTGTATTTTTTTATATTGTGGCAGAATTTCACTAATTGCCCATCACGTCGCAAGTTGAACATCAAGACGAAATTCACGTTCTGTCGAAGAACAGGTCAGCATTGCGGCATCAATAGTTGTGGTTGCTTAATTTATTCGTGACCTAAGGGAAGCAGTGTCACTGACTGTTGTTCTATCCACGCGATCCTTGAAGTAACCCCATAAAAAGTAGTCTAGTGGTGTGACATCGGAATAGCACTGAGGCCATGCGATAGGACCGTCACAATCCACACGCTCCTCAGAAAAGTGTTGCCAACATTGCGCGCGTTCACACTCCAATGTGGAGGTGCAACGTCATACCGGAAGATGATGGACGGCTGCAGCTCTTCGATCAGTAGTATCAGAAACTGTTCTTGCATGTCTTCTCTGCGAATAAAAATGGGCCTATCACCCTTTCGTGCAGTAGCCGAACAGAAAATTAAGCTTCGGGCTATGAGGGATGTGTTCACTTCCGTTGTGTGAGTTTCTGGAGCCGCAAATTCTAATGTTGTGGCGATTCACTTGTGCAGAAATGTGGTACATTGCATCATCTGAAAACAGGCACTTTTTCAGGCAGTCATTTTCAGCACACATGGTGGCCAGCGTGAAACACCAGAATGCATGCCGGAACCGATCGTTTGGCTGCAGTGCGTGGACAATTTTCGCATTGTCCCCAAAAAGGCGAAGTAACTTACGTAACACTTTCTGCACAGTTGATCTTGCTTACTTCAGTTTGGATGATGCACGAGGAATTGAATACTGGAAGTTGCGTTGAAATGCAGGCGTGATTGAGACAGAGGTGGAAGTTCACTTCGAGGAAGGTCTTTGATACTTCCTGTCTCTTGAATGTTTTTGACCCTCCTTATTACTTACTTCTGGATGAGTCCCACCATACTGACGTCAATAGTTACACGGTACCATTTGCAAACGTTTGGATCCTGCATGCCATATGACACAGTACACCTTCTCCTGATCTGTCCCAATTTGGTGCACTCAATGTAATGTCTGCAACATAGGACAAAGGAAAAAAAGCTTTGTGTGTTGCTAAACGATTTAAAACGACTTACGGTTTTATATCTCTAATAGTTTCAAAATTAGAATTTTTATGCATTGATAGCATGATTTTATGGACATTCTGTAAATTAAATGTAGAGTTTTGAGGAAGATAATCTGCACTTTTGGGTGCTACATCTGTCTATTTTGACAACAGAGACACTTGTACAACGTGACAGATAAGGGAATTCGGGAATGCTGTTGCAAATTACTGTCAAGGATATATACAGTAAATACCATTCAAGATATTAATTTAACAAGTTATTCATGGTTCATACGGTTCAATAACTCAGTCGGAAAAAGCGGAGCCCTTATAGGATCACTTCGTTGTCTGTCTGTCCGTCTATCAGTCCGACTGTTAGGACCCTTTTCCTCACGAACAGTTAGAGTGCTCTTCTTGAAATTTTTTCACTTACCGAGGTTATCAGTCCTTGGTCGGTAAAAAATGTAATCTCCTAAGTAAACACAATCAAAATATACTGCTATTAATGTCACGTGTTTAGATACTCGCAAACTCACTCACCAAAATTTACAGAGTGCTTCCCGTTGACACTGAATCATGAAATTTGCCAAGAAACAATTTTTCGCAGTACAAATAAAGGAAAAATCCGAAAATTGTTAGTTTTTAATGATATCACATAAAAATACTTTTTGGCATTTGTGGTCCGTGAGTCTGTCCGTTAATACCCGCTTTTATCAGGAACGGGTAGAGGTGTCAAATTGAAATTTTTGTCACGTACTAAGTTCGATGTGAAAATCTGAGTTTCTAAGTTAATGCAGTCGAATGATGGCGCCATTTATGTCACACTTAGGTACTTGCAAACTCACTCATCAAAACCGGTACAGAATGCCACAGCAGGGATGGTCAATATTCAGAAAACATCATTCGAGGTAAGATATTCTAGTAAACATGGCCTCTAAAATACACAATTTAAGAGCTAAGAGCACTTCTTCACCTTCGATATTGTGAAATAAATCTCTTCCACCGCAAGGTCTTTGTTTTCATATTCTGGAAGGAGGTAGTATGGACCGAAACAAGAAAATATCGTCTAGTAAACACGGGTCCTAAAATGCTTATCTTAAGATAAGTTTTACACTAGGGAAGATGAACAAGCGTCCGTAGTTCTTAAGGTAACAGTATATACTTTACAGCCCATGTTTACTAGACATTTCGTTCTTGATTTGATTCATAGCACCACCTCTCAAAACACAGAAAACACAAAACACACAAAACACAGAAAGCAGTAGAAGAGATTTGTTCACCAGTGTGGAAGATGAAGAAGTGCTCATAGCTCTTGAGGTATGCATTTTAGAGCGCAAGTTTATTGGATTTTTTGCTTCGAATGATCGTTCTTTATATATCCCTGACTACTGAGCATTCTTCCTGGGACACTTTGCGGATGAATTGTCTATATAAATAACTAAGTTCTTAAGGAACGCTCAGCGTAAGTGTGTTACTCGCCCTTGTGTGGTTTCATTTAAAATTGTATTGACCAAGATACAGAGATAAGATTTTTAAGGAAGCGACTAAATGTCGTCATTTATGTTTAAATAGTTTCAGCAAGTGAGTGAACCTGATTCAGGGAAAGACAACTAAGGACCTAAGAAGACGAGCAGTTGACAGAAGAAGTTTTGAAGAAGTGTAGAGTTGCAGTCCACTAAAAACGAGCTAAATAGTATTTTAGGATAACTGATTTAGAATTGGGTGTTCCGTTATCAAAACTGCGACAGTTAATGTCAAGGCCGGTACTGTGCGTAATTTGTAGCTGTTTTGTGACAACTGTCAAAGTCACACACAGTTCAAGCTATAGTGTTCTAAAAATTAGGCGTATGAAGCTAACATTCATTTCTCCTGTGGTATGAGATGCATTGGTGTTGGCAGGGTAGACAGCAATTTGTTTTGCGCAGAAATGAAAGTGACATCTCCAACTGCGAGGTATACAACACAAAACAGTCCCCTTTTCGAGGCTTTGTAAACAGAATGCAGCGGGAGAGGCAGTTTTAGTCGTCAGATTTGCAGACGTAAGTCAAGGACGCTTTGCCTTCTACTCATTTGTGCCTCTCATGTGATAGTACTTGGGTGAAAAGAGGCCACAACTTTCTACATGGTGTTTCATCTGTCGTAAGAGTTGACAGTGTAAAACTTTGGGAATCCCAGGAAATGAGCAAATGTTTTACATAACAGAGGTAGTGGCGGAGGACATACGTTTCCATGTGTAATTTTACTTATGTTCGAAACAGACATGTCTGTTGAAGGTATTTTATTGATCTTCAAGGTTTAAAATAAACAGAATTTATTGCAACTGTAGGCTGTTTTTCATTCGAGACTATTTCGTAACGGTTCCTGTTGTCGCTGCCATGATGAAAATAATTTCATCGAAGCAGAATGAGGCTAGGAGGTAGATATGTGAAATATCTTGCTGACGGCGATTCTAGTCAGGTGTGTAAATGAAAGGTTAGAAAGTGTGGAGCACACTCAAAAGAGAATGCGGGGCCGACTTCTGAAATTTAAACATGAACACGGAGGCATAAGACTCAAAGGTGGAAAGCCACTGGGAGGGCCACAATATCTGACTAACAAAGACATTCACAATTCACAAATAATATTACGACAGAGCTGTAAGGGAAAACACTGGAGACGCGAAGGCAACGTAGAAGTAGTGTGGCTAATATTTTTCGCAAGTTGTCAACTGATGAGGAACATGTATGTGAACTGTGTCATGTATCCTAATGCAGATATAAGCAAGTAAAGGCGGAAAATAAAATAAAGTGTCCTGAAGGAGACTTAAAAGTCAAAGCCAAAATTTCATTTAGTAGTTCATCCTGATTTATTAAAGGATTGTAAACACGATGGAACAAAAAACCTTTACGAAAGCTTTAATAACCTCATTTGGAAGAGATGCCCAAAGACAACGTTTTGCTCGTCTACTATCGTTAAAACGTCTAAAATGATACTTGTTTGGTGTTCAGTAATGCCAACACTGGAAGAAACAGGGTTATTATGAGACTAGGATTTGTTGCAGGTTTGCTTCACTGCAAATCTGCTGAAGAAGATTAATATTGTGTGTATTGCTAGTTCTGAAATGGCAGTGAAAGATGTTGCCAAAATGGTATGCCAGAAGCATCAGTGTAGAAAGAAGAGCTACATGAAGATCAAGGAGACAAAATGTGTGGACAACATTGAGGTACCTGTTCATGTCATAAATGCTAATAAAATATTCTTGTAGTTCCCAAAACTTTATTTTTTAAGTGTACAAATAAAATTTTCTGCTGAACCATTTCAGATGAAAACGTGTAATTTTCTACTGACTTTGTGCATACTGTAACACAACTTTCTATGCCATAACATTTTTCAGAGTGTTTTATTGCTGAATTATTTAATTTTTTGTGAAATAATAAGTGTTATGTATCATGCACATTAATTTTAAAAAAATGTTGCTAGAGTTCTAAGACGATTGATGTTAAAAATCTGGGGCACAGATTTATCTAACTACTATGAATGAGCTACCACGTTGTGAAAGTGCCATGTAAAGTAATTATTCGAGAAAATTTTCTTCGTGTGAGAGATATATTTCAAAAGCATCCAGCAATGCCCTGATCTACTTATTTGACAAAAAAACTGAAAAAATTCCTCTCTGTAGCCAATAACATAATGACGATATGCGCAAAATTTGTTTCATTTATCACCCAAAAGACAGAAGTTACCCGCGTATGTTTTCATACAAGTTGGCTCACCCATACCGTTTTCCTAAATCTCTTGCGTTCTTCTTCAGTTGACGCCAAAAAAAAAAAAAAAAAATTATTCCTCAGAGCCTCTACCCCAATAACACAACTGCAGTTGGGTTCCAATCGAGTGATAACTGAGTCCAATGTACGCACTCACGACATATGGTGTCAGATGAAACAAGTTCACGCAATCGGTCGGAGCGGGAGTAACACGGATCCAACATAGGAGTACCCTTGTCATCATTGCACACTTTATCCTGTTGCCAAGTGAAGTCGCCGGATGCACGGCTGTCGGGTATACAGTTATACTTGCCAACAATCGTGCACCGGTACCGTTCGTCGGTAGTCAGATAACCATGCTGCCCTTGGATTCCAGTGCCTTTCTACACCGGCTTCAGTGGTAACTGATCCATCTGTTGTCAATGATACATCTCAGCTTCCACGAATTACATCTGGGCGGACTCTCCACACATGTCCAAGTTAAGGAAGGTAAGAGTCAATACATAGATATAATTTTATTTACTGCTCAGTACTCCTCTATTTAAAAACAATACTCCTCTGTTTATCCAACGTACATGTGACACTTCACACAGGAGCCTCATGCTTCATCAGTGACTTGGTGTCAATCAGGTAAATAACAATTTGCTATTCCCTTTGTTCGAAGTCATTTGCCTATTAAATCCCTCCATGCATAAAGACCCACAGAACATTTTACAGAAACCTCTTTTGCCCATGTTAGACCTGTTGATGCATACCATTCACTTGTGGTGTAACGTGGGTGCTTATTATAGAATTCTTCCACCTGCCACCCCTTTCAGTGGTTTCTGTCATAATCCCTGCAGCACACCTTTGTCCGCCTTCCTTTTAAAACTAAAAACGACTCGCGTTGCCTGTTCCACCTTCCGCTCAAAGACATGCATTGTATAGGAACAGTGTGTTAATTACCATTGGTTGACTGTCATCTCTTTTTACTTTACATACTAATAGGCAAATGTTCTCATAACCACCGAACAAAGTTCAGTGTTGTACTCACCTTCTCATTGCGATGTATAAAGCTCTCATGTAAGGTGCGAATCTGACCACATAATCTGCCACCTTACAGTGTTTATATGATGTGGAGAGTATATTACAGCAGTACAGAAGGTTTTGACGTAAATTTTCTTAAATCAAGACAACAGCTAACGCCGAGCTGACGTCTTATGTGTCGACCTATCCTACCGACACTTTTTATTACCACCTTAAGGTCGAGCATTGCGAAGTCGAATTACTCCAAAGTGACGCTGATAAATGGGATGTTTACTGTTTTTCAGCACCAGTGACGGTAGGTGCAGATTCTACACAAAGCTACGAATGCCTCCGACACGTGATACCCAGTATTCTCTATACTACCTCTGAACCCAGAGCACTCAACTATCGTGTGCCTGCAGGTTCTTGTTAACTGCATAGCCCACCATGCTCTAGTAAGGCAAAAAAGTGTCCACCGGTGTGTATGTGATAAGGAATATGTGCTATGCATCGAGAACTTCGGCAAAGTTTGGTATTTTTCGACTTTGTGCCTCTCTGGTGAAATCGCTGGTTGTATAGAACCAGAACCTCTTTGCCACAGAGGCTTGCGGTACGAATGTGGTTCGCGAGGCGGTGAGTGACCGGCAGCGACGGGAATCTTGAGTAAGCAGCGGCGTGAGGAAAGTAGCGTGTGGGGTTCTGCCCTGGGAGCAGCCTGTGAGTTTGCCGGAAAACGAATTGGCCACACCTGGAGTGAAAGAGCGATCTATTAGTAGTTGAGAGCCGTCGTTTGTGAAGTTGTAATTTGGAAATGAGGTCCCCTTTTGCATGCAAGTGCGCTTCGGTTGCACAATACTGGTGTTGACCGAAGAAGACTGGCAGTTAGAACAACGGCTGGATGTCTGTACAGCCATCACTATACTATCACTATGCCATGGTTGCAGTTACACACGAGTACTGGGTAGCTCCACGTGATGCTGAGAAACTTTATTATCAATACTTGAGTGTGTTTTAGTTGTTCATCTTGCAAACTTGGAATTGAGTCTGCCATTGTGGGGAGCCGTTATTTCCAGTGCCGTTAGTTGCACTATTTCGTGACTGCTCATTTGTTTGTATTAATGGTTCATGTTACAAAGTTGTAACTGAGTTAGCCCTGGTGCAGGCCACTATATAGTATGCATGTGTGGGGCCATTGGTAACTGATTTCTGTTTCAGTTCATATCACCGCAATTTAATGATATGTGTAATATATTTCCAGGAAGTGTGCGCAAGACTGACGTTTGAAATAAAATGAGGTTGCAAGATTACGGCTCTGTAAACACGAGGTAGCAATGGATGAATTCTAATGCTGCAGATTTGTTCTTGAGTTGAGTAATTACCTTTTGTAATAGAACAGTTCACGTCTCTTATTTTGGCGTTCATCTGAAGGAGTTTTTCAGCTAAACTTGTTCTAAATCACTCAGTATATTAAATGAGGAAATTTTAAATTGTGCCACTAGAAAAACTAGTGTGTAGAAAACTTGCGATAAGGGGTTTCCGCTGCAATTTGTTGTTGTGTATTTCAAGTGCTTTTGCTAAATTGCATTTAACTGAATACTGCTGTCAGTTGGTTGTTATAAATTTGTTTAAAGGAACCACATGCGTTTTTAAGCTAGCATTGGAAATTTCAAATGTTTTGTCACAAGTAGTTATCGAACTTGAGTTGAAACTTTTAACTGATGTTATAATTGCTTGGGGCTCAAATTTGACACTACTGTATCACCGGTATTTTACCCTTGATGTTGAATAAATGTAAGTATTTTCAGTTGAGATTAAGCCATGTAGTGGCTACCCTTTAAAAGAAGAAAAAAATGAAAGAGGTAGGAAAATATTTTTTAATAACTGTTGAACGCCGGCCGTGGTGGCCGAGCGGTTCCAGGCGCTACAGCCTGGAACCGCGCGACCGCTACGGTCGCAGGTTGGAATCCTGCCTCGGGCATGGATGTGTGTGTTATCCTTAGTTTAGTTAGGTTTAAGTAGTTCTAAGTTCTAGGGGACTGATGACCACAGCAGTTAAGTCCCAAAGTGCTCAGAGCCATTTGAACCATTTGAACTGTTGAGCAAGAATTTTTTGTTAATAAATTTGTGTTAAAGGATGTCTGAAGCTATGTTAGCCTGGCACGTTACCAGTCCTCGATAGTTCCTATCGTACCAGAATCCGTCACTTATACCCGGTTTTGAACTGTGTGTGAAAAAGCAATGCAAATAGGCTGATGTGGAAGCAGAATGGAAAAGTATTTTCATTTTACATTTTCGTGATATTTTGTGGGAGCCATGCTATAACTGGGCAACAAACGAAATACGAGCATCCTTGACCGGCACGTAAAGACAGCTAGAGTTCGACATCCAGATAGTATAGTGACTTTTCTTCACTGATGTTGCTACTTCATGCTTATTTCGAGTAGCTCTAGAGCGGCTTGCTATTCGCGCCTGTATTGACGACAGCACAGAAGAAATGGTTCTAATGGCTCTAAGCACTATGAGACTTAACATCGGAGGTCATCAGTCCCCTAGCCTTAGAACTACTTAACCTTAACTAACCTAAGGACATTACACACATCCATGCCCGAGGCAGGATTCGAACCTGCGTCCGTAGCAGCAGTGCGGTTCCGGACTGAAGCGCCTAGAACCGCTCGGCCACAAGACCGGCCAGCACATAAGAAGTATCACCATTGTCTGGGGAATTACAGCTAGATGCAGAGGTAAGTTCAGTTCCGAAAATTGTGTGTTTGTTCTATACTATCTGTGACGTGATGAAAGAGATTGTAATGTAATAATCTAGTAGCATTTACAGGAGAATTCGAAAATAATACTGTTCCTGTAAAATGCGCGTCATTAGGTGTTTGTATGCTATTGTTGGCGCATGCAGGAGATGAAATCAAGTGAAGTAAAAGCAAATATTTCCTTTGATTTGCAGCACCAGGATATTTCAGTGACCATCTATGTTCCTTATTTACATATATGTAAACTATTACAAGTTTCCAGCGATGCTTGTGAACATCTGACTGCAACACTGTTTTGACTGGTTATAGTTCTAAACAAAGGAATAAACTGTTTCCGAGAATTTGACGAATGCCGCTATATTGTGTTATATATACAGCAATTTAAACTTGATTTCGATGTGTATTTTTCATTTTTGCGCTTCCGTATCTCAGTCTGTAAAAACGGTACTCTTTCAGAATCGTTTTACTGTCTGCCCGTCTGTCTGTCTGTTAGCACTACTGTTAAAAACCCTTTTTCTCAGAAATGGGTAGACGTATCAGTTTGAAATTTTACCACATACTAAGGCCTACGGTCCCTTAGTAGTCTAAAACAATCAAGCTTCAAGTCAATGCAATCAAAAGATAAGGCCATTTATGTCACACATTTCGATAAACTCACTCATCAAAAGCTGTAGAGTATTTTCCATTGACCTAGGATCATGAAATTACGTAAGAAGCAAGGTTTAACAACATAACTAAAGGACAAATTCCGGAAAGCGTTAATTTATAAAAATATCACACGAAAAAAATATGTTTGTCCACTTGTTAAGACGCCAGTTTCTGAGGGACGGGTGGTGGTAACAAGTTGAAATTTAGGTCACATACTAAGATCCACGGTCCCTTGGTGGTGTAGAAAAGTTACGTTTCTAGGTAAGCGCAATAATAAGGTACGGCGATTTATGTCACATATTTTGATACTTGTTAGGTACGGCGATTTATGTCACGTATTTTGATACTTTATGTAACATGTTTTGATAATCATTAAAGCCTACAGGATGCTTTCCGTTGACCTAGAATCATAAAATTTGGCAGAAAGCAGGGATTCACAGTACAAGTAAAGGAAAAAGTACGAAAGTCTTTAATTTGTAATCACATCACACAAAAATATTTCTTTTGCTATTTGTTATCCGAGTTCAAACTTAAAATTAAAACATTCCCAAGATCGATGTCATCCTAGTATCGATTTCGATAACAGGAAAAAAAACCTGTCAGGGCCTCTATTCCCGAGATGAATGGACTGTCTATTTACGTAATTAAGTATGCACATAATACTCAGAGCACAAGTCCTAATCACGGCAAGCCAATTTTTAATCATATAAATCCTATCAGTATGTCATCAAAACGTTAAATAAAAGATATTTACTAAATGAAGTGTAAGTGCTCAACTTCTTTTGTCTGACATGTGGAATGCATCTTAAGATTTCACCTGAATTGCTCTATAATACTGTGTTACTTGATATAAAATATGATTTCTGGTTTTTGCTTCCAAGTACAAATTTATCGAGATATTAAGGGCATAAAATATTTTTACTTCGACTTGATAAAGGCAATTCGTAGGAAAATTAGTGTCTATCATTATGCTCTAAAAGAAGCTTTTGGTGGTAACACGAAGTTCTTCAAATACAGAACATTGACTTAACATCTAGGAAAGAGCCATACCATTACATTACGATGTGCAGTGACGGGGCAAAACACTATGATCACCTGCTTATATAATAGCGACTTGGCACGGCATGTATTCGAAAAGTCCTTGAATTTCCCGATCTGAGCGACACAAGATGTTTATGCAAAAATCTCGTGGTTCCCGTAAATTAGGGATCGGTGGTTTTTGGACACAGAGCTGGTGCCAGAAAGTGTCCTAGTTGTGTTCCACCAGGTTCGAATCAGGTGAATTTCGTGGCAAGACATCAACGTGACTTCGCTATCATGTTCCTCAAATTTGTGTAGCATGATAGTGACGTTGCGAAACTGGCTGTAATGCTGGTCGAAAAGTTAGTGCCGTCGGCGAAGACAGTCCCGTATACTACGATGTTGCACAACATTTTCCTTTTCACGAGTAAACGTTTATTGATGATGATGAAGTCCCATACTCCGTGACAGAACGTAGGGAAAGGATGGTTAGATCCGCACCGCCGTACTAGGCAGGGTCCTAGTGGAGGTGGTTTGCCATTGCCTTCCTCCGACGGTAATGGGGATGAATGATGATGATGGAGACGACACAACAACACCCAGTCATATCGAGGCGGGGAAAATCCCTGACCCCACCTGGAATCGAGCCCGGGACCCCTGCTCGGCAAGCAAGAACGCTACCGCGAAACCTCGAGCAGTGGACAAACGTTTATTAATAGTACTTGAAATCATAACCAGAAAATCAAAGCGAATCATTAATGACTTACTGTAAATTTAGTTGCAGAGCAAAGCATTTCACTTCACTGCCAAATCAAAAAACTACCAAAAAGATTCTACCTGAGCAGAAAGGCTGACAGTTGAAATCAATATGCTTATATTTAGTAATTGGAAACTGTGTTGGAGCCAAAACCTCTCGCTAGCAACGTGACAACAAGTAGTTTTAAATTCCGATTACAGTATCTGATCTATAATCGCCTTTGCTATCCTACTTCAAAAAACGAACATGACTGTGCGAATTTCTTTTGATGTGTGTAATATCAACTAATCTAAACTGTTTCTGACTGACTGTAAATAAAACTGAAAGTAAAGCACGGTTATCGATAATACTCATGATCACTTTGTCATGAAATAATCACACACGGTGCCTAATTATTGTATAACGAAAACCGTGCTCTGTTATAAAACGTATCCACTAAATTATATGAAACTTAGTAAATGAAATATGTTTTCAATTTTCTCTCAAAGGTTCGTTTAGGTCCTAGATTCTTACCTTAGCAACGTATAACTCGTCGTTGCTTGGTCTGCACTCAAAAATGATGAACTGAATGATGGGCGGAAATAAACCACTGCGGCAATTTGCCTTCTTATCTTATTAAGCTGCTGTAGCAAATAACTTTTCGTCCCCTTTCAGAAATACTAATCACTGTTCACGGAATGGTGCAAGACATGACGTTGCAGTTTTCTGCCAAAGACATTTTTCATTTAACCAGTGAGGATAAACTTCAGTGAAATATTTGCAAATGAAAAGTATTCTGAAATTATATTCAGTGCTTTAAATGACGCCAAAGAAAACTTTCTCATCAGATAGTTTCTCAGCATTTTCATTCCCCATAAAATTTACTTCTACACAATATTTAGATTATATAAGATGTACTACCTACATTCATAACTAAACAACTTTTAACTGATTTGGCGGGAAGGCTAATTAAAATACTGAATACATGAGTGATAATTCATCCTTGATATCAGAACATCGATATTATTAGACACAATGAAACTTTTACACTACTATAATCACTCGTCTACCGCTTGCAACAAAATAAATTCGAGCCACCTGGGCTCCTCTCTCTGCTGAGACACAAAATTCTCTCTCCTTCTCTGGAAGATAACAGCTTCCGATCCCTTCGCTCGCCCGAACTCTGTTCAGTCATTCAGAGTGGGGCGGATAGAAGTGCCCGGACGAATGGATGTGATTGGACGTGGATGTATGCACGCAACCACATCCCTTGATGCGCACACCACGTGTACGCCCACCATGTGTTCCACAACAAATCTTGGAAGACAGTTACACAATCTTCATGCCTAACGAATTTGTTACCAGAGGTCAGTCTGGTGGCGGCCGGCCCTAGCTGGCCACCCAGGTGGCCTGATCTGTCAGTGTCCGATTACTTTGTGTGAGGAGCCCTCAGGTCTAAGATGTATCGCAACACCCCCCTTAGCCATCAAGGACTGCAGCAGAACATTTCGGACGAGACTGCAACAGTTCCAGCACTCCAGCTTCGATCTGCCTTCAGTAACCTGCTGACCAGGGCCCCAAAGTGAAAAGAGATGAATGATGAGCACTTTCAACATCTGGTAAAGTCAAGTTAGTACTGTATTTCGTTTCCTCTGCAGTGTTTTTTGTACCCTGGAACTCTGTTCTCTGGACCACTTTTATTTGCTCCGCCCTGTTCTACCCCTGGTAGCCAATGAAAACATATCATTCATGTGTAGAGTCATTCGAAGATGCTTGTAGTGACAACTGCAGCATTCCGAACAAATGTGATTTCACTTTATGTTAGTATTCGAAGATACGCCTAGAGGATAACACACGAGACAAACTTTTATTTCTCATAATATTTACATTTTTACAACCATTTCTCCAAAAATAGATACTTTCTAACTTCACTGTAACACTTTTAATTTCTTATCGGCGCAACGTAATTACTCTTGCCTGAGTGGCTGCTCATAATTACTACTACTCTCTGAACTTAGCTTCATTTCCCAAATAGTTACTCATGTTTGCCGGCTTATATACAACTAGACTATGAGCCACAGCCCTTGCTCATAATAAACATACTGCCGACATCAATCACGTGAAAACTACGCCTCCTCAAAATATGGTCAGCATTCAGCTGTCACTTACTGAGCTTCGAAGTACAACTCAACCGCTGGCAAAATCCACTCGCAGTCGAAAAAGAAGATAACAGACTGCATACATACCACCATGTGTTGACGAAACAGCAGCCATGCAGTAGTCGAGTCATCTTCTTAATTTACAGGTGGCAGCTGTAGTACACATTTACTCCATCGTAGTTGTGAGGCAGACATTCATCATTCCAATGCGGCAGGTCGGCGCTGATTAGTGGACAGCTGGCTTCCACCCTAGCAGGACAGTGCTCACGTCGGCGACCTGCACTGCTGACGTAAGGCTGGGCAGCGAACTGGTGCTCTGCCAGTAGGACGACAAAGCCGTGACGTAAGCGGTCCATTTCTTCCTCTTGCACACTTCTTGCTGTGTCTGCCCTCTGCTGCTTAAAACCCGCACCAGTATGACTCAGGCATGGCTCGCGTCTTCCGCGGTGACAACGGATGATTGGAGTGAGTAGAACACCTCTTGTTGCCTGCAGGCAGGAGTCTGGCAGTGGCAGACGTAGAAGGCAGTTCTGCCATGCTATGCCAAGTCCCGCAGAGTGGGCTTGGTGCAAGAGACGGCTGCCCCGACCCAGACTTGAACCGATGACTGAAAGCTGGCGGTGTCCAGTGGTCTCGTTGTCGCAGTCCTTGCGTCGTAGTGGTACTTTTTCTGGTCTTCAGTCTTCTGACTGATATGTGATCGGAGGATTTCCCGGCGAATTTGTTGTTTCCAGGGCACTCTGGTATCCAGCCGGATGCGATCGTTGAAGTCACACTATATTTCGGCGAATCACCTTTCCGCCATCATTAGGTGGTTCTGATGGAATGGACTGCCTCCTCAGGTTATTCGCCGAAATATTGTGGGACTTCAACGATCGCACCCGGCTGGACACCCGAGAGCCCTGGAAACAGTCTTCTGACTGGTTTGATGCGACCCGCCACGAATTCCTCTCCTATGCTAACCTCATCATCTCAGAGTAGCACTTGCAACCTACGTCCTCTATTATGTGCTGGATGTAATCCAATCACTGTCTTCCTCTACAGTTTTTGCCTTCTACAGCTCCCTCTAGTACCATGGAAGTCATTCCCTAATGTCTTAAGTTGTCCTACATCCTGTCCCTTCTCCTTATCAGTGTTTTCCAGATATTCCTTTCCTCTCGGATACTGCACAGAACCTCCTCACTTTTTACCTTATCAGCCCACCTAATTTTCAACATTCGTCTGTAGCAACACGTCTCAAATGCTTCGATTCTCTTCTGTTCCGGTTTTCCCACAGTCTATGTTTCGCTATCATACAAAGCTGTACTCCAGACTTACATTCTCAGAAATTTCTTCCTCAAATTAAGGCCGGTATTTGATATAAGTAAATTTTTCTTGGCCAGGAATGCCGTTTTTGCCATTGCTAGTCTGCTTACTCCGTCCGTCATTGGTTATTTTACTGCTTAGGTAGCATAATTCCTTAACTTCATCTACTCCGTGACCAACAATCCTGATGTTCAGTTTCTCGCTGCTCTCATTTGTACTACTTCTCATTACCTTCGTCTTTCTTCGATTTACTCTCTGTCCATACCCTGTTCTCATTAAATTGTTCATTGTATGAAGCAGTTCATGTAATTCCTCTTCACTTACGCTTAGGATAGAAATGTCATCAGATAATCGTATCATTGATGTCCTTTCACCTTGTATTTTAATTCCTTTTATTTCCATCATTGCTTCGTCGATGTACATATTGAACAATATGGGCGAAAGGATACATCCTTGTCTTACACCCTTTTTGATACGAGCACTTCGTTCTTGGTCGTCCACTCTTATCATTCACTCTTGGCTGTTGTACATATTGTATATGACCCGTCTCTCCCTATGTTGTTGTGGTCTTCAGTCCTGAGACTGGTTTGATGCAGCTCTCCAAGCTACCCTATCCTGCGCAAGCTTCTTCATCTCCCAGTACTTACTGCAACCTACATCATTCTGAATCTGCTTAGTGTATTCATCTCTTGGTCTCCCTCTACGATTTTTACCCTCCACGCTGCCCTCCAATGCTAAATTTGTGATCCCTTGGTGCCTCAGAACATGTCCTACCAACAGGTCCCTTCCTTTTTTTGTCAAGTTGTGCCACAAAGTCCTCCCCAATTCTATTCAATTCTTCATCATTAGTTGTGTGAGCTACCCATCTAATCTTTAGCATTCTTCTGTAGCACCACATTTCGAAAGCTTCTATTTTCTTCTTGTCCAAACTATTTATCGTCCATGTTTCACTTCCATACATGGCTACACTCCATACAAATACTTTCAGAAACGACTTCCTGACACTTAAATCTATACTCGATGTTAACAAATTCCTCTTCTTCACATACGCTTTCCTTGCCATTGCCAGTCTACATTTTATATCCTCTCTACTTCGACCATCATTTGCTCCCCAAATAGCATAACTCCTTTACTACTTTAAGTGTCTCATTTCCTAATCTAATTCCCTCAGCATCACCTGACTTCTTTCGACTACATTCCATTATCCTCGTTTTGCTTTTGTTGATGTTCATCTTATATCCTCCTTTCAAGACACTGTCCATTCCGTTCAACTGCTCTTCTAAGTCCTTTGCTGTCTCTGATAGAATTACAATGTCATCGGCGAACCTCAACGTTTTTATTTCTTCTCCATGGATTTTAATACCTACTACGAATTTTTCTTTTGTTTCCTTTACTGCTTGCTCAATATACAGATTGAATAACATCGGGGAGAGGCTACAACCCTGTCTCTTCCCTATAGCTTACCCCTATTTTCTCAGAATTTTGAACATCTTGTAGCATTTTACATTGTCGAACGATTTTTCCAGGTCGACAAATCCTATGAACGTGTCTTGATTTTTCTTTACTCTTGCTACCATTATTAACCACAATGTCAGAGTTGCCTCTCTCGTGCCTTTACGTTTCCTAAAGCCAAACTAATCGTCATCTAGCGCATTCTCAATTTTTTCTCGTTCTTCTGTGCATTATTCCTGCAAGCAACTTGGCTGCATGAGCTGTTAAGCTCATTGTGCGGTAATTCTCTCACTTGTCAGCAGTTGCCGTCTTCGGAATTGTGTGGATGATGCTTTTCCGAAAGTCAGATGGTATGTCGCCGGACTGGAACATTCTACACACCATTTTGCTGCCACTTCCCCCAATGATTTCAGAAATTCTGATGGAATGTTGTCTATCCCTTGTGCCATATTCGATCTTAAGTCCTCCAAAGCTCTTTTAAATTCTGATTCTAATAATGGGTCCCCTATCTCTTCTAAATCGACTCCTGCTTCTTCTTGTATCACATCTTCCCCCTCATAGAGACGTTCACTGCATTCTTTCCACCTATCAGCTCTCTCCTCTGCATTTAACAGCGAAATTTCCGTGGAACTCTTAAAGTTATTACCCTTGCTTTTAATGTCTCCGGAGGTTGTTTTGACTTTCCTGTATGCTGAGTCTGTCCTTCGGACAATTATTTCTTTTTCGAAGTCTTCACATTTTTCCTGTAGCCATTTCGTCTTAGCTTCCTCACACTTCCCATTTTATTCATTCCTCAGCGACTTGTATTTGTCTATGCCTGAGTTTCCCGGAACGTTTTTGTACTTCCTCCTTTCATCGATCAATTGAAGCATTTTTTCTGTTACCCTTGGTTTCTTCGCATTTACTTTCTTTGTACCTACGTTTTCCTTCCCAACTTCTGTGATGGCACTTCTTAGAGATGCCCATTCTTCTTCAACTGTACCGCCAACTGAGCTATTCCTTAGTGCTGTATCTATAGCCTTAGAGAGCTTCAACCGTATCTCGTCATTCCTTAGTACTTCCGTATCCCACTTCTTTGCGTATTGATTCTTCCTGACTAATGTCTTAAATTTCATCCTACTCTTCATCACTGTTATATTGTGATCTGAGGCTATATCTGCTCGTGCGTACACCTTACAATTAATTATCTGATTTCGAATCTCTGTCTGACCACGATGTAATCTAACTGAAATCTTCCCGTATCACCCTGCCTTTTCCAAGCACACATCCTCTTCTTGTCATTGTTGAACAGAATGTTCGCTATTACTAGCTGAAACATTTTACATAACTCAATCAGTCTTTCTCCTCTCTCATTCCTTATCACAAGCTCATATTCTCCTGTAACCTGTTCTTATACTCCTTTCCCTACAATTGCATCCCAGTCTCCCATGACTATTAGATTTTCATGTCCCTTTACATACTATATTAATCTTTCAACATCCTCATAAACTTTCTCTACTTCTTCATATTCAGCTCAACAGTAAAATAGTCCCCCATTCCGATCTCTGGGCGGGGACTACTCAAGAGACGTCTTTATCAGGGTAAAGGAAACTGGCGTTCTACGGATAGGAGCATGGAATGTCAGATCCCTTAATCGGGCAGGTAAATTAGAAAATTTAAAAAGGGAAGTGGATAGTTTAATATTAGATACAGTGGGAGTAAGTGAATTTTGGTGGCAGGAGGAACAAGACTTCTGATTAGGTGAATAGATGAATACAAATACAAAATCAAATAAGGGGTAATGCAGGAGCAGGTTTAAAAATGAATAAAATAATAGGAGCGCGGATAAGCTACTACTAACAGCATAGTGAACGAATTATTGAGCCAAAATAGACACGAAGGCCACGCTTATCACAGTAATACAAGTTCATATATTAACTAGACGTAGAGACTGACGAATGGTATGACACGATAAAAGGAATTATTCAGATAGTTAAGGGAGACGAAAATTTAATAGTCATGGGGACTGGAATCCGGTTGTAGGAAGAGAAGGAAAAGTAGTAGGTGAATATGGACAGGGGGAAAGGAATGAAAGAGGAAGCTGTCTGGTTGAAATTTGCACAGGGCATCTCGTAGCTAACACTTGGTTCAAGACTCATGACAGAAGGTTGCATACGTGGAAGAGGCCTGGAGACACAGGAATATTTCAGATAGATTATGTAACAGTAAGACCGAGAGTTAGGAACAAGGTTTTAAATTGAAAGACGTTTCCAGGGGCAGATGTGGACTCTGACCACAATTTATTGGTTATGAACTTTAGATTAAAACTGAAGAAACTGGAAAAAGTTGGGGATTTAAGGAGATGGGACCTGGATAAACTAAAAGAAGCGGAGGGAACGATTGACAAGAAGACGGGAACGACATACAGTAGAAGATAAATGGGTAGCTTTGAGAGATGAAATAGTGAAGGTAGCAGAGGATCAAGTATGTAAAAAGAAGAGGGCTAGTAGAAATCCATGGGTAACAGAAGAGATATTGAAGTTAATTTATGAAAGGAGGAAATATAAAAATGCAGTAAATGGTGCAGGATAAAAGGAAGTCAAACGCCTCAAATATGAGGTCGACAGGAAGAGCAAAATGGCTAAGCAGGAATGGCTATAGGACAAATGTAAAGATGTAGAGGCATGTATCACTAGGGGTAAGACAGATACTGCCTACCGGAAAATTAAAGAGACCTTTGGAGAAAAAAGAACCACCTGTATGAATATCAAGAGCTCAAATGGAAAACCGGTCCTTAGCAAATAAGGGAAAGCAAAAAGGTGGAAAGAGTATATAGAGGGTATGTACAAGGGCGATGTACTTGAGGGCAATAATATGGAAATGGAAGAGGACGTAGATGAAGATGAAATGGGCGATATGGTACTGCGTGAAGAATTTGACAGAGCACTAAAAGATCTAAGTCGAAACAAGGGTCAAGGAGTAGACAACATTCCATTAGAACTATTAATAACCTTGGGAGAGCCAGCCATGACCAAAATTGTATCATCTGGTGAGCAGGACAGGCGGAAGACCCTCAGACTTAAAGAAGAATACAATAGTTCCAATCCCAAAAAAAAGCAGGTGTTGACAGGTGTGACAGTTACTTAACCGCTAGTTTAATAATTCACGGCTGCAAAATTCTGATCCGAATTCTTTACAGGCGAATAGAAAAACTGGTAGAAGGCGACCTCGGGGAAGATCAGTTCGGATTCCGTAGAAATGTTGGAACACGCGAGGCAGTACTGACCCTACGACTTATCTTAGAAGATAGATTAAGGAATGGCAAACCTACGTTTCTAGCGTTTGTAGACTTAGATTCTGACAATGTTGACTGGCATAGTCTGTTTCAAATTCTGAAGGTGGCAGGGGTAAAATACAGTGAGCGAAAGGCTATTTACAATTTGTACTGAAACCAGATGGCATTTATAAGAGTCGAGGGGCATGAGAGGGAAGCAGTGGTTGAGAAGGGAGTGAGAGAAGGTTGTAGCCTATCCCTGTTATTATTCAACCTATACATTGACCAAGCAGTAAAGGAAACAAAAGAAAATTTTGGAGTAAGAATTAAAATCCATGGAGAAGATACAAAAAACTTTGATATTTGCCACGACATTGTAATTCTGTCAGAGACTGTAAAGGACCTGGAAAAGTAGTTGAACGGAATGGATAGTGTCTTGAACGGAGGATATAAGATGAACATCAACAAATGCAAAACGAGGATATTGTATTGTAGTCGTATTAACTCAGGTGTTATTTGTTATTTGGGGAGCAAAATAAGTGACGATGGTCAGAGTAGAGAGGACATAAAATGTAGACTGGATATGGCAAGGAAAGCGTTTCTGAAGAAGGGAAATTTGTTAGCATCGAGAATAGATTTCAGAGTCAGGAAGTCTTTTCTGAAAGTATTTATATGGAATGTAGCCATGTATGGAAGCGAAACATGGACGATAAACAGTTTAGACAAGAAGAGAATAGAAGCTTTTGAATTGTGGTGCTACAAAATGATGCTGAAGATTAGATTGGTAATTCACTTAACTAACGAGGAGGAACTGAATAGAACTGATGAGAAGAGGAATTTGGGGCACAGCTTGACTAGAAGGAGGGATCGATTTGTAGAACACATTCTGAGGCATCAGAGGATCACCAATTTAGTATTGGAGAGAAGTGCGGAGGGTAAAAATTGTAGAGGGAGACCGAGAAATGAATACACTAAGCAGTTGCAGAAGGGTGTAGCTCACAGTAGTTACTCAGAGATGAAGAAGCTTGCGCAGGATAGAGTGGTATGGAGAGCTGCATCAAACCAGTCTCTGGACTGAAGACCACAACAACAGCAACATATATGGAGGACTTTCAAGTGTAAAGAGTGTTGTCTTTGATGTGTGCTGGGTACGGGCAGTAATGATTTTTTCAAATTTTGCAATATACTATGATGATTGCTAACTGTACAGGGAATCTCAACAGAAGCTGGAAATAATAAAGGTAAAGAAAGTTGTTTTGTTACTAATGCAGTGCACTCACTTAAAATGATTTTGTAAACCTAATTGTTAATGTATAATCAGTTTATTGAGTCTGTTAATTGTGAGCATAATTAATTTTCAAAGAGACGAAATTTTTAAACTTGGTACCACATTGTTACTTACCCCAAGTCAGTACCATTTCCAAGATCTATGTCATCATTCTTAATTAGCTATTTTTCTCGAGAAGTTATATTCGATTCAATTAAAATGTATGATAAGCAACAGCCGTGCACAATTGCTGTTTGCTAACTATACAATTTGAAGTACTAACAGAGAGCAGTGCGGAGAGCGTTACCGCTGTGCAGATAAAGGTAAAAAAAAAAAAAAAAAAATTGTTTCAGGGATGGCATTCATTAAGCAAGGACCATTATTTTCAAACTGATCAAGTTCTGTTTTATTAGCAGGGACAATTTCAAATGAATAGTGTTGCATGAGATCCAGTTTTTGTGTTACGTGAATTCCTGCGGTTATTGACAGTTTACATTCTCGCAGCTAAATTAAATTTTAATTCTCGCATTCGAGAAGTTCAGTAGAGGGCAAAGCGCATAAGCTACGAGATAAAATACACGTTCACCGGCCATTCCCATTCTAACAATTGTGTTTCAGCCTTTTGTCAGTTACATAATTTCAGTCGTATTTCAAACGTTCATGGTTCACCACTGCTGTCTTTCCTTTGTCTGGGTGACAATCATTGTATGATTATCCTCAAGCTTCTCGTTTATATTATTGAGTGCTACTTTTGTAATAAACAAACCGTAATTTTTCTGTCCTGAATTATGCGCATTATTATAGTCCTCCTCAAGTATTCTATTACTCCCTGTCATCACCTCGTTTCGTTCAGCTGGGGTCAACTTGGCCCCATCATAGACAAGGTCTGTGTGGGTAATCAATGAACTTAAATGCTGTTGAGTGTGCTGTCATGCACATTATATGACAATTCCTTTTCAAATAAATCAATCTCATTATCACTAAAAACAATAGTTGTATATGTAATCTGAGGCCTTCTGGTATAATTGCATACCCTCAGATAGAACGTATAACACCTAAAAGATACTGCACAGGAAGAACAAAAGGCACACCCTTATTATTCTGGAAGACGTAGAGATAATCCGTTGCATAAACCACCCTCACAAATATAGACTCACTGGACAGAAGGAATTGAGACATCGCAATCTCTTAGCCAATTCTGATCGCATTAACTATGCTCAATAGATCCATATACCCTATAATTGTTACATGAAGGTACCGCTTTTGTTTTTTAACATAGTTTGTCTAACACATTTTCTCTTCACAGTTTTTGGTTACTGTCAACCCTGTTGCGGAATTTGGCTTTCACCTTTTAATTAAGTTGTTATTCTTTGATCTTTACTGACCCTATTATTGTTTCAATGTTTTTACAAAATCGTTAAAAATAGTTTTCACAAGTCTATAGGGACTTAGATTCTTTCTTACATGTGGATCTAGCCTCCCACCACAGCAATTAGTTTCGCTGTTCCTATGTACTGACTTGAATCCGCTACCACTTATGTTTTTAACTTGTTGCTTTCATGTGTGAGTGGCTTTTCCTAGGACGGGGGAAAGGGTGAGGGCGGTTTACACACGTACCAGTAAATTATTGTACATTATTAGCATGATGTTACATTTGCTGTTTGGGTCAGATGTTTATTTAGTTATGCAATGTTGTCAGTCAATAATGTGTGGTGCTGCGTCTATTGATAACTATGTAACATTGGATAGTCGTTGTTTACTAATATAATTAACTAGCTTTCGTAAAGCAGTTACCTAACTCTCGCTGTTGAGACAGGAACATGCGGGGTGAAGCTAAGCAAGTTCCTTGTCCTATACCATGGTGGCACGGCGCATGCCTCGCTGGTGCTCATGCTCCATGCTTTGATAACGTACTCTTTGTTCACGCAGGCTCAGTAGTAACATGGTGTTGTTGGAGCACATATGGTGCGATGAGAGATTGCTGCTAAATTTTGGTAAGTTCCTTCAACAAGGAGGATGTGGTTTTTGCGGGTAAAATGAGTCGTTTTTACATTCGGACCAATTTTGTAGTACATCCCTCTCGATTTTTAGGGAAAGTTAATGCACCATTCAGCCTATTTACAATTTGATACCGCTCTCAATTGGAGTATTATTATTATTATTATTATTATTTGGACACTGAATGTTCGACATAGCCCCACCTTTGAGTCTCATATGATAAAATTTGTGTGAGTAATTAATCGCACAGTTTACGCATTCGCGCCCGGCATCTTCTTCAGTTAGAAATTCTGGGCCGAGGGGCTATCGTCAATGTACAAAACTGCTTCCTGACGTATCATCTCCACATGTGGGAGACATCTGAGGCAAAAAGGGTAGTACCACTAAGGTTTTTTCTTTATTGTTCTTTCATCCCCCACTCCACGTATGGACGGGTGTGGGGGGTGGGGGCTGCCAGTGGTACAATTCTCGGTTATTCCGCCAAGAGTATTCATAAAGATATAACAAAGGTGATACGAAAATAAAAACTGTTTACGTTTTAAGTTAAAAAAGTTTAGTGATGTACAGCTTAAAGGACGAAAAATATATACAGTTTAAAAACGAAGTTACGATGAGGTGATATTCTCCTATGAAAGAGCGTTTCAGCACTTCACTTTTACTTAACATCTGAAGGAAACGCACTGGGTGATAAAGTATTCTGGGAGGAGAGAATATGTTCCATAGAGGTTGGGAAGTGTGTGGGTAAAGTGATAGGTGTTTGTTAGGTAGGGAAACAAAGGAGAATATAGGCAGCAGGTGAAATAGATAGAAGGAACATGGGTGATAGGAAGGACAGAGTGGTTGGAGGAGAAATGATCTGTGGGTGAGTAGTGGAAAAAAACAAAAGGATAGGAGTGGGTGTGGAGGGAAAAGGAGAGAGGAGCTCTGATGTGGAGTGGGGTGGATGGGGAATGGTTAAAGCTGGTATGAGGGATGAATATCAGGGCGGATCTCATTGTCTGAAAGAGGGAATTCGTTTAAGTGGGGTTGAGATAGGATATTTAGTGTGTGTAGGCTTAGGTATGAGGGATGTGGTTGTGAAGGCATGGCAGCGTACCAGGACTGGATGTCAGAGGTGAGACAATGGGATTATTGTAATCTAGTTTATGGATAGTATTGGAGATGTAGAGGTGTTCAGTTTGGGTGAGCAGGGGCAGCGATTTAATAATACAGTAGAGAATCATGAAGGGAAGATAAACAGGTGTGGAAAGTAAGACAGAGTGCATGGTGTTCAAGGATCTGGAATGACTTGCAGACTTTGATGGGGCAGACATCCATGCAACATTGGTATAACAGAGGATGGGTCAGATCAGGATTAGGTAGGTATGCAAAATAGTGGGGGTGGGGGGAGTTGTAATCCCCACATTCAGCCACTTAGTAGTTTTTGTAGCCTTAGTCTATAGTGGTCTTTCTATTGGATGGTTAGTAGGCGAGGATTCGACGTTAGTTGCCGGTCGAGGGCTAGTCCAAGATTTTTTTTTTGGTGGCAGTTAAATGGATAGGCTGGTCGTAAATGGTAGGGTTGAAACCATGGGGGTGGAAGGTATACTGTAATTATTGTCTGAGTTTTGGAGGGGTTGACCTTGAGGAGTGATTAGTTACATCTGCGTTAAACTGACTGAGGTGGATTTGGAGGGGCCATTGGGATAGACAAAGTATAGGGCAGAGGTTGAGGAAAGTGGTGTCATCTGCATACTGAAGGAGGTGGGCTGCTGGGTCTGGTTTGAGTATGCCAGCAGTGCAGAAAAGATAAAGTAGAGAAGCGAGGATGGAGCCTTGGATTACTCCTGAAGTGAGATGGAAGGTATGGGAATTGATACTGGAAATTGTGAGCAAGGATATGCTATGAGATAGGAAGGATGTAATAACTTGGACATAGTTAATTGGAAGTGTGTATGTCTGGAGTTTGAAAAAGAGACTGGAATGCCACACACAGTCATAGGCTTTCTCTAGGTCAGAGGTCACAAAAATAGCAGATTAATGGGAGTTGAGTTGGTGGGATATGAGATGGGTGACATGCAGGATCAGGTCACCAGAGGATAAATTGGGCAGAAGTTACACTGTTTAACTAGAAGAAGGTGTTGTTGTTTTAGGTGAAGGTGTTGTTGTTTCAGGTATTGATGGATGTATTGCAAAAGGATGGATTTGAAAATCTTGCTGGACACTGAGGTGAGTCAGATGGGGCAATACGAGGAGACATCAGAAGAGGGTAACTGTTTGAGGAAAAGTAGGATTCTATAGGTTTTCCAAAGCTCAGGGTACAAACCTGTAGAGATGATTGTGGTATAAAGGGTTTTAAAGGAGAAGAGTAAGGAGAGGCGGCATTCTTTAAGGTGACAACAGGTGATGCGGTCGTGACCAGGGAATGTGTTGCTTGATGTCATGTGCTGTGGGATGGTGAGGTTATATGCTCTTGGAAGAGGTGTGGGCAGATATAGCATCTGACAAGGTCTGCTGCAGGAAGGATGCGGCATGAGGGTTATTGGAAGTCAGGAGTTGGCTTCCGATCTGGATTTCTATGAAATCCCAGTTGGCATTCCAGTTGGTATGGGAGTAGTTACGGATAACTCTGGGATGGAGACTAGGATGGGGTACATGGGGATGAGGTTGCGTGTAGGAGATGGCGAGGAGTACAGGTAGGTGGTCACTTTCCATTAGATGGAGGACTTCTGCTGTGAGGCATACAAGAATGTTCGGAAGTGCTAGGATGACGAAGGGGTAGTGTTGCTTTCAGGACGAGTGTGGGGTGAGATGTCACCTTTCAGGGAGATGGTAAACTGACGACACTGCTGGAGTTCTGCTGGGAATGTACTATGGATGTTCAGGTCAGCGGCAATAATATGGACCACAAAAGCTCAAGGGGCTCTCGCATTTATAGAGCGCATTGAGGGCGTTTCAGCAAGGACATCGCGTTATCATGCACGTATGTGTAGAGAAGCAACAGAGATTCATAAGCATGACAATAATTTTAATAGAAAAGAAGGAAGTGGGAAGTTAGATAAAATATGGATGTCGGCTTTGCGGCAACAGAATGACAATCGATTATTTTTAATCGAAAATGATGATACTATCCAGAGACAGTCGCACAGTTGGCATGGTATGACGTATGAAGATGCCCTGTACGTTTTCTGTACACGCGAGAGCCCCTCAAGCCTTAATGGCACTACCTATTTTAACTCATAGAATGTCTCCCGCAGCTGGAGACGAAACGTCAGGAAGCAGATTTATATACAGGCCATGGCCTCTCAATCCGTTTTTTTTAACTACGAGAGTAATTATTTGTTAGCCCCGTCATTCGCGATCGGGATTAGACGGACTTTTTTTAAAAAGATATTCCCCCTTTGTCTTCAGATAAATGGCTCAAATGGCTCTGAGCACTATGGGGCTTAACTTCTGAGGTCATCAGTCCCCTAGAACTTAGAACTACTTGAACCTAACTAACCTAAGGAGATCACACACATCCATGCCCGAGGCAGGATTCGAACCTGCGACCGTAGCGGTCGCGCGGTTCCAGACTGGAGCGCCTAGAACCGCACGGCCACACCGGCCGGCTGGCTTCAGACACCTACCTGAAAACGTGTCTTTAAGCTACGAAATCGGCTGTAGTTGGAAATAAAGCTGTTCGTGGTTTTCATTCCACGCGATGGCGTTACTTGCAGACTCTGTTTTCTAATTTGTGGTAGGCTATATAATTCCATGTTATGGTGGAAACTTCTTCATTAGTGGAATATTGTAGTCATTTCGTTTAACATTTTGGTTCAAGCAATAATTCAGTCATTTATTTATCTGATATTAGTTATTCATCAGTTAATAATGGAATAGCCAAACGAATTCCTCCTGATGTAACAAGCACTCAAATCTTACCAGTATAAAAAATGCGAGGTAACTCACAACAATCTGAAATTGTATATGAAAATTCTCAACCGAGAACTTCTAAAGCAGTCTCTTTTGCCGAAGTTGCACCAATTTCTAAACCGAAAACCAAATCTAAAACGATAAAAATGCGACGTGAAGAACCAAACCTGCAAATATCAACAAGCGTCCCAGTGAAAAGGAAGCTGGAAAAAGTCGAAGAAGTAAGTCAAGAATTAAAAAAAAAGAATGTTGGGTTGAAGAACCAGAATGCGAAATTTGTACATTGGTGTTTACTGAACAACAAGAAAAGAAAAAGAAAAAGGAAAATCAGAAGTAAGGAAAAAATACAAAATCTATTGGAAGTATTGGATGTTGCCAGCATTTGAGATGATGTGGACAATGAAGATTACTGTAAGGAGTTTACTTGCACACTGAAATCACTACCTACAGGTAGTAAATAACCCAATGAGTCATGCTGGAGCAACGGGGAATTAGGTAAAGACAAAGAAATGTGGTACAAGTGTGGGTGGGTGCTCTGCTTGGAATCATGTTACATGTAGTAGAAATGTGGGTTTGAAAGTGTTTAAACCTGTCATTTTACTCTCGAAATACATACCAGTAGCATAATTTCATAATAGAGTTTTGCAGATAATTTAAGTGGCGATTACTAGTATATTTAATACGAACTACCATTCCGAAGAGCCGAATTACCGAAGCACTGGGGATAATTACCAAATGGAGCGGCGAATCGTGTGCAAACTCGTCTTTAGCGATATTTGCAGTTAAATTTCAGTTTGCAGCTTGAGTATAAGAAAAGCAGAGAAACTGCATCATCCTTACATACTATCGGTTATATGTTAGTTGGCAATCCTTCACCCACGACTCCTTAAAAAATCAAATTACCGTATTTATAACTCCGTATCCCCTAAATCATATCCGTGCAGTGACATAATTTAGCAGGTACATTCAGTACAAAATATAAGGGGTGATCAAAAAGTTTCCTTTGTCTAGTCCGGAATCGGTATGCCAATCGGGCAAAATCGCCATGGGCATTGAGGGAATCATTCCACCGACGCATCAGGTTGAAGATACCAGTTTGGTAAAACACAGTATCCAGCTGCATGAGGCAGTCCGTGACTGGCCACTGCACATCCTCGTCCGCTGGGAATCGCCAACCCTTGAAGGTGCGGAACTTCTGCTGGCCTCCCAGATCGGCTGGCATCTTCAGTCGAATCGCGATCAGCGAGAACCATTCAACAACGGTAGTTTTCGACAGACATGGTTCCCCATACACATTCTTCATTCTCCGATGGATGTCCATCGGTGTTTCTTCTTCGGCAGGCAAGAAAAGAGTAACAGCGCATTGGTCCAGTTCGGGCGCTGAGTCGTGGCTGCTTCCGTGACGGGGCGCGTGTGATCCTCCTGGCGCCACTTGTGCGCGTGCTATCAACCCTGGCCCTCGTCGCGTCACCTGTGCTGGGCTATGTGTTCCGTCTGCGGCTGTGTGGTGGTGAGTGGTGGGTGACACACGGAGCTGGACGGGTGTGCCTGAGTACTCTACGTCCTGGCGATTGCAGCGAGGTAACACCGTTGACTGTTGGGCTATGGGGGTCCCCGTTTTCCTGCAGCGTTGATCGTTGCAACCGGCGAGCTTAATGGGCAAGGAGCGGCTCTCGTCGCGTGCAACCTGGTTATGTCCTCCCCCGGTAGCTGAGTGGTCAGCGCGACAGACTTTCAATCCTAAGGGCCCGGTTTCGATTCCCGTCTGGGTCGGAGATTTTCTCCGCTCAGGGACTGGGTGTTGTGTTGTCCTAATCATCATCATCGTTTCATCCCCATCGACGCGCAAGTCGCCGAAGTGGGATCAAATCGAAAGACTTGCACCCGGCGAACGGTCTACCCGACAGGAGGCCCTAGTCACACGACATTTACATTTTACCTTGTTACGACGTACATCATTCACTTGTGCTGTGCTGAGTAAGCGGAGATGTACTGAACAAGTTGTTAGCAGCAACGAGCAGCAGGGTAGTATTATCTGGTGACTATGTGGAGTCCTGAATCTATTGGCCTCCTTGGCATTTGTTTGAAATTATCTGCGTTTTTAGTGAGTACTATACTTATAATTCGTTAATTCTGTCCGGTGTGAGCTGGCCAGGAGTGCAGTTTCTTTATGCCTTTCGGTGATCCCTTTGGGGCCGTGTTCCTGAATCTGGAGGTTTCTGTATGCGCCAAGCAAGTATGTGCAAATGTTAATCCTGTGCTTGAAATCGGTTCCTGTTGTTACAGATTATTCGATACTACTAATTGTAATTTCTGGTTGTTGTAGACCTTCATGGCCCTTCCTGGGGCGAGCTATTGGATTTGGTCTGTAACTAGTGTGCGCTCAGCCTATAGGTATGGATGCGTGTGTCATGTGGGTGTGTGTGTGTTTGTATCTGCACACTCTCGTATTCCGTGCTGAGAAGCCCTTCGGGTTATAGGCGTACAGTTTGACTGGCTGTCTGCCATTTGGTGCGTATCCCAATTACACTGTCTATTAGCACCTAAGAGACCCCAGTAAAGGTATACCTTGACCTTTCAAATCGTGTTTGAATTATCATGCTATTTTTCTTTTAAATGACCTTGTACATTGCTTCTTGTTATAGGTGAGAAGGTTAACTTGCACTGTTATGAGCGGGCTGCTTCCATAATGCAGTTTTAATAGTTCTTTAATTGCCTCTTTCAGTATTAGAGTGTATGTTACTTTCTATCAAATTTGTTTTGCTGTTTGTTTTTTGGTACATATATTGGCAGCTCTGTATCGGCAGCGGTTGACGCGTTGCTGTTCTGTTGATCCGCGGCAGTGACGCGGTTTCCTTCTGCTTCGGCGGCTCTCCCGTCGTCGCACGAGGACTAAGTGTTGGCAGATCACACGCGATTCTGTGGCTCTCCTAGCCCGAAGATGAGTAGTTATTGTTATTCTTTTGGCATCATGCCACGGCGGGGGTGTCGCCGGATTAGGAAGTAAGTGAGTAACTATTTTTGTTATTGTAAGGCCTTCGTGGGCGTGTGATGAAAGTTTTTGGTAAACTGAGTATTCAGTTTCTCAGTTTCTTTCGAAACTTATGTTACCATCATTTTAATTTTGTTTTAGGGGCCTGTAGTTTATATAAGTACTTAACGTGATTTATATGGAACCGGCTTGTGACCAATCAGTGAAGTACTACTGTTGTTCCGGTCTTCCATGCGGTTAGCCTTTGGGCAGCTTGTCCGTATGTTGTCTACATGAGAGCAGAATAACCAGTGGAGATGTATACCTTTTAACGTCATTTATTTAATATTTCTTGGACTTTATTCAAGTCCTGTTGTGGGATTAATCCACAGTTGTGACCTAGTTGCGGGGACAGAGTGCCGCCGCAGGATTTTTAATTAATTGTTTGTAATCAGGCCACCATTGTGTTGCACAGTTGACATTTTTTGAGTACTATATAATTTTATGTATAATGCGAATGTCCTTATACATTCTGAATTTAATTTAAAGATCTTAACTCTTTGTATGTATTTCGTAAGTGTCTTTGTAACTGTCAGTTGGCTCATGATTGAATTGTTATTAAATAAAAATATTTCTCTGGGAATGAGATGACATATCAAGTTGGGCCACGTTTCCATATGTTTACCTTAAATTAATTGGTAATAATGTCTCCATAACTCACGTTTCGACATTTACTTCACACACGTCGGAAAGACAAGAATGCTGTAGTAATCCCTTGTGTACATGTCAGTGCTTAAATAACAGCATCGGAATCGCGTTACTTTGCATATACGCTGCAGGACACTCTCGAAAGGAAATTTCTGATCGCCCCTTATACTAGTATGTTGCGAATTGAGTTGGTAGGAAAGAAATAAAACGTAACTCCTGGTGCTGGAATTTTACTGCATGAACAGCGAAAATGTAGTAAGCGGTAAATACTTTTCCTTTCATTACTTTGCGGGGTGGGCCAGTGAGAAAACATTCCGAAAATATTCGAAATTATGTGTAAAGCTCGTTGGAAGTCGCTAAGTGCACGCATTATAAATACTGGGTGAAAGAAATCTGGTTTATTTGCACGCCCTCAGTTACACTGCCTCCAGACTGGCAGGCCTACAGAATTTCTATGTTTAATGCATGACTTACTGTGTTAACCCTTGCGTAAGATTGTACCTCTTAATGAAGAGATAATGACAGTATTTTAAATTTAAAAAAAGTCAGCAATAACATAAAACAGTGAAAATGAAATTTTTGCTGCCCCTGGAAACCATTAGGTAGGCAAATAGCAACTGAAAAAAATTAGTGAAAAACAGTCTAGATCGCAATGGTCATTTTCTTGAAAATGACCGATTTCGTCCTAATCTTAGGTCATACTCAGAATAGCACTATGAGGGATAGAAATCGTGCTAGTTACGTAAAGAAGTCAGTTACTTAAAATAAAGTAATTTATACTTATTAAAATCGGAGAGTCGTTACCCATCAATAATTATCATCTACGTCATCCATGCAGTAATTACACTGTGTTGTGAATAGTACGCTTGCAGCTGCGATCGACCTCAGTCGCTATTGTAACACATGGCGTCCATGATATTCATATTTGATATTTGCTGGCCATCTTATTGTGACGCCTCCGTGGTAACGGCGTCCATAAAAACCAAGTCCTGGCCAGAAGAGTGCGCCGATGTTCTACTAAATTTCGAATGATTCAGAACGTATCGTAATTACTGTATAATTATCATAGATGATAATTATGTTACATAAATACATTTGTTTATTCTGTACACACATTCTGTTGATTAAACAGTCGATGCTATGAATATATTATATAGTATGCTATGAATATACTATAGTGGTTAAATAAATTTATTTCCGCCAGATGGTACTACAAGAAATAAGAGAAATAATTTTTTAAAATCTTATTACAGTTACTCACTGTTTTTAACAATCTTTCCTGTCTTGTAGGTGATAGTTTTTCATAATCCTTCACTTTTGGATAACTGTGTGTTCAAATGATACGTAATTTATCTAAATCGTTCCTTACTGGCTGACTGACGTCATATAGCAAAAACACGCCCCTTTACCAGATCTATAGAACGGAATGCTGCGGAACCAACAGCAGCAGTTTCGGCGGCTGAGGTCTAGTGACTCCTGGATGTTGTCAACTTCAACTGATTAATAACGACTCTCCGATTTTAATAAGTATAAATTACTTTATTTTAAGTAACTGACATCTCTATGTAACTAGCACGATTTCTATCCTTCGTAGTGATATTCTGAGGATGACCTTACACTAGGCCGAAACCGGTCATTTTAAATAATATAACCATTGCGATCTATACTGTTTTTCACTAATTTTACGTAGCTTACGAGATCGCTGTCCTCCGAAAATGTCACCAAAAATTCTGAACTAGCAACTGAGACTGGTTGAAAAAATGAAATGGTCGTACAGTATCGAAAGCCGGGCGTCGCCACTTGACGAATTTCGGCCACCGAGTTGCAAGTCTTTTCAGTTGACGCCACATTGGACGACTTGAATTTCGATGATGATGAAATGTTGGTGAGGCTGGCGAGGACAACACAACACTCGCGGTGATGATGATGATGACGATACTAGGTTTGTGGGGCGCTCAACTACATGGTTATCAGCGCCCGTACAGCTTCCCAATATTTTCACTGTCCAGTCTCGCCACGTTTCCCGAATGAGGATGAAATGATGAGGACAACATAAACACCGACTCCCTGGACGGAGAAAATCCCCTACCCGGCTGGCAATCGAACTCGGGACCCCGTGCCGGCTGCTGTGGCCGAGAGGTTCTAGGCGCTTCAGTCCGCTGCTGTTAAGGTCGCTGCGGCGGCGCGGTTCTTTCTTTCCCTTTACGACAGACTTGCACCTACCTGTGAATATTGTCCCAGCATATCATCAGTAAGGAAGCCGAGTGAAACCTACTGTACTTCGACGTGAACCAGGCTGCAATTAAATTCACTAATCTATGTTTCGGGAGAAAGTTTTCACACGAAATGAAAGGTTGGAAATTTCGTCCTCAATTAACATATTCTGAAACTTAGGTGAACATGTATCACTGCCAAGCCCGTGCTAGTCTTAACACAGTCACTCACAATCCCTTTCACTCACGTTAGCAAGTTTATGGTGTTACATTTCCCGAAAACGTAATAGCTACAAATATACTGATTGTTTTTGATTGATAATGCTCGCCAAATATTAAGTCTGTCGGTACCAAATGCAGTCACAGTTTTTAGCCACCGACCTGCTCAATACGCCACGCGGAATATGTGTCTTTTCTCGTCACAAAATTCATTTAAAAATTCCGAAATTTCTACACGCCCATCGGTATAATTACGCCGTCACCTTACCACACTTTTGATGTATGAAACACTGCTAGATCGGGCAACTTATCGTTTTCATCGGAACTACTACTACACACGTCCGAACTGTTTCGTGGCTAGGCTCCCACTCTTCTCTAGAATACTCTAAGTCTTCTCTACCAGCAGAGAAAGGCGCGCGAAGAATATTGCTTTACCATTGGTCAGTTTACTCAACAGCCAATAGAAAAACAACATTCTCCCGCGTCAGTTCGCGCTTTTCATCAATAACCAATCAGAAAATAGTAAACCTAACGACTGCACTTTTTACCGACGTAATTATCTAATATGCTGAAGTTTTGTTTATGCATAAAGTTGTTTACTATATTTAGTTATACGTGAATCAACTTTCCCTGTACCATAAACTTACTTTACAAATCTATTAGCCGGCCGAAGTGGCCGCGCGGTTCTGGGCGCTGCAGTTTGGAACCGCGAGACCGCTACGGTCGCGGGTTCGAATCCTGCCTCGGGCATGGATGTGTGTGATGTCCTTAGGTTAGTTAAGTTTAAGTAGTTCTAAGTTCTAGGGGACTGATGACCTCAGAAGTTGAGTCCCATAGTGCTCAGAGCCTTTTGAACAAATCTATTCTACAAAATTCCACTTTGTCCATATCCATACAACTCGTTAAACAATTATCACACTCACGCATCATTCATACTGCTAAAACACATTTATAATATTTCACATACACAAAACGACATAATAACACTTTATGAAAATACTAGAATAGTTTATGAAAAACATTCCATTACTTTAGTGCACTCTAGTGGGCAAAATCGAAACTAAAATCACAGTCCCCCTATCCAGTATTGTCCTCTATCGGCTGATACATAAACTACGTGCGCGTCCAGTCTCGCGTCACCACCTGTCACTATCCAGCTGTGAGACACATCTCCCACTTAACCACCTCCAAGGCAGGATTGGTATACGGCGCTACGCCTCATCGCAGGTTCGAATCCTGCCTCGGGCATGGATGTGTGTGATGTCCTTAGGTTGGTTAATCTTCGTACATCCATATTTAAATTGGATGAAGGTTACTTAGGTTTAAGGAGTTGTAAGTCTAGGGCACTGATGACCTCAGATGTTAAGTCCCATAGTGCTTATAGCCATTTGAACCATTTGAACCATCGGGACCCCGTGATCCAGAAGTGGCAAAACACAACACTCAGTCCTCGAGCAGCTAGAGTTCCCGACTCGGCCGGGAGTCGTACGCCGGTCCACTAGATGGCAGTCAGACGCGCTGATCGCTCAAGTAATGAGGCGAACTGAGAGTGGATGACCGTAGCCGTTTAGTAATCGGTGTCAATATGTTCCAAAAAGCCATGACCGAAATTGAGATTTTTTAGGGGGTCTTTTGTGGGGTTCTATTGATCACAGAGGTATAGACGTTCGTAACTACGATCGTGTTGCCGGTACAACATTTTGTGCACGAGCTGATCTCTCGATTATGTCCCATTAATGTTAGATGGAATTCATATCGGGTGATCTGGGTAGCTAAATAATTCGGTCGAATTGTCCAGAATGTTCTTCAAACTAATCGCGAACAATTGAGGCCCAGTGACATGCCGCATTTTCGTTGTTGGGAACACGCAGTCCATGAATGATCTCCAAATAGCCGAACACAACCATTTCCAGTCAATAATCGGTTCAGTTGGACCAGAGGAACCAATCCACTGCATGTAGACACAGCCCACAGAATTATGGAGCCACAACCGGCTTCCACAGTGGCTTGTTGGAAATTTGTTCCAAGACTTCGTGGGGTCTGCGCCGCACTCGGACTCTATCATCAACTGTTACCAACCGAGATCGGAACTCATCTGACTGGACCAAGGTTTTCCAGTCGTCTAAGGTGCAATCGATATTTTCATGAGTCCAGGTGAGACACTGCAGGCGGTGTCGCGCTATTAGCAAAGACACTCGCATTGGTCGTCTGCTGTCATAGCCCATTAACGCCGTATTTCGCCGCACTGTCCAAGCGGATACTTTAGTCGTATGTCCCACGTTGATTTCTGCGGTTATTTATCTGTTAGCACTGACTTATCTACGCAAACTCTGCTGCTCTCGCTTGTCCGTCGTGAGAGGTAATTCCTGAAATTTAGTATTCTCGGCACACTCTTGACACTGTGGATCTTGGAATATATAATTCTCTAACGATTCTCGGAATGGAATGTTCAATGCGTCTAGTTTCAGCCACCATTCTGCTTTCAAAGTCTGTTAATTTCTGTCATGTGGCCATAATCGCGTCGGAAACCTTCTCATATGACTTATTTGATTATAAACGAGAGCTTCGCCACTGCGCTGTGCTTCTGTACCTTGTGTACGCAGTACTACCGCCATCAGTGTATGCACATATCGCTATTCTATTACTTTTGTTACCTCCGAGTATGAAAACACCATTTGTTCGTGGGCTGTTTCTGACAGAATCCCGAATCACCATGATTTTTGGGTACCAAAAGCAGCAATTGTGAGCAAGGCCGTGTCTGTAAATTCTGCTCAAGACAAATCATCGAAATTTCTGCCGTATGTTCTTAATATGATTTTCTCTAGCAACTTCAAAATTTCTTTCGATATTATTGTTTGCTACCGAGATCTAATGGCTCAAAGTTCCCGTATTTATGTAGAAAGCCTCAAAAATCCGTTTTTAGCCGTTTCTGCACGGAGGGTCGCAGTTATCAAAATAACTATCTATAACGAACTGTAACCATTCATCTAGTAATGTCATTCCCACGTATCCATTGTCGAGATACAGCCAAAGAACCATGATTTTTGGATACCAAAGTACCAATTGTGGGGTTGGCCACTTTAATACTTCCTGTGCGTGTCAAATCGACGCAATTTTTGCCATATGCTTTTAATATAATACTCTCGGAGAACCTTTTTTGGTATCATTATCCATTACTGAGATCCTGAGGTTCAAAGTTGCAGTACTTACGCAGGTAAAATACGCACGTAATATCCCGTCTGAGGTGTAAATGTTGTTTTAACTGACATAGTGAACGCACGGCAAGGGTTCTAGCGTCAACGCAAGGGTTCTATGTTTAGCAAGACATGTTTTAGCCAGCAATTTTTCACCAATAAAACTTAATAACGCTCCGAATCTGTGTAATGGGAACATACTGCCACTGAAATTGTTCGACGGCGCCACCTGGTGGCGTAATTAACTTATTTTTTCATATGAGATTCTTTGCACCTGCGAATCAAGCACCGCATTTTTTGGTATATTGTAGGTGTAACCCAAAAATGTTGTAGATTTTTATGTTAAGTAGTGTACAGTAACCTTGCGTTGCATGTTATTTGTTATTTATTTGTGTGAAAGTATATCAATGTGTCAGAGTATATAAAATTTGAAAACTTTATTGATTTACAGAATTCGTTTTAGATAAGCAGAACACCCAGTAGTAGCAGCGAAAAGAAGGGAACCAGCGGAAAACTGAATTTATCGGAGTACAAAAAAAGGCAAATATCTTACTTTTTAAAAGACTCTTGACAGATAACTGGTAAACATCTGTCTGAATCTGCCTGAATCCTCATTCCTCGCCCAAACTTTTGACATACGAACATATTCGAGGTTATTTGTGCTGAAACAGAGTAGGAGAGAGTCAGTGACGGTGGAAGAGAGACGAAAGAGTGTCAGTGGAAGAGAGGGAGAGGGGAGGCAGTGATGTTAGGAGTGAAATGTGACAATGACAGAGAAAGAGGAATGAATGAAGACGATAGCAGTGGGAGCCAAAGACAGACGAGATATTGATGATCAGTAAGACAGTAGAAGTGAAAGAGAAAAATATAGGGATGGAGATAGACACAATTGGAGCAAACGAGAGAGGAGATAGTGGAAGTGAAAGATACAGATGAGTGGAGACGATACGTAGGCCTGGGGGTCTGGACCCTCCGAGACTGGGGGGGGGGGGGGGGGGGGAGGGCGTATTTATGACCGAAATTTGGTATAGGGGAAAATCAGTTGGACATCTCAGAATCTTTGAGCTACCTAGGTATGGCGGAGGTCATGCCGGGGGGGAAGAAAGACAAATGGCGACAGAGTAACTGAGGGGGGAGACAGTGGCTGTGGATATGCTTTAAGTCAATGGAAGAAAGGGCAGACAGTGGGAGCGAAATGCATAGTGGATGGAGTGAAAAGTTTGTAAGGCGTTGCAGAGGAGGTTATGCTGAGAAATAATTGTTAAAAAAAAGTAAATACGTTACGCCGTTGCGGCGTTATTTAGCATCGAAGTTAGACAATCGGGTGACAGGTGTCAAACAGCATGCGAGAGAGAATTTCGCTAAATGTGTTTTTCGTTTGGTTTCCTCAACGAACAAACTTAGCTTTCGATCTTCTAGCTTAAATTCATCACTTCCGCAAAAGGCAGATTTTAACTGGTAAGAGCGTTTGAACAAGCGGCAACTAGCGGACCAATAGATGTCTGTGCGTTATCGCATTTTAGCTCGTACAAGTGTTTGACTTTGCGCGCGAAACGGCCTGGTTGGCTACCGTCAGTGGTAAGTAACTCGGAAACGGTGCAGCATATTTACTTTTTTTAAAAATTATTTTTCAGCACAACCTCCCCTGAAACCCCCTTACAAGCTTTTCAGACTGTTTCTGACCACACTGCGTAGACAGTGCCACTGAGAGGGAGATGACAAGTATGAAGGCTCAGCTACAAAGAGAGACTGAGCAAAGTATTTAGAATGTTCTGTGATAAAAGAGTGCGAATATGTTTGGATGCCAAAATTTTTGATGAGGACAGCAGCAGTTCTTTCCCCACTTTTCTGCGAAAGTCTTTTGAGTAGGAATACATCTGCCTTTGTTGTGCTCAGACAGGAGCATTTCTCCGCTTGTGTGAATTATGAATCAGTGAAAACTATAATTTCTGTTCTCGTGCCCGTTGCCTGCTCTCTTTCCCTCTGGTAGATGAGACACTGTGAGACGCCAGCCTGTTTCAGGCCTTTCTCCTCACATGTTACCCTATTTGCATATTGAATTTGCACACAAGACACTCTTGTTTCATTTATTTTCTGATTCAGATTTATTTGTCGACTTTCCAACTGTTTTGCGTGTCGTTTGCGTGAGGTCGCCTGTAGTATTATAAGTGATCCACTCCTATGAAATTTCTTCCATTAAATGTATCTGCTCTTGACCAGGGGAGCTCGTTTTCGCTGGGATGAAAACAGGAGGAACTTTCACACGTTCTGGAAGAGCTGCTGGAGATTTAGAGTGCAGGGTCTCAAGCTAGTGGTCCGCACGGACAGTCGGACGAGCCTTTGCAGTGATTATCCTCCTGGTTAAACTTCCTCGAACGATAAGTGGCTGAACGGAAGATTGGTGTCTTCGGTACCAGAATGGGTAACCGCTGGTTAAGGGACTTACACCCAAACCTCAAACTGTCAGACACTCAGATCGGTACCAAATATTGTTGGGCCGTGGGCACCTCATGTTAATGTCGTTTTTCCTTTTTGGGCATTTTGTCACTATCGAGTGGCGTCTTATTCCTCTCTCAGTTAGTTCTGAACGAGTTGCTCACTTGCCTCCGTCAGTGGCAGCAGCAGCGTTTATCGATACTAGTACTGCTGTAACTTCTTAGGTGTGGCAGTTATATTTCTGTGCCATGGTGTGTATGGCAGTTGGTCGGTTGCTGCGGAGCAGCGAGGAAATCTCTGCGGCGTGTGATCAGGCCGGGATCGCTGGTGGCGTGCATGCGTGGTCGCAGTTGTGTGGCACTAGCTGCGAGAACTGCTAAGTCCGTCGCCCACCGCACCTGCATACTGGAGATGAGTAATCAGTGAACCTGTCATGAAAGCTCAACCGTTGTGACATATCTTCGTTGATTGCTGGTTGTTGCATCCTGGACTGTCCCCGTAAGCAGCAATGTGATGGTGTGTCGAAGTCGGAAAAGATCTGCTGCCGTCTCCCTGTATGATGTTTAACCTTTGAAATGATAATCATTTGTTAGTGAACTGTACCAGCGGTATCTTCTGGCTTGCGGCCGTTAATGTTCTGGTTGCCGCGCTGGATTAGCCGAGCGGTCTAGGTCGCTGCAGTCATGGATTGTGCGGCTGGTCCCGGCGGAGGTTCGAGTCCTTCCTCGGGCATGGGTGTGTGTGTTTGTCCTTAGGATAATTTAGGTTAAGTAGTGTGTAAGCTAGGGACTGATGACCTTAGCAGTTAAGTCCCATAAGATTTCACACACACGCACACACACACACACACACACACACACACACACACACACACACAATGTTCTGGTTAGCTGCCCTGGTCATTAGCGTAGTTTTGCGGCAGTGTGTTTCTCTCGCCGTGTAGATGCTGTCCGGCACGGCGTGTAGCTCGACAGCTTGGTGTTGTTCTCCTTTTCTATTTGAGTGTTTATTGTGCCTTGAGTGTGTTTATACGCCATAATACTGCTGCGATCCTCGTCTTCTTTGATACTTTTGGTTGTCATGCTGTTGGTCGGGTGGAAGGGAATTGATTAGCCGGTCGGTTGGTTCGTCAGCCGTCCGTAGGTCGGGCTGCAACCCGACTGTTTAGTGTTACGCTTGGCTGTCTGTCTCACCTAAACTGTGGTTAGAGCTTTCTCCCCTGGCTGACCCTTGGAACCCTTCTGAGCGCCGCTGTTGTTAGTGATTGTTACTTTAATTTCGCAGGTACTGTGCCAGGCTTTCAGCCGTGTATTAATATTGTCTGTTTTATGTTTCGTATATGGCCTTCAGCCGAACTTCATAACAACTTCAAGATTAGGCCTTCAGCCGTGTTTCATTGAAAATTCTTGTTGCTCTGTATTGTGCCTTCAGCTGCGTTTGTTTCAGAATCTGTGGCTGTAATATGTCAATCCTTGTCTGTGTGGTTTCTCTTTAATTAGCTTTAATTATTGAAACGGCCTTCAGCCGTGTTCTGTAAATTTTTATCTTAAGGTTGTCTTTAATTATTCTTGAGTAATTGTTTGGGCCTTCAGCCGACAACATACTTCATCTTCTCTTAAGATGTTTTTCTGTTGTAGTGTGGAAAAGCTTATCTTTAAAGTCTCTCTTTTTTATGTAAATAATTTTTTTAATTGGGCTTTCATCTGAAGAATTAACTTGAATTTTCCTTAATATTGCCTTTATCCGGAATTTGTAAGTGCTTGGCTTTTAATTAATTTCCTTAGCTGATCTGAAATATTATTTCGGCCTTTAGCCGAGAAGATATTGTAATTTTACTTAAGTAAGGCCTTCAGCCGTTACTCTAAATCCTGGTGTTTTAAAACCAATCAAGTAAAATTATTCTGGAGAAGTTACTTGGGCCCTCAGCCGTGAATTGATCTTTGTTGTTTTAAAGAGAAAACTGTGCATTTATTTGAGGAATAAAGTTGTATGTGTTCTTGTATAACTAACAGTAATTGACCTTGACCCCTTTCCACAGCCTGATCCGCTCTGTCCTGCAAAACCAGATTTCAATTGTGTGTCGATGCAGTATCAACCAAAACACCCATTTAGTTCGTGCTGTGTGCTGTCGTTCAGTAGAACATGCTTAAACGGTGATTAAAAGTAACGCCAGAGGTACGGAGTGTAGGCAGACCACATGTGTGAGCTCTGAATGTGAAGATTTCTGATAGGTGAGTTGGAGTAATAAAAAAACTTAGTGAACGGGTCAACGATGAACTTGAACGGGTGTTATGGGACGTCCGCCCTGAACAAACACAACGAACAACAACCAACAAAATGAGATACAAATAGTTAGTAGAGCGTCAGATCGTTGGGCTAAAGGTTACGAGTTGGAAACCCACTAACGGCGATATTTTTTTTTAACAGATTGCGCGTGAAGCTGTTGTATGGGACAACATTTTTCTGCCATGTAAGAGGACGTCTCGAAGTTTGTAGCTATGTTCTTTTGGCAGTCTGCTTTCGCTTCGTTAGTTGAAAGTAGCAAACCTATAGCGTACATTTTATAGACAACACCACACTTATCAATACAGATGTACGCTATAGGTTTGTTACACATTGCGTACATTTGTACAGATAACACCACACCTATCTGTACAAATGTACGCTACAGGTTTGCTGCTTTCGACTAACGAAGCGAAAGCAGACTGCCAGAAGAACATTGCTACAAACCTCGAAACGTCCATTTACATGGCAGAAAAATGTTCTCCCATATAACAATTTCACGCGTAATCTGTTACAAAAAATCACCATCAGTGGGTTTCGGACTCGGGCCTTTTAGCACGATATTCCTACGCTCTACCAACTCACCTACCAGAGATCTGCCCTTGAAAACACTATCCTTTGTTCGCTTTTTGCCCACTGTCTGTTTCCTCGATGCAACCGTGTTAGTGCATAGTCCTACCCACACGTACGGATAACTTCACAGCCCCAATCCCGTGAACTACTCAATTAGTAACTAACAAATACGGAGGTGACAGTAAATCACCAAGTCGGTGTGGGTGTGGAGGGTTGGAGGGGCTACACGCTTTTTTTTTTTTTAACCGACTTGTTGGCAACCATCTCAACGGCAGTCACGGAAAGATCCCATTTGCAGCGCACACTCCCGAACTTCGGAAACTGCAGTATACTGAAGGAAGAAGAGTTCATTCCAGTTTTCTATCTCTTAGCTTTGCTAACTAGTTCCGCGCACTTCACGCTCTGGTATGCAAGTTCCTCTACAATCTAATTCTTGCTTCAAAGGGGATTCTTTTCGTAGCAACTGAAGTTTCCCTATCGACTTAACTCATTGGAGCAGTGAGTATTGATTTATTCATTGATCTGTTATATGTTTCTGTTCGAATTCAAACCTTTTCTGTGTAATTACATAATTTTACAATCACAGTTGAAAACATAATATCTGTCTTTATGTGTCTGGATACCATGTTAACCGCAGTTATGCGGCATCATGCTGGTGGCGACCATAACAGCCACGCTTGTTCTTATCTTTGTTTTATTTTAATTATGTAAATTCATTTTCTGATTGCTTTATAGCCTCGACGTTTATATGTCCTGAGTAATTTTTAGGCACTCTTTGAACAAATATTATTGTACAAGATAAAACTCTATCAGTCAGCAACCATTAAAATAAATTATTCAACTGAAATGTCCAGGTCCTCCAACAATAAACAATACGAGAGGCCCCTTCCGAGTTCAGAAATTTAGTAAATAACGTTCCCGATATGAGCGGCAGTTGATTTTTCAATTAGTTTATTAGCTTCATGGAGGCAATATACCATTTTATTTGAACAAGGGCAACAGATTCAGCGTAAGTCTAAAATACATAACCACGGAGCACCTAATGAGCAAGAAACTGAGCACCAAACGTAACAAGGGTTTCTGTGATTTGTGTGTTTGTATTGCGGGCGTTCGTGGGCGGTTTAGCCAGAAAGCCCATGGCAGAGCGGCGGCTGCCTATTCCCCCTTGCAGCCAGAGCGCAAATACGTCAATGCCTTGGGCAGTGTGGCGGCCGCAGGAACTGATGCCTACTGCCGCCGAGATAAATATGCGAGCCGTCGTATCCCCTACCCCCAACCACCACCTCCTATCCCAACACTGCCTCACGGCGGCGCCCACTTGGCTCGGCGCCGCGACGCCGGCCGACGCCAGTGGCGCCGCTCTGTGGCCGCTGACGGAACTCATCCACTGCGGGCAACCCACAACAGGCTGACCGTGACGTCGCTGCCAACGGCGCAGTGCCAAGGAGATCATAATAAAGTCGTTGTATTCGGCTCGTCACATGGTAGGCGCGAGAAACGGCAGCACGCGTACACAAAGCCGCCGCTACTACTGACACATTTCTGTTGCAACTGCAAGTTTCGGATATTGAGCAACCGTCTCTGCCACCCTCCCTCTCTCCCCCCACCCCCCCCTCTCTCTCTCTCTGTGTGTGTGTGTGTGTGTGTGTGTGTGTGTTTCATGAAAGTGTTCGTACTGCTATATTTTAGTCTTTATCATGAAATGACGATCAGTGTGGATTTACAGCAGCTAGAGGCACTAGAGAGGCAGTTATGATATGATAACAGAAGTAAGACTGAAGAAAGATCATGACACTTTCATACGATTTCTGCATCTGAAATGGTTCGACAGTGTCAAATGGTTAAGATTCCAGAATGAAATTTTCACTCTGCAGCGGAGTGTACGTTGTTATGAAACTTCCTGTCAGAATAAAGCTATGAGCCGGACCGACACTCGAACTCGGGGCCTTTGCCTTTCGCGGACAAGTGCTCTACCAACTCAGCTTCCCAAGCACGACTCACGACCCGTCCTCAAAGAGTCAATTCCGCCAGTACCTCGTCTCCTACCTTCCAAACTTCACAGAAGCTCTCCTGCGAAACTTGCAGAACTAGCAGTTTTGGAAGCAAGGATATTGCCAGGATGTTTCATAACAGCGCACACTCAGCTGCAGACTGAAAATTTCACTTTGGAAATATCCCTCAGGCTGTGGCAAAGCCGTCTCCGGAATATTCTTTCTTCCAGGGGAGCTAGTTTTGCAAGTTTCGCAAGAGAGCTTCTGCGAAGTTTGGAAGGTGGGAGACGAGGTTCTGGCGGAATTGGGGCTGTCAGTAGGGGTCGTGAGTCGTGCTTGACTAGCTCAGTCGGTAGAGCACTTGCCTGCGAAAGGTAAGGTCACGAGTTCGAGTCTCGGTCCGGCACACAGTGCCAGGAAGTTTCAAATAGTTAACATGTTCGACATTCTCAGAAAAAGAACCTAAGAAAAGTAGCGGTAGACTACAGTATAGCGAAAGACGGACAATACACAGTTCGCACAAGAGCCAGAGGAAACAGTAAGATTGGAAGACCAAGAACGAAGTAGTGTGTGCCAGCCGCGGTCGGAAGAACGCTCGGTATGTCTCGGTTTTGCTCGGCCATTCTCGGAAGTACACGGAGCAGTACGACAATTCATTGAGTACTGCGGTGTAGCGTTTTATGGTCGGCACAACTCCTTCAGTTCGGCAGAATAGTGGCGTCAGTGCTTAAAGCCTTCGCTATTTGTTCATTGTAGGGAGGACGTTCACAGGTCCAGTGGCTGTTTGCACAAAAAGACGCAGTGCAGCGATCTATCTCCACAAGCTTGTAAAATGAATCGGAAAGACACAAGAAAGGGATGAGAATTCTCAATGTATATTATGCAGTCGCATAAAAGACGAGTACTGAAAATTTGCTGTGAAACGACATTACAGTACCACGCGGAAAGAATTTAAAGGTTTAGGTTGTGAATGAAAGAGCAGAATATTACAAACATCGACAGACAGGATTCATTGGCCTGTACACCAAAAACCACTTTGTGCTTAATTTGCAGGCATGGAGCACGTGTACAAATTGGTGGTACGAATAGTGAAATTTCTGCAGTCGCATGCATTGTTCCGCTGTTAGTTGCGACAGTTTCCGAAAGAGTTGACCGAAGAGTATGGAGATTTCTCGTTACTGCAAAGTCCGTCGATTAAGTCAAGAGAATTGCTTACAAAAATTTTTGTATTTGAAATGCGCTGTTGTTGAAATCATGAAGGAAAAAGAAACGCAGGAACTAAAGTTAGGAAGAATCCGGAATGGATTGCAGCCCTCATATTTTACGAGGGCATTCAATAAGTAATGCAACACATTTTTCTAAATGCACGTTAGTTTTATTCAAGATTACTACACACCACATTATTTCCTACTCTTTTGGCTACGAAATTCTACTCTTCAACATAGTCTCCGTCCAGCGTGTCAGCCTTACGCTACCTTTCTGGGAGTGCTGTATGCCCACGTGGCACCAATCTGCTGCTCGTAATCCGAGCCAACGTCTTGGCGTATCAATAACCTCCACGTCATCCACTTACTGTTTCCCACAGAGTGGATCCTTCATTGGATCAAACAAATGGAAATCGTTTCTTCAATTTCATGAGGATAACATAACACAGTTCGAGTTGAGCGTTGAAGCATGAGGGAAGACCTCAGGGTAACCCCTTCAGAGTCCCAGAAAACTGTTGCCATGGCTTTATCGGTTGAGTGTGATGCGGCCCCACGGATTGCCGTTTTGATTCCGGTTCGAAGTGATGAGGCCATGATTTATCACCTGTGATGATGTCTGGCAAAAATTGTAACTGTCAGCATCATAACGTGCAAGCAATTCCACGCAGATTCGTTACTCTCTGTGGTCTTTTGTTAGGCGGCGAGGAACCCAATTGGTAGAAACGTTTGGGTACCCAACTGGTGGACGAGTCAGTCAACACTACCAACAGAGACGTTCAGTTGTGCAAGGAGGTGTTTGATTGTGATCTGTCGATCACCTCGAATGAGTGTGTCCACACGTTCCAGCTGTCTGCAGCCGGCCAGCACGCGGGAGACGTTGATGCGATGATGACAGAAGCCTCGCCCAACGGCTCACAGTGCTTTTGTTTGCCACCGGGTCTCCGTAGACATTCTACAGTCGCCTATAAGTATCTGTCATGTTCTCACAACTCCCTGTTTGGGACGCAACTTTGTTACGGACGTCATTCTGAAGATTATGTATAGCGCGGCCATGTATCTGAACTTCATGAAACTATAAAGGCTGAAGCGCGAACACTCCACGATGTTCCACGACAAATTCTGCATTTTTTCAACAGAAACTGGCCGAGAAAAAATTGTTGCATTACTCACTGAATGCTTCTCGTAAGTAGTCTTGGCTGCATACTGCCTACAGTAAGACATTGCAAGGAGAGACAACTTAATTTTGATTTGATAGGGTGTGCTTAATGAAATAGCGTTGTGAAGGGACACATTCGACAGTCACAGTCCAGTTCCTTAAGCTCACTAGCGTAAAAGAAAAGCCGAGGTTTGAAGAATTCATTGTGATCTTGAAAGAAATACAAGGATAGTTTCCTAAAGCATTTGATGTTTCAGTTGAAGGCGACCCTGTGCATATGCGGATGGAACTGACTGATTGCAAGGTAATCCCCGTTTTAAAGACAAACCACTGTAACGTTAAAACTGTGCAGGATGCATACATTGCTTTCCTCATGTAGAGTTTCCACATCTTCATTATGAGGTTGCGAAAGTGGTACAGTATTTTCATCCACATATGTGTGTGAAAGATGTCTTTTTTCCATTATTAAATTAAAGGCACAATTACATGGCAACCTGAGAATGAAAATCTGTGAACTTGTGTGCGTCTGTCCGTATACCTCAGTTTGTACCAGGTAAAAATTATGTCGCTTCTGCGCTCCAAAAATAATTAAATAATACTGAAAATTTGTTTCGTTTTTGATCTATGTTTTTGATAAAAGTGAAATATAAAACTAACTCATACACAGTGTTTCTTCATTGCCATTTAAATCAGGCTCATTTGCAGTTTCTCCCTCCTCATTCTCAGACAGCGTGCCGCAGTAGTCGGGGAGATGTGCCAGCCAGGGTGAGCGCTATGGCACTCGTGCCAGGGCACGCACGCGAGCCGAATTCCTGGCCACACCTTATTTAGGTATGGTGGGAGTCATTGAAGTAAAATGGAAAGAAGATGATGATTTCTGGTGAGATAAACATTGAATATTATCAACAGAAGTAGAAAATTATATAAGGATTCGTTGCGAATAGGAAAGTAGGACAGAGTGAGTTATTGTGAACATTTCAATGATATGGGTGTTCTTGCAATAATCCAAAGCAAGTTAACACCAACAACAGTAGCTCAGACTCATATGCCAATATCACATGTAGAGGATGAGGAGATAGAGAGAATATATGAGGATTTTTGGAACCTAATGGGAGGAAATAATCTAACAATTATGGGGGATTGTAATGCGATACTAGGGGAACAGAAGACAGTTATGGGAGAACGTGGGTTTGACTGTAGGAATAAGAGAGGAGGAAGACTAAGCGAATTCTGCAAGAAATTTTTGCTAGCAACAGCGAAAAAATTATTGGAAAATCACAAGAGGATAAGGCGTTATTGGAAAAGACCTGGGGCACAGGAAGATTCCAGCTGAATTATATCATCGTCGGGCGGAAATTCCGAAATCAGACACTGGATTGTAAGGCGTATCTAGGAACAGATACTGATAACAGTTTAGTAACGGTAAAGAGCAGACTGAAATTGAAACGCATCATCAGGAAGAATCAATGTCGAAAGTAGTGTGATACTGAAGTACTCAAAGCTGTAAATACGGCGATACTAAATACAGCATTAGCGGGATCAGCTGAGGAAGAACTGACATCTCTGAAAAGGGCAATCACAGGTGTTGAAAAGACTAAGTACACAAAAGATAAATGTAAGCAAACTTAGGGTAACAGAAAAAATACTTTAACTGATTGAAGTAAGAAGCAGGTGCAAAAAAAGTTCAGGGAAAGACAGGAATACAGCAATATAAATTCGGTTAGAAGTGAAATAAACATGAAATACAGGGAAGCAGAGGCGAAATGCCTCCAGGAAAAATACGCTGAATTTGAAAAGTAAATTGCTGTCGAAAGGACTGATTCATCATATAGGAAAGTGAAATCAACCTTCGGTGAAATTAAAAGCAAGGTTGGCGACATTGAAACTGCAACGCGTATTCCTCTCTTAGACATGTATGAGGGAGCGTATAGGTGGAAAGAGTGCTGTGCAGCCGTCTTCGAGGGAAAGGTCTGATGATGCGTCAGAAGATGAAATGGGAGTCGTTATGGAATGTTGCGAGGATCCAGTGTTATAGTCAGCGCTTAATGGAGCCTTAGAAGACTTGCGATCAAATAAGTTTGAAAAAATACACAATATCCCGTCGGAATTCCTAAAATCATTTGAATAGGTGGGAATCAAACGGCTATTCAAGTTGGTGCGTATAGTCTATGAGACTAGTGTCACACCGTAAGACTTTCGGAATAATATTATTCATACGCCCTCGAAGACAGTAAGCGCGTAAATCATCGCACAATCAGCTTAACTGTTCAGGCAACCAAATTGCTGACAATAATAATATACAAAAGAATGGAAATAAAATTTAAGATCGCTTCGATGAAGATAAAGGCACCAGAGTGGCGAACTTTATAATTGAAGCAACAATTAAGATGAATCAAGAAACTTGCACAGAAAATGCATTCTACAGTGAAAGATGGTGCACCATGTTAGAAATTTTCTGGAAAATATCGAGTAAGCTACAGAAAAAAATCAGGTAGTATTGTCCACAACATGTACAAGAATCAAGCAAGAACGATAAGAATGGGAGATGATGAACGAAAAGCTATGATAAAAAAAGGGCATTGGGCAAGGATGCAGTATTTCGCTCCTGCCGTTCAGTTTATACATCGAAGAAGCCATCTCAAAACTAAGAAGTAGGTTCAGGAATGGGATGAAAGTACAGGGCGAAAGGAGATCAACGATAACTTCCGCTGATGAGATTAATATCGTAATTAGTACAGATTATGAATTGAGAGTTAAAAGAGGAAAGACGAAAGGAATGAGGAGTAGCAGACAACAGAATTATGTGAGCAAGAAATGAACTTATTCTTTTTACGTCCCCCCGACGACGCAGAGATGGAGCAAAAATTTGGATTGTCAATGCTGCAGAGGATACCGGCGGTGTCAGTTCCATAGTGACCGTCCTACAGTTGTGTAGACAGAAAATCTGAATTATGATGGCTTGACAGAATTGTGAAGTCCCTATTTCGGAATGCATCTCAAGGATCTTAACCACCGTCACCTCGATCGGTTGCGGAAATGAGTTTTTTCGAGAAGAACGGCGGGGTACATGGAAGAAAAAGGGAAGGTGATGCAGAAATACAACGTGTGCCCAAATTAAACAAGAATTATATGTGAAGAAATTTTAATAACAGTATTATAATTACAATTCATGTGGAACAGAACAATTATATATAATTGCTACTTCCCAGTGCGTGGGTAGGGAATGAATGGTTTCAGGGAAGGAACTGCAGTGTTGCTGAAGGATCCAGTTTCGCTCGGTGTCCCGCACTTCCTTGTCGCAGGTGAATCTCTGCTGTCAGGGGCAGAAGTTGAGGTACCGATGCTGTAAGGAGAATGTTTGAGAACTTCCCATCGAAATTTTTGAAGGAATTCGAGAGTCTACTTGGCCACATGTGACGTACCAGTATCCTGTTCGAGAGCTTGTCCCTGTGATTTTTCTTGATGGTCTGCTCATGCCTCAGCAACATGTTGCATTACTGTGGTAGCCAGTCGTTGAGCAGACGTCCTTCTTAGTCGATAAAGAAACTGAACATAACCTCTCCGGTCTTCGGGACAGAGAGCATTCTTTTGGACAGGATGAAACGGAATGCCGCCACTTCATGCTCGCGCTTTTGGAGGCATAGTCGCATAATCGAAGTGACATCATCATTTTTTTTCACATGCCACAATAAAAGCAATGAAGTCCGTTCTTTGCTCCACTTACGTCAACAAATGGGCTAAGAAAACACCCGTTTCGCCGTCTTTGACTCTCTGAAGGTTGCTTGGGCAACCACTGTGCACAAACTTTACCATAACGAAGCTCCTCGTAGATTATGGGATGTGCGTTTCCATTGCTAATCGATACTTCAGCAACCATGTCAAGTATGTTGATCAGACGATTTGTCTTCACAGTCGGAATAATTGATTTGGAGGTGATAACGTGCACCTGCTCAGGGCGTGGCTTGTCCGTGACATCCACACGTTCTGCCTCGTGATGGTGACACCCCTTGAATATTGTACATCATGCGAGACATTACTCTCAGCACATTTCTTTCGTCTTGCTATGTATTTGTGAAGCAAGCTCCCCTTCTGGACGAAAAAATTGATTAACTGCTCTTTGTGCTGACCGGAGGAACCTGTCGTCCAACGAACTGCAGAAAAGACTTTCCAGAAATGAGGAAGTAGCTGCGAAGGTCTTAACTCGTCTTGTGTTACTGGGGATACTGTTATATGACAGCTTTTTCCAAACTAGTCCCATAAATAATATAAAATCAGAATTCTAAGACCTTTTAGATTTGAATAATTCATCAACATCAAGGAATGAAGTGTATATTAGTACCAGTGATTGTCAGTAGTTCATTATCTTAATTTACATTTTTATTCGGATTTGCGCGGTGTATATAAGGATGAACCCCTCTGGAAGCACACTGGGACCAGCTGCCAGCACTCGGGCGAGCAGTGAGGCTCGTAGCTGGGTAAAGGGACCACTCCTGGTTGAATTCTCAGAGAGAGCCGTACGGGTCGCAGGTGAGTGCCACTCGCTTGTCCAGACTTTCCCTTTGACGTGCCTCAACGGGACGCTAGGCACCCCCACTTGCTACATAGATACGATCTCCCGTGGCGTAAGGCAACCAGCAGCAATTGTTTCACGACTCGAAAGTGGAAAGATGCGAAATGCTGTTTTAGGCCCAGTTTCTTCCTTTAGGACTACCGTGCACCACAAATAACATAAAAAAGGAGTGAGAATCTTCGTAATCAAGGGGCACCGCCAAATGTCAGGTCCACAAAAACCAAATGTTTAGGCTGGGTAAGAATGCCAGGATTTGCTAATGTAAAGGAACTGAGAGAGTAGGACTTGACTGTGTTGGGCAGCACTATGCGGTAGGAAATGCGTTATTGTTTAACAGCTCGAAGCAAACCTCAGGAGAGGGGAGGTGCTCGAAACACTCGTAACCCAGCCAGTCGGAATGGAGTAACGAATGTCAAATGCAGAAATACGTATTTTCCTGTAAAGTCAGTCGGTACAATTTCATTCGATTTTCGGCTTTCGGCTCTTCGACTTCTTCATCTCTGGGATTCACAGTCAGACTTTTCCTCTGCTGATCTGTGACGCTGCCAGGGCCCATCTTTGAGCCGATGAGCTCGCGGACTTAGAAAGATTTCACGCTGAAACCCGCAGGCGAGAGTGCTGGTGAGCCGCCAATGACTGATTCTGCAGCTTCTTCAACCTCTACCTACAGATCGATCCGCGACAGCGCGATGATCTGTATGGATAGTAGACATTTTTACAGAATTTCAATAACCTAAAGCTCCATTCTGAATACTTGCTTTCAGATTCGAATGACCAATCTGATTCCAACTCCAGCTACAGATGCAACGCATTCCCTTCGATACTACTATCTATTTTTTATACCAACTTCACAACAATCGCGGTACAACTTCACGATTACAGTTGTTTCCTTGATTATTAGAATCTTACTTCAGACCCTTTAGTCAGGTGTGTCAAGCTGTCATTTTAGAATTACCATTACATGTCAGACGACTTATAAGTCACTTAAACGTAATACACCGAAATAAATGCGATTCATCTTTCATTTAATAGTTATTGAATTCCTAATTCATTATTTTGGAGGGCGTATAATTAATTCATGTCAGATAACAGAGCCAGTCTACATAGTTTCAGATTAGATAACTCAATGTCCACTTACAATACCATCACGCCATCTCGAGACATGAACATTCACCCACTGGGATTACAAGAAAAGTCGCTACTGTCAAAGTCTCCTTTCCAATTGGAAATATGTTATGATAATTGAACTAAAAATAAAATATCCAGGAGAACACTTACATGTAGTAGAACAAGTGGATAATCTTGTTTACAAAGGTTAAACTACGCATACGCGAGTCCTCAACGTTTCAGCGAGTAGTTGCTGTACCATTATATAAGCAGCCATCAAAAAGCTTCCATTCAGGAGGGCGTACAGTACAGAATCCGTATGTCTATCAGGTTAAATGGCCGTGCACATTGAGGCAATCATACCACCTGCATACATCCTCGTTTGGCAGGAATCTTCGATTCTTCAAGGCCTTTTTTAAGAGACCAAAGGCGTGGTAATCGCTTGGGGAGAGATCAGAACTATAGGACGGGTGTTCGAGTATCTCCCACTTGAGTTTGCGTAGCTTCTACGTTACAAAATTAGCGATATGCGGACGTGCGCTATTATGAAGCATCGCAGTTTTTTCGGACGTTTCGTCTTAATTGCACGCCATAATTTTTCCAAAAATATTCAGGGAAATTCAGGAATGCAACAATACAAGTCGCTGAGGAATGAAAGAAGTAGGAAGTGCAGGTAGGCTAAGACCAAAGGATTGCATGAAAAATGTGAAAAAAGCGAATCACGTTTCCAAATTTACCTCCCGCACATCGGACAAGACAAGAATGTCACACTAATCCCTTCATACATGTTGTTGCTCATATATGTGTATCGGAATTGCGCTGCGTTGCATATACGCTGCAGCAACGGTCTCAAATGGAAATTCCGATTATAACTGGGTAAAAGTAATTTTTTTTTTACGGGCACGTTTCTGTAATCCGGGTACATATCGAGATTCCCGCGCTAGCTTAACAGTACCATAACACACGTCTAGAGGATCCAAAACAAGATTGCGCAGCCCACTGCAAAAGTGCGGTGATTAGTTTTCTGTATCTGCGCGGAATGCTCCAGGATGAGCTGATTGACGCATGCAGCAACAGTGCACCATCATATGACGCAATGGTTAGGCGGCGCACAAGCTTCTAGAGATCTCAAACAAGCCTGAACCGCTCGGAAATTTGCGACAGACAACCACTCTGCGAATAACCGCTGATCTTACCAGACCCCTGAAGACCCTGATGTTCGAAAACCGACTTTCCAGAATCGAGGCCCTAGTGGAAAAAGAGAAAAACCAGTCATGCATCAGTTTTCAGAATTAGACACGGCATTTTGAATATGGTAGAGGCCGGTGCTTATTAGATCCCGCGCTGCTCACACTGATTCAGTAAGCTCCCCAAACCGTTGCAGTTTTGTAAAATTTTATCTCCGCCCCTACCCCCTTCCTCCCATAAACGCTAGACATGGCACGCAGTGCCTTCTTCCTCTTTCATACGATGAAGAAACAAAAACGCATGAGGCGAGACTTGAGTTTCTCCTGGCGAATACAACTTTCAAATAACTTCCGGGAATTCAGCCAGGTAACACCTTCAGCGACCACCGATGTTTCGGCGGTAGAACACCCCGCCATTTTCAAGGCAAACTGCAACGGACAGGCGACGTACATGCAAATTTAGAACTTCGGTCCTCGGACTGATGCAGGAAAGATAACACACACACACACACTGAACACAAGTGCCACCAAAGATGACCAAAGTCAGAGATATCGATAGTGAGACTACGAATTTGCAGGCGAGGTAGCATTGCCTCTGTCCCTCTGTTTTTTGACAAGGGAGGGATTAAATTAGCGAGCAACCTCGTTAACAGGGATGGAGGTTTTTATTTAAACTCTGTTTGGAATCCGGCTGTCTCCCTTGTCAAAAAACAGAGTCAGTGCTACCTCACCTGCAAGTACGTAGTCTTACTGTCGATATCTCTGACTCTGGCCATCTTTGGTGGCACTAGTGTTCAGAGTGTGTGTGTTATCTTTCCAGCATCAGTCCGAGAACCGAGGTTTTAAATTTGCATGTACGTCGCCTGTCCTTTAGAGTTTGCCTTGAAAATGGCGGGGTGTGTTCCTGTCGAAATATGAGCGGTCGCTGAAAGTATTACCTGGCTGAATTCCCGGAAGTTATTTGAAAAAGCATGAGGCGTTTCCACAATGGAGGTTGGATGTTTCCTAAAGGGCCGAAATGCAGTTTCTACGACCAGGGGCTCCGGCAAGTCAGTCATCTACATGATAACGTAATTGAGAGAAAGCACGACGCATTGCGATGGCGTTACACTCAAACTGACATTTATGTAGGTAACAACGGAAAATGCAAAATTGTAAACTTCGGGGGTCGATGAATGAATGTGCGACGCTGCAGCACAATTTCACAGTGTAACTGCCAAGGACAAGTCGATGCCAGGGCATAAAGTCGTTGCGAATTTCATTCCGTGCTCTCAGTTGGACAATAACTACGTCTCGCAGACAGGCGGGTGAACAATATAAGCAGACGTCAGCATTTCTGAAAGGACGTGCAGTAGCCCTCGAAGAAGACAGTTGGAATAATCGGCGAATCGCTCGACATTTGAATTGTGCGACGCCGCTGTTGGACGACGCTGGCAGGAAAGAGTGAACCATGGCTGAACACAGCGTCAAGAAGGAAGCAGTCGAACTAGCGGGAACACAGGACGTGAGGGCCGAGCAATTGTAAGAGAGCACTCATAGCCTCACATTTATCACTATCAACCATCCGACGTGTACCCGGTGCTCAGTGACCACAAGGACCATTAATAGCCGGTTCATAGAGAGGCGCTCCTTGAAGCGACTACCATTGATCTCTTCACACCAACACGTCCATTTGCAGTACTGTCGGACACATTCATCCTGGAATCTCATTGACTGAGTCTCGATTTGAATTGTAGCCCGATAACCAGCGAAGACCTGTGTGGAGACTCCGAAACAGCGGTGGGACACCAAAGTGATTGTTGCCCGCCATACGGTCCGACAAACAAGAGTGATGTTCTACGGTGCCATTTCATTCCATAGCAGGACCTCTTTGGTTGTCATTCGCGGCACCCTTACAACACAGCAGTACGTCGAAGACATTGTAGGCCACGTTTGGTGCCCTATGCGGCAGGCCATCATGGGGTTACATTTCAGTACTTAATGACCGCCCGCACGCGACGAGAGTTGCTACTGCTTGTCGTCACGCTTGCCAAACTCTACCTTGGCCAGAAAGGTCGCCGGATCTCTACCCAATTAAGAACGTTTGGAGCATTATGGACAGGGCCATCCAACCAGCTAGGGATTTTGACAATATAACGAGCCAATTGGACAGAATTTGGCACGATATTCCTTAGGAGGACATCCAACAACCCTGTCAATCAGTGCCGAGTCAAATAAGTGCTCATCTAAGGGCCATAGATGGACCAACGCGTTTTCGTCTTGCTCAATTTATGGTGTTCCTTCTTGTGATGACTTAAATCCATTGCTATGGCCTTTGGATCTTGTTAGCCACTATTTACAAGCCTTCAAAGGGCACTTAAAACACAATCAAGCCTGCTAAGCTGTAGAACCGAGATAGAGGCCAAAACAAAGCTATCTTTCACTTGCAGTGTATCCTGTGAGCCAGTCCGAGCGTTACTGTTTGATACGCAAATATTTCTCAGCTTCGCATTAATGTACGGGTACGCCACCGACTGATGTCTTACGCTGTGTTAGAGCTTTCTGCTCAAGTCTAAATTGTGAGTAGTACGCTGTATGCCCACACAGTTTCCCAATTTTTATAATTGGGTTTCGGGTGAGTGCCATTAAGGTTTCTATGGTGTCACCGCAAGACACCACATTTGCTAGGTTGTAGCTTCAAATCGGCCGTGGTCCGTCAGTACACATCGCACCCGCGAATCGCCTCTGTCGACGCTAGCAGACCGAGCGCCGCCACTTGGCTGGTCTTACGAGACAAGCTAACGCACTGGCCAGTTCTGCAGCCGACTTCAGTAGGAATGGTTCACTTGTTATAGCTTCAGAGATCTCATTTGCAGAGACCCTAGTTAGCATAGCCTTCAGCTAAGTCAGTAGCTACGACCTAGCCAGGCGCCACATACAGTTTATGCATTGCCAATTGATCTATATGTGTGAAGCAATCAGCATTGTAAAGAAGTATTCACAGTTCAGTCTATATCTGCACTTATAAATATTATTGTACAAAGTCAAGGTCGACGTTCACCGCTGATGCTGAATTAAAGCTAAGTATTTAATTGTATTCCTGTCTATTAACTTTCTAACCACCTAAGATGTTCCAGATACATCCCCTCAAGTGTAGTTCATTGATCCTGACGTAAGCCTACGTGATCAACGAGTGCAATTAATGGCCACACCTCGTGATCAGACTAAGAGTCAAATCGCGTGACTCAGCCGGGTCACCCTTTGTCCATGAGGCCCATACACAGCAGTTTCGATGCCAATCTTTAATGCTTATTGGTCTAATCTTTGTATAAAAACATACGTATACGTATATATGATCAATACCTTGTGTTAATTTTGAGATAGCTCATTCTGCATACCATGCTGACGCATCTCTGACGTTGATAGACCTAATGTATTACAGTAAGAGAGACTGTGACGATGTAATTGTTGTGTCCACACAAAGCTACATTCGTCTGATCAGAACTGTGGGCTCTTTGAGTGCTCTGCGACAATGCTAATCGAACTAGAACGCACGAAATATTATTTCACTTTATTACATGAATGAATAAAGGATTTCCTTATCTTTGACACACTTCAAGACAAGGATACTGTATAATTTATAACCGCCATTGACTAAGAGAGCATCACTTGATTCACAGATTAACAAACTGCTCTCTTGCAGTACAATATGCAACATTTACGAAAGCATATTTCATCAAAACTTTTAACAGCTCTTCGGTCCTGCTCTATAATGTCGGCTACAACTGGGCACATCTCTCACGTGCTAGACACTGTATTGACCTCAGCGTGAGAGCGCTACTATGATGGGAGGGAGGAGTGGTCTTCTAGAGAGCGGATTGCACAGCGCCCTCACTAATGTCTGTGGTATCGATACGCGTTGCCGACTTTGGTGTGGCACCGTGATATGTGGATGATAACATAGTAATATTACTAACGACTGGGTAAAAATTATTTTAAGGAATTACAAAATTTTTGCAATGGAACACGTATACACATTTATTCGTAACTGTTACACATTTTCTGCTTTAATTGCACTGAGTTGAAGCTGTTGAAGAAATGTGGGTTCTTGGAACCTGTAATTTCGTTTTACCACTTTTGGCTGTGGATTGCCGGCCGGTGTGGCCGTGCGGTTCTAGGCGCTTCAGTCTGGAACCGCGTGACCGCTACGGCCGCAGGTTCGAATCCTGCCTCGGGCACGGACGTGTGCGAAGTCCTTAGGTTAGTTAGGTTTAAGTAGTTCTAAATTCTAGGGGACTGATGACCATAGATGTTAAGTCCCATAGTGCTCAGAGCCATTTGAACCATTTGGCTATGGACGAATATAACCATTCGCTGCAGGATGTCAGTTTTCCATCTCTTGTCTACGGTGTGCTGTACTTTATGATCGTTATTCTTCTACAGCACAATGTCCTGCTTCGTCTGCATGTTTATCAAGTTTCTCTTTCTCTCCACTCCCCCACCCTGCCCATGAATCATGGACTTTACCACTGGTGGGGTGGCTTGCGTGCCTCAGCGATACTAATAGTCGTACCGTAGGTGCAACCACAATGGAGCGGTATCTTTTGAGAGGCCGGAAGCATCTGTGGTTCCTGAAGAGGGTAGCAGCCTTTTCAACAGTTCCAGGGGCAACAGTCTGGATGATTGATTGACCAGAACATGTAACATCAACCAAAACCACCTTGCTGTGCTGGTATTGCGAACGGCTGAAAGCAGGGGGAAACTACAGCCGTAATTTTTCCCAAGGGCATGCAGTTCAGCTGATGATGATTTCCTCTTGAGTAAAATATTCCGGAAGTAAAGTAGTCACCCATTCGGATCTCCGAGGAGGGACTACGCAGGGAGATGTCGTTACCAGGAGAAACAAAACTGGCATTCTGCAGATCGCAACGTAAAGTCAGAGTCCTTAGTCGGGCAGGTAGTTTAGAAAATTTAAAAAGGGAAATGGAGAGGTTAATGTTAGTTAGTGAATTTCGGTGGCAGGAGGAACAGGATTTCTGGTCAGATGAATACAGGGTTATAAATACAGAATCAAATAGGGGCAATGCAGGAGTAGGTTTAATAATGTATAAAAAAATAGGAATGCGGGAAACTACTACGAAAAGCGTAATGAACGCATTATTGTAGCCAATAAAGACACGAAGCCCATACCCACAACGGTAGTACAGGTTTATATGCCAACTAGCTCCGAGGATGAAATCAATGAAGAAATGTATGATAAGATAAAAGAAATTATTCAGATAGTAAAGGGAGACGAAAATTTCATAGAGATGGGGAACTGGAATTCGGGAGTAGGAAAAGGAAGAGAAGAAGTTGAATATGCACTGCGGCAAAGGCTGGTACAATTTTGCACAAAGCATAATTTAAACATCGCGAGAGAAGGTTTTATACGTAGAAGAGACCTGCAGACAACGGAAGGTTCAGATTTATTATATAATGGTAAAACAGATATTTTGGAACCAGATTTTAAATTGTAAGACATTTCCAGGGGCAGATGTGGACTCTGACCACAATTTAGTGGTTATGAACTTTCGATTAAAACTGAAAAAACCGCAAAAAGTGGGAATTTAAGGAGATGAGACCTGGATAAACTGAGAGAACTAAAGGTTGTAGAGGGTTTCAGAGGGAGCATTAGGGAACGTTTGACAAGAACAGGGAAAGGAATACAGTAGAAGAAGAATGAATAGCTTTGAGAGTTGAAACTGTGAAGGCAACCGAGGATCAAGTAGGTAAAAGGAAGAGGGCGAGTAGTAATCCTTACGCAACACAAGAGATATTAATTTAATTGATGAAAGGAGAAAATGTAAAAATGCATTAAATGAAGCAGGCGAAAAGAAATACAAACGTCTCAAAAATCGACAGGAAGTGCAAAATGGCTAAGCAGGGATGGGTAGAGGACAAATGTAAGGATGTAGAAGCACATGTCACTAGGGGGAAGCAGATGCTGCCTACAGGAAAATTAAAGAGATCTTTGGAGAAAAGCGAACCACATGTACGAATATGTCCACCCATGACAAAATTCTTCCATCTGGTGAGCAAGATGTATAAGACAGACAAAACACTCACAGATTTTAACAAGGAAAAAAAAGAAAAAACAGGTGTTGACAGGTGTGAAAATTATCGAACTATCAGTTTAATAAGTCACTGTTGGAAAATGAAAGGAGAAAATGTAAAAATGCATTAAATGAAGCAGGCGAAAAGAAATACAAACGTCTCAAAAATCGACAGGAAGTGCAAAATGGCTAAGCAGGGATGGGTAGAGGACAAATGTAAGGATGTAGAAGCACATGTCACTAGGGGGAAGCAGATGCTGCCTACAGGAAAATTAAAGAGATCTTTGGAGAAAAGCGAACCACATGTACGAATATGTCCACCCATGACAAAATTCTTCCATCTGGTGAGCAAGATGTATAAGACAGACAAAACACTCACAGATTTTAACAAGGAAAAAAAAGAAAAAACAGGTGTTGACAGGTGTGAAAATTATCGAACTATCAGTTTAATAAGTCACTGTTGGAAAATACTAACGCGTTTTCTTTACAAAGGAATGGAAAAGTAGAAGCCGACCTCGGGCAAGATCAGTTTGGATTCCGGAAAAATGAAGGAACACACTAGGCAATACTGGCCTTACAACTTCCCGTACAAGATAGGTCAAGGAAAGACAAACCTACGGTTATAGCATTTGTTGATTTACAGAAAGATTTTGACAACGTTGACTGAAATACTCTCTTTCAAATTTTAAAGGTGCCAGGGGAACGCTATTTATCATTTATACAAAAGCCAGATTGCAGTAATAAGAGTCGAAGGGGGAGGAAAGGAAAGCAGTGTTTGAGAAGGGAGTGAGACAGGATTGTAGCCTATCCCCGATGTTACTTAATCTGTATATTGAGCAAGCAGTAAAGAAAACAAATGAAAAATCAGGAGTAGTAATTGACGTCCAGGGAGTAGAAATAAAACTTTGAGGTTTTCCAGTAACATTGTGATTCTGTCAGAGATGCTAAAGGACTTGGAAGAGCGGTTAACGGAGTTGACAGTGTCTTGAAAGAAGGATTTAAGATGAACATCAACAAATGCAAAACAAGGATAATGGAGTGTACTCGAATTAAATCAATTGATGCTGAAAAAATTAGATTAGGAAGTGAGACACTTTAAGTAGTAGAGAAGTTATGCTATTTTGGCAGCAAGATAACTGATGATGGTCGAAGAAGAGAAGATATAAAATGTAGACTGGAAATGGCAAGAAAAGCACTTCTGAAGAAGAAAAATTTATTAACATCGAGTATAGAAGTCTTTTGTAAAAGTGTTTGCATGGAAGTAAAACATGGATAATAAACGGTTTAGACAAGGAGAAAACAGGAGCTTTTGAAATGAGGTGCTGCAGAAGAATGCTGAAGATTTGATTGGTAGATCTAACGAGGAGATATTGGATAGAATTGGGGAGGAAAGAAATTTGTGGCACAACCTGACTAGAAGAGGGGATCGGTTGGTAGGACTCATTCTGAGACATCAAGGGCTAACGAATTTACTACTGGAGGGAAGCGTAGGGGGTAAAAATCGTAGAGGGAGACCAAGAGATGAATACAATAAGCAGATTCAGAAAGATGTAGTTTGCGATTGTTACTCTGAGATGAAGAGCCTTGCCGGCGGAGTGGCCGAGTGTTTCTAGGCGTTTCAGTCTGGAACCGCACGACTGCTACGGTCGCAGGTTCGAATCCTGCCTCGGGCATGGATGTGTGTGATGTCCTTAGGTTAGTTAGGTTTAAGTAGTTCTAAGTTCTAGGGGAATGATGACCTCAGATGTTAAGTCCCATAGTGCTCAGAGCTATTTTTTGATGAAGAGGCTTGCACAGGATAGAGTAGCAAGGAGAGCTGCAGCAAACCCGTATTTGGATATAAGACAACAACAACAACATCAAGTCTGAAACAACCAATATGTTTCTTAAAACCGATTTTTAAGTTTCTTTCTGTTTGGCGGATTTCGAACTTGTTGCCGCGATTAACAGGATTAACAGGCAATATATCTTTTTAAAGACATTCATCACTGTGAAAATTATTTTCCATTGATAGATGTGTGTGTGTGTATGTTGATATTTAAAACTTTCTAAAATGATAAAATCCGCTACAGTTGTAAAAAAATTATTTATTCCTAAAAAGGAAAGCGCTATCCGGTTTGAGGACATATGTCCCTTCTTCAGGAGCACCGGCAAAATTTTAAGTGAATAATAATACCTATCCGAATGGTCAAGATAATCAAACCTAAACAGATCCAACAGAAATATTAGAACAAACACTCTATATGTACAATCAATGTACCTTGAGTCCACAAAGGCTGCGCAACTGGGGTTGAAATATGTTAAAATTGTGCATATCTCGTACATGGAATGGATGTACTAGTATGTTTTAACCTATTTTAACCGTAGCTATGGATCCTTTGTGGACTCATGTTCTGATGTACATATAGGCTGTTTGTCCTAAGAATTTCTTTAGGTTGTAGTTAGCACTGATTATCTAAACTATGTGGATAGGTATTATTCTTCACTTAAAATTTTCAGATGCACCTGAAGATGGGACGTATGCCTTAAAATTGGGAACTGCTTTACTTTTTAGAAATAAATAATTTTAACAACTCTAGCGGATTTTATCATTGACAGTGAATAACAGTTGTGGATGTCCCATCAAGAGAAACATGTGCGATGTGATTTAGCACCTCATAGCCGAGTCCGCTTTATGCGAAGACGAACTGGGGCGTTCTCTAGAACAACTTAATCGAATTTTACTGTGATCTGATAAAGAGCATCAGACGTTTTAAATAGCTTTTTACTCATTTCAGATTCTCGTACATGGACTAAATGTCATTCAAATACAAAGGAAGTCTTGTGGTTTAAGGATATATGACGTTATAGCGTTATATATAAGAAATTCTGGCTGACTTGGATTTCAGTTAACTCGGTTGCCCATCTAGAGAACGCCTCAATTTCATGCAGCCCAAAGCAACCGACTGTACAAAATGGTATCTACAGTGGCTCATGCAAGCCACCAGGAACTGTAGTTGCAGAAAATCGAGGGTAAGAGAGTCGTGCAGAGCAGAATGGCAGACTGCTGCCGGCTTGGGCAGCTCATTAGGTGACTGTGGCCAGAGAGAGAGAGAGAGAGAGAGAGCCCTCTGCCAGTAGCTACTGGTCCGCCAGTATGTAGGGCAAGTACGAGAGCTCTGCGCCCCGGGGAATTCCCCGCTGATGGGAAGTCCGCTGGCCAGCTTCAGCTCCCAAAAAGAGAAACAAAAATGGTCTGCAGACTTTACCAGAGGGAGCAAGCTGGCACGTCACCTTCTTTCTTTTCATACGAGATAGCTAAATGAGAGCAAAATACGAGGTTGTGCTGAAAAGCAATGCCTTCAAATTCCTTAGCTTAAAACTCTTAAAGCTTTTTTTAAAAAAAGGAACTTTGTTACCATTCTACATCTTTATTCTTCGTGTCTACACATTTATTTCTCAATATAATCGCCCTGGTGACCAACATATTTCTCACAATGAGAGGCCGTTGATAAAGTCACTGTATAGAGTATCCACAAAGTCTGGGTACATTATTCTATATTCTATAAATATTAATAAATAAATAATAATAAATTCTAATAATTGTAATATTTTTTTCAGACTCAATGCTTGCTCCGTCTAAAGAAGAACAAATGGAGTTTAAAGTGGACAAGAAGGATGGTCGTATAGCAGAAATGCGGAAGAATTTAACCTTCGACACCCTAGTCGTCAACCTTTTTGTTTTACTGCCGCGGGAAATTAATCACCAAGTTAACAGAAACAGGCAATGTGTTGGACAAACCCCATTCCGGACGACAGAAGACTTCAGACGAAACGAAAGAGCCTGTCTTGGCCAAGTTGTTTTGCTAACCCAAAGAAACTGCGTCGTCGGACATCCCAAGGAGCTGAGAGTCCCAAGGTCAACCATCCACAAAATTCTGGTAGAGGAGACGTTTCATCCGTACAAGGTACAGATATTGTATCACTTACATAGAGGTCCTCACCGTACCCTCCGCCACACACCGTCAGGTGGCTTGCGGAGTATGGGTGTAGATGTAGAAGATGACCCCGATAGATGCATGCACACGCTGAATAGTTTGCAGATAAAATAGATGAAAATATCAATTTTACTAAATACTTTGTGTTGTCAGTGACGAAGCTGAGTTTTACGTCAGTGGTTAAGTGCCAGATAAAATCTTCAATACTGGTCTCAAGGCACGTCGCATTGGATGAGTCCATCCAAATAGCAGGGCCATCAGAAGGTTATAGTGTCACGTGGTTTGTGAAAAGCTCATGTGATAGGACCTTTCTTCTTTGATGAAAATGTAACGGATGAGACTTATCTGAACATGCTGAGAGACAAATTTATACCTCTTGCCTCAAATTGAGCGCCTGGGTGAGGGATTTCCAGACCCCTTTCAGTCTGCCCACTTTGCTGCAGCTGTTAGAGATTCGTTGAATGACAATTTTCCTCACTGGATTGGGAGAAGAGGTCAGGTGGAGTGGTCCCCTCGTTCACCAGACTTTTCTCTCCTTGAATTCTTTTTCAGGGGTGTGCTGAAAGAGTGAGTTTACTCGGTCAAGATTACACATTAAAACCAATAACAGAACGCATTACTAGTCAATATGCTAAAATTGAGAGCAATTCAGACCTGTCCCATTGAGTTCAGCTTAATCTTGCAAATCGCGTCAAATTATGCACTGGAAAGCACGGAGATCATGCTGAAAATATCATTTATTAACATTAAAGTAACTAAAATGTGCTTTGTTATTATTTACTGATATTACAAATGTACACAGGCTTTATGGGCACCCTTTAGAATGTTTGATTTTGTTGACGGAGCCACAACCAAGTTGTGGGAACAGATGAAAATCGGATGGGGACTGTGCGGAGGATGATCGATGACGGGTCTAACGAAGGCCGTCGGATTGTTGAAGATGCACAGCTCTAGTGTGTTGTTTAGCGTTCTCATGTTGAAGGAGTGTTTGCTCCAAGCCTGAACGAACTAGAAATTGAAATCTGATTATACCTCGATGTTTCGCACGCACCAAGATAGATACGTAACAAACCACCATATTACCCGCAACTATTCGGATCCTTCTAGCAACAGAGGGATGCAAATATTCGTATGTAGACATATAGTATAAAGACGTAGAATGTATAAAAGTTTGTTTTGACTGAAAATCTTTAAGAGTTTTCACATAGAGAATTTGGAAGTATTACTTTCCAGCACGCTTTCGTACCTACACAATTAAAAAAAAAAAAAGAACAAAGTTAATGTCGCGCATCATGTGCTTACATCAAATCTGAACATACTTGGAAATATGATACAGTAGCTTCCTGAAGCTAAAAAACTCAAAAAATTGGATTTCTTGAACAGGATGCTGGATGGTCTACAATGCAAAACATTTAGCGAACATAAAATATAGAGAGCTATGGGGGGAACCATCCGTGAGGAAACTGTTCCACTTGGTAAGATATGCGAGACAGGCAACATAACTTGAGTCACCAGGAATAATTTTTATTCCAAAATAGACAGGTAGTGACGTTAGTTCAATGAATAATGGTTACAAAATACTGACACGTATTATTTAGAGAAGAATGGAAAAACTGGTAGAACTCGGGAAAGGTCAGTTGGGTTGTGGAAAAATGAACGAACACGGAAGTGTATACTCACCCCACGATTTCTCTTAGGGTACAGAACGGGAAACTTATGTTTATAACATTTGTAGATTTAGGGAAAACGTTTGACCACGTTGACTGAAATACAGCATTTGGAATTCTGAATACGGCAAAGACAAATTACACGAAATAGCGAAACGCTATATTCATTTTATATCTGACGGAACCCATGGCAGATTGAGATCCAGCCCATTGTAGAGTTTCGTTTATTTTTTATTTTATTTTTGTTGTTGTCAAACAAACCCCAGAGACCTGGGCAGAGAAACCATTATAATGGAAACGTCAAAGACGTACATATCCTACAGAGGGCGCGTCTCTAGCTCATGTAATACTATCTGCGTGAATTTGGAGAATCAACTGTTTAAAAACTTGCTCTTGTTTCAACTCTTGTCTTCAATGCTTTTTGTCTCTCTCTCTTATGGGCCCCCATATGACGAGGTAATCTACTACTTTGTGAATATATACACTCATCAGCCAGAACATTACCACCATCTACCTGATAACAGCTTCGGCACGGACAACGGCGGCGATACGACATGGCATGGAAGCTCTGAGCTTGGTAGGTCGCTGGAGCGAGTTAGCATCACATCTGCACACACCAGTCACCTAATTCCCATAACGGAGCGATGAACTCTGGCGGTATCTTCAGTAACATCCAAGATGTCTTCGATCGGATTCAGGTCTGGCGAGTTGGGGAGCCAGTATATCAATTGGGAGTCGCTACTGTGTTCCTCGAAGCGCTTCATCACATTACTGGCCTTGTGACATGGCGCATTATCTTGTTGAAAAATGCCACTGCCGTTGGGAAACGTGGTCTGCAACCAGTGTACGATATTCCTTGGCCGTCATGGTGCCTTGCACGATCTCTACTGCTCCATGGATGCCCAAGTGAACGTTGCCCAGAGCATAATGGAGCCGACGCCAGCTTGTCTGTGTGCTGCAGCACAGGTGGCAAGGATCTGTGACCCCGGAAGACAACGGTTTCGCGCCCTCTCATCGGCCAGACCATGAAACGCTCTGTCACGCACCAAAGTTCAACACCGATGGTCAAGTGCCCATTTTATGTATAGCAGCCAATGTTGTGGTGTTACCACTGACACGTGCGTGGGACATAGGCTGCAGAGACCCATCGTTAGGAGTGTTCGGTGCACTGCTTTTACTCTGCCCAACGTTAAAGTCTGATGTCAGTTAATTCCACCATAGTTCGCCGCCTCTTCCGTTTTACCAATCTGCTCAGCCTACGACGTCCGACCGAGTGAGCAGGCGCAGTGGTTAGCACGCTGGACTCGCATTCGGGAGGACGAAGATTCAAACCGGAGTCCGGCCATCCTGGATTAAGTTTTCCGTGATTTCCATAAATCGCTTAGTGCAAATGCCGGGACGGTTCCTTTGAAAGGGCACGGCAGACTTCGTTCCCCATCCTTCCATAAGCCGACGGGACCGATAACCTCGCTGTTTGGTCCTCTCCCACAAATCAACCAACCAACTTACGACGTCCGACATACGTAATGAGAGGTGGCCGGCCAGCCCACTACGCCTGGACGTGGTGGTTTCACCTTGGTTTCGTTACGTGTTGAATATACTCACCACGACACTCCTCGAACATCTGACGAGTCGTGCATTTTCCGGAATGCTCTTGCCGAGCCTCCGGACCACCATAATCTGCCCGCGGCCAAACAGGTAGATCGCAAGCGTTCTCCATTCTACACGTGGACAGCTCGCTCACTCAACTACATGGACCACGCGTGTATCTGACTAGCAGTCATTCCTCGCCAGGTGCCGCTGCTATCGCCTTTACAGGTTTATGTCGATAGTAGGTCCGTTGTCATAATGTTTTGGCTCATCACTGTATGTATGACAATAAAATGATCATCAGATTTTTTTAAAGGAGTTCTGTTGTATTTAGTAAAAAAAAAATATTCGTCTATACTAACTGTACATTTTTTATTAGATTTTAGCTTATTAAGCCAGCTGGAAATGGTAGGATTGCTGATGCAACGATGGTGCGCCATCAGCCCCTATTTTACGTACATTTACGTTCTCACAAGTCGAGCCTGCAGTCTATATTTTTTAAAGTAGTCCGATTATCACTGTTATTATCACTCAAATCATTTGATGCATTGAAACTTAACATCATCATACTCCTGTATCACCAAGCTTTACCACTCACCAAAAACGACTTCTGCGCCTCACTCTTCAATTTTTAAATCTGTCACGTATTTAAAGATTAAGCGATGGAAGAGGATTTTCATTTTTATCATAAAATCAAAGTCTACGGCTTTATACTGTTACTCTTGCCCTTACAGTCGTCGATGTGATGTGTCACACCACTCGAATAATTAACATTCAAAGTTAAGACATTTCTCTTAACAAATTATTTTGTCAAATACGTTACCGGGATCATGGAATCTCATTCGCGTATTCCTATGAGAAAGATCACACTTCGTAGGAATTGTCGGAAAGTCATCGATTGAAATAGATGTGACTTCTGACGTTCCACAAGGTAGCATTATAGGCCCCCTGCTGTTCCTTATTTAGGCAATAAACTCAGCAGCAGTCTTAGGTTGTGTCCAAATGATGCTGTCGTTTATCGTCTAGTAAAGTCATCAGAAGATGAAAATAAATTGAAAAACGATTTAGAAATGATATTTGTATTGTACTAAAAGTGGCAATTGACCTTAAATAATTAATAGTGTGAGGTCATCCACATGAGTATTAAAAAGAATCCGTTAAACTTTGTCAGTCAAATCTAAAGGCTGTAGATTCAACTAAATACCTAGGAATAACTCAAATTGAAAAGAACAGACAGAAAATGTTGCAGGGAAGGCGAACCAAAGACTGCGGTTTATTGGCTGAAACTTAGAAGATGTAACAGATTTACTAAAGGGACTGCCTACATTATGCGTGTCTGTCCTCTTTTGGAGTACGTCTGCGCGGTGTGGGATCCTTGGCAGATAGGATTAATGGAGTATATCGAGAAAGTTTAAAAAGAGCAGCACGTTTTGTATTATCAAGAAGTAGGAGGGAAAGTGTGACGGTCATGGTACAAAATTTGGGGTGGACATCATTAAAACGAGGGAATTTCTCATTGCAGCGAGTCTTCTCACGAAATTTCAATCAGCAACTTTCCCCTCCAAATGCGAAAACATTTTGCTGACGCCAGTCTACGTAGGAAGAAACGATCGTCATAATAAAATAGGGGAAATCAAAGCTCGCATGGAAACATACAGGTGTTCATTTTTTCCGCGCACTGTTCGAGAGTGGAATAATAGAGACTTATAGTGAAAGTGGTTTGATGAACCCTCTGACAGATACTTAAGTGAGATCTGTCGAGTATGAATGTGGATGTAGATGTGGGTGTAAATGGGTAAAATTGGTAGGTACTTATCAGTCATGGTATTCACCTTACAACCTGCGATAAACTTTGCTAGGAACGACGAGGTTGGAATTATTTTTAATTTGATTGTGGTGTCGCGTCTGTAGCATCCATTAGTGGCTCAAGATTGGACCTACTTGATGGTAAATCCCGTCTATGAAGTGGGCTTGTGCTATTCGTAGTTATGATGCCTGAAATTACTAAAATTTAATTTCAAACGAGGAAACTCGATGAAAAAGTTTGGGAAAACTCTTGTCATATAACTGAGACAGTAAAACTAGGTGGGATACGAAACTCTAAGGAATTTTACGTGGCAATAACACACTGGCTTTATATGTTGTGACATGTCACAGCTACCCTGTGTAGCTATGTGTGAAGAGACACTATGTCACATCCCTAAGGCGTAAAAACTTGTAAGGTGGCGGAATAAATGAAGGTCAGTTTCGCACCTTACATAAGAACTTTATACATCACAATGGGAAGGTGAATATGACACCTAACTTAAAGTAGCAGTAATGAGCAAATTTGCCTATCAGTATGTAATGCAAAAAAGGGATGACACTCAATCGACGGTACTAACACACCGCCTATGAGCAGAAGATGGAACAAGCAGCGAGAGGAAACGTTTTGGTTTGAATGTAAGGGCGGGCAGAGGCGAATGCCGCGCCACAGGGGGTACCACAGAAATCACTTAAGGGGCGTCCCAGGCGAGAGTCAATGACCGACCGACCAGGTGACTCAGACGGAAGAGAGAGTAATGGACCGGGCCACCAGGAGGACAGAGAAAGCTTTAGAAAACTGCGTTTCAGAATTCCAAATGGATATGGACAAAACCAGTGATGCATTCGATCACGTGAACTGCGAATGGTACAAACGTGATACACATGTAACTTTTTAGGCGTCTGGAGTGGGCATAAAACGTCCGATTGGCGGAAACGCACTGGGGAGGAGTAAAGTGCCGAGATTTCAACGCATTTTAGTGGTAGGACCCTTGAGATTGGTAGAGAGAGTTTCCACAAAATTAGAGGAATGCTCCTCTTAGTGGAAAAAAGCTGTGACTGACAGGTAGAACTGCAGCATGTGTGACGACAGTTCACGGCATGGGCGATGTTACCAATTGTAGAAATTACTGTTGGGGCTAAATTTGTCATATGTAACTTTAATTAGAGAACTAGGCGCTGTGATCCTGGAAGCACAGGGTGATGCTGTTCGTTGACAATGCGCTTATTGTACAGAATACCTAGGATGAGCACAATGCGACGGTAGGCACGTTGCTTGATACCACTCAGTCTAACGTAATCGGAAATCAGATACAGAGAGATCATGTCATATCACCAGAGACATCCGATCAGATCCATGTAAACTTGAGGCAGTCTGTAGTTTTAATGCTCCTAAGACAAAATTCAGGTATACAAGCCGACGTGGCAAGGAGAGGGTGAAGAGGTAGAGAACGAGTATAAGGATATTGAACGGGTAATTCATTACGTAAAGGGAGATGGAAATCTAATAGTCATGGGCGATTGGAAAGCGGTTGCAGTGGAGGGAACAGAAGAAAGGCTTGCGGGAGAATATACGCTTGGTAGTAGGAATAAGAGAGAGGAAGACTAATTGCATTCTGCAACAAATTTCCGTTAGTAATAGAGAATACTCTATTCAAGAAGCATAAGAGGCGGAGGTATACTTGGACAAGGCCGGGAGGAATGGGAAGATCTCAGGTAGATTACATCGTGGTGAGGCAGAGATTCCGAAATAAATTATTCGATTGTAAGGCTCACCCAGGAGCGGATACAGACTCAGATAACAATTTAGTATTGATGAAAAATAGGCTGAAGAGGCTAGTAAGGAAGAATCAATACGCAAAGAAGTGGGATACGGAAGTACTGAGGAATGAAGAGATACGCTTGAAGTTCTCTGAGGCCATAAATACTGCCATCATCAATAGCTCAGTAGGCAGTACAGTTTGAGGGGAATGGACTTCTTCAAAAAGGGCAGTCACAGAAGATTCAGAGAAAATTGTAGGTAAAAGAAGGAGAAAGAATGGATGACGAGAGAAATAATTCAGTTGATCGACGAAAGAATGAAGTACAAAAATATTCAGAGAAATTCAGGAATAAGTAAATACAGGTCCCTTAGAAACGAAATAAATAGGAAGTGCAGAGAAGCTAAGGCAAAACGGCTGTGTTAAAAATATGATGAAATCGAAAAAAATAATGAATATCGGTAGTACGGTGAAATTAAAAACAAGGGCGGTAATATGAAGAGTGAAATGGGAATTCCGCTGTTAGATGCAGAGGAGAGAACGGACAGATGGAAAGAGTACACTAGCGGCCTCTACAAGGAAGACGACTCGTCGGATGACGTGATAGAAGAATAAACAGCATTCAACTTAGAAAACATGGAGGATCCAGTATTACAGCTTTGAATGGCGTAAGATTGTAGCGTTTAGGTTTTTGGTGGGAGTAACTGTAGCAGGTTAGCAGTGTTTTGTAGCAGATCACTCACCGAGGATCTTCCGTCCCAGGCGTCGGACTCCGTCTCTTCTGCAGTTATTTCGCAGCCTATTAAGAAACTGGTTTACAAAGGGGACAGTAGGGAAGACACAGACAATGGAAGCCGGGGTAATCTGGTGAAACATATATTCAGAAATGGGCACACAAATCCAGAGGTAGTCCTGTCACAACTTTTCATATATTGTTACACATGGAATGTAGCCACTCGGCGAGCATACCTACTGTAGGACAAACTGAAAGTAGACAAGGTTATTGACAATCCTGTCTTCAGTTTGAAGACCAGTCCCCAGAGAGAGTACAGAAATGAAATAGCGGGTATCACTATAACCAGAGAAACTAACTCTGGGTCACGCTTAAGCAACAGCGGTCGGCCAGAACAGCTTACCACGCTACGTGGCAGTCTGCAGCGTTAGTATCTTGCTGTATAGACGTAGCGCTAACACAGTCTCAACCATCGTAGTCGTGGAGTGCTTCAGAAACCCCATGAATGGTTCCCGGATGTCTAAACTTATACAGGGCAACGGGAAGCACTAGTCATTAAATGGCGGTAACTGTCGCGCACTGAACTTCGCGATGTTGACTCATCTAGAAACTACAACCGGAATGGGGCTGGAGGGCTGCTCTCCATGTTGTTTAAAGGCTCCGTCGATAAGCTACAGCGCACCTCTGCGGTACGCGAAAAGGCTCTCGTAGCCAACCTAACAGGGGTGAGAGATCGAACCGTTCCTCCTGTTATGACCGCCCGGAGTGGTAGATTTCCGCCGTTCACATTGGGTTGCCTGAACAAGTCAGAATCCTTAGGAGACGGGAGAACAATGTGTGACTCCGCCAACTCGTGGCTCCAAAGACGATTTGAAATAACTGCTAGAATAGTAAGCTAGATTTCGCCAACTTGAGAATTTTCTATGTTAATTAAATGGGAACGGCAAAATTATCCTGTCCCCTCTAACCGATGGTCCTCTATGTAGACAATGCCTCGGTAATTGGACTTGGGAAAATTAATTTAATGGCATTAATTCAATGAGGAAGTGTGATGAATTGTGAATTACGATGAAGTCCCAAAGAAACTAGGCAGGTGTATTCAAATACAGAGATAAGTAAAAAGGCGGAATACGGCACTGCGATGGGCAACGACTATATAAGACAACAAGTGTCTGGCGCAGTTGTTAGTTAGGTTACTGATGGTTCAATGGCAGGTTATCAAGATTTAATTGGGTTTGAACGTGATGTTATAGTCGGCGCACAAGCGACGGGACACAGCATCCCCGACGTAGTGATGAAACGGGGATTTTCTCGTACGAGCATTTCACTAGTGTACCGTGAATATCAGGAATCCGGTAAAAAATCAAATCTCCGTCAGGCTGAGGCTGGAAAAAGATCCTGCAAGAAGGTGGCCAACGACGACTGAAGATAATCGTTCAACGTGGCAGAAGAGCAATCCTTCCACAAATTGCTGCATATTTCAATGCTGGGCCATCAACAAGTATCTGCGTACGAACCATTCAAAGAAACAGCATCAATATGGGCTTTCGGAGCTGAAGGCCCACTCGTGTACCCTTGATGACTGCACGACACAAAGCTTTACGCCTCGCCTGGCCCCGAGAACACCGACACTGCCGATGTCTGGAAACATGTAGCCTGGTCGGACGAGTCTCGTTTCAAATTGTATCTAGTGGGTGGACGTGTGCGGGTATGGAGACAACCTCATGAATCCATGGACTCTGCATATCGGCAGGGGACTGTTGAAGCTGGTGGAGGCTCTGTAATGGTGTGGGGCATGTGCAGATGGAGTGGTATGGCACCCCTGATACGTCTAGCTATGACTCCGACAGGTGACACGTGCGTTAGCTTCCTGTCTGATCACCTGCATCCATTCATGTACATTGTGCATTCCCACGGACTTGGGCAATTCCAGCAGGACAATGCGACACTGCACACGTAGAAAATTGCTACAGAGTGGCACCAGGATCACTCTGCTGAGCTTAAACACTTCCGCTGGCCACCAAACTCCCCATACACGAACATTATTGAGCATATCTGGGATGCCTTGCAGCGTGCTGTTCAGAAGAGATCTCCAACCCCTCGTACTCCTACGGATTTATGGATAGCCCTGCACGATTCATGCTGTCGGTTTCCTCCAGCGCTACTTCAGATATTAGTCGAATCCAAGCCACGTCGTGTTGCGGCACTTCTGCGTGCTCTCGGGAGCCCTACACGGTATTAGGCAGGTATACCAGTTTCCTTGGCTCTTCAGTGTAATTATTTGACTGGTCGGAGCTAGATATCAGTTAACTTGGAATTTTATATGGAGTTCGATTCTGAGATCAGAATTACAGGAATAATTTTACTTCTTCTCTTCCCTTGAGTGAGGACTGGTCTGGACAGGTGCTGTGGCCTTGCCTCTTGATTGACAAAGTCACTGCTTTACAGTTGCCCTTTCAAGTTTCCGATTAGGGAAGCAGCTGCCCTCGAAGAAAACAGAGTCGTTCCCAACTACTGTGCACACAATAGTAAGAAACACATACACAATACAATTAACACATATGATACGCAAACCAACTTTTTTATGAATGGTGTCTAGCAAGGCTACCTGAGTACAAGACATCCCATAAATTATTTGCTTAGCTTAAATACAATTTTCACTCAATATCGGCTTAATCAATTTTTTAATAATTTAATTTCATTGCAAGAGGGAAGACAGCGTGACCAAAGAGCGACTTTTCCCTTAAACAGTTTTTATCAGCGCTGTAGCTACTGTCATTAATTCGACCCATATCGCTCCACTAGATTAGAACGTTTGTTGGCGTGGACAGGGGTTCGTTGGCCTTTTAATTTTACACTAAACACAGTTAGCATTATATTAATTGTTGTTTTCATTGAGGATAGTTGCCTTAGTGACAGCCAGCGTGTTCAGTTCGACCTCTCGACACTTTTGTGAGGGCTTTGGCGTTACAGATCGGCTCACGAATCTTCTGTAAATATTAGCGGGGGAATGGTTTACGATTGCGCCAGTTACGCCCGTCACGCAAGGTAGTCACTTCCCCAGTGCTTCCTGCCTGGAGGGGAACAAACTTCACTTTATTACTACCCTTGCTACCTACCCCAACTGAGAGACATGTTCTCTATATTTCTGGTTTCCACTCTTCCACTCTACATCAAGCCTTTTCCCACAACAATAGCGGGAATTTGTCCATACTGACCACTAAACTTCTCGTCATTTTCTTCCTTAGTACTTGTTAACAATTACACATTTACGCAAATCACAACACAACTTATAACTAGGTAACTCATTACGTTAGGCACAAAACTTTTAACTTGTAACACATTCCTTTAGGCACACGCAGCATCAAGGGAAACTGTCACAACCTCAAATTGCGACAATATCACCCCTAATTTCTCAGCAAATAAAATTTAAATGGACAAACCTATCATCAAAATTCACTCTAGAGATTGCTAACTCAGTATTGTGTATGCTTTTTCTCGACGCCGGTATCTCGGTCGATAACTACGTAGGACTGGTCGCCTAGAACTTTTTCGACTCGGTAGGGACCTCCACACAGCGGGCAGAACTTGGCTACTTTCTTCTCTAAGAGATTATACCGGTGACGGCTTCGGACTAGAATCAAATCTCCTTCCTTAATAATAGGGCGCTTGGCTGAGCGATCGCGGCTCGCTTCCGGAAAGCTTCCTTCCTCTTGATTGTAATTAGGGCGTTTAACAATTTTGTTTGTAATTCCTCTTCTGGGGAAGCAGATAATTGTGACGAGGCTCTAACGGTGGTAGTTACCAGCTTCCCGAGCATAAACTCGGCTGGGGAATAGCCTGTAGAATCGTGGATTAAACTGTAAACGATCTCTTCGAACTGCAGCATGTATTGTGCCCATTTTGTATGTCGATCTGAGCAGTGAATCCTTGCCATTTTACCCACTTCGCGGAAACACTGCTTAATTGGGTTCGCTGCTGCATGGTACACACTTGTCCGGTGAATACTGATTCCTCGCTGCTGCATTTCAGCAATCCAGGCGCGAGATGTGAATAGTGGCCCATTGTCCGACAAGATCCCGTTGGAGTTACCGCAGGTATCAGCGTAACGGCGCAGTCACCACAAAAGAACAATAGGCAAAGTGGTTCTCACGGTATAGAACTTTATAGACTTCGAAAATACACCTAGGATGCAACAAGAAACCGAGCTCCAACTTTGCTTACAGGGAGACCTCCCATTATATCTAGTGACAGTAGTTCTCGCGGTGCAGAGGCAGAAACGTGCTGCATTAATCCCATAATTCTTTCCCTCGTTGGCTTCGCCCTCTAGCACAGAACGCACTTGGCTAATTACTTGACAGTAACTGATACAGTAAGTGGGATACGGAAGTACTAAGGAATGACGAGATACGTTTGAAGTTCTCTAACGCTATAGATACAGCAATAAGGAATAGCGCAGTAGGCAGTACAGTTGAAGAGGAATGGACATCTCTAAAAAGAGCCATCACAGAAGTTGGGAAGGAAAACATAGGTACAAAGAAGGTAGCAGCGAAGAAACCATGGGTAACAGAAGAAATACTTCAGTTGATTGATGTTGGTATTGATGGATGGAGGAACTACAAACATGTTCCGGGAAAATCAGGAATACAGAAATACAAGGCGCTGAGGAATGAAATAAATAGGAAGTGCAGGGACGCTAAGACGAAATGGCTGCAGGAAAAATGTGAAGACATCGAAAAAGATATGATTGTCGGAAGGACAGACTCAGCGTACAGGAAAGTCAAAACAACCTTTGGTGACATTAAAAGCAACGGTGGTAACATTCAGAGTGCAACGGGAAATCCACTGTTAAATGCAGAGGAGAAAGCAGATAGGTGGAAAGAATACATTGAAAGCCTCTATGAGGGTGAAGATTTGTCTGATGTGATAGAAGAAGAAACAGGAGTCGATTTAGAGGAGATAGGGCATCCAGTATTAGAATCGGAATTTAAAAGAGCTTTGGAGGACTTACGGTCAAATAAGGCAGAAGGGATAGATAACATTCCATCAGAATTTCTAAAATCATTGGGGGAAGTGGCAACAAAACGACTATTCATGTTGGTGTGTAGAATATATGAGTCTGGCGACATACCATCCGACTTTCGGAAGAGCATCATCCACACAATTCCGAAGACGGCAAGAGCTGACAAGTGCGAGAATTATCGCACAATCAGCTTAACAGCTCATGCATCGAAGCTGCTTACAAGAATAATATACAGAAGAATGGAAAAGAAAATTGAGAATGCGCTAGGTGACGATCAGTTTGCCTTTAGGAAAAGCGAAGGGACGAGAGAGGCAATTCTGACGTTCCGCCTAATAATGGAAGCAAGGCCAAAGAAAAATCAAGACACTTTCATAGGATTTGTTGACCTGGAAAAAGCGTTCGACAATATAAAATGGTGCAAGCTGTTCGAGATTCTGAAAAAAGTGGGGGTAAGCTATAGGGAGAGACGGGTCATATACAATATGTACAACAACCAAGAGGGAATAATAAGAGTGGACGGTCAAGAACGAGGTGGTCGTATTAAGAAGGGTGTAAGACAAGGCTGTAGCCTTTCGCCCCTACTCTTCAATCTGTACATCGAGGAAGCAATGATGGAAATCAAAGAAAGGTTCAGGAGTGGAATTAAAATACAAGGTGAAAGGATATCAATGATACGATTCGCTGATGACATTGCTATCCTGAGTGAAAGTGAAGAAGAATTAAATGATCTGCTGAACGGAATGAACAGTCTAATGAGTACACAGTATGGTTTGAGAGTAAATCGGAGAAAGACGAAGGAAATGAGAAGTAGTAGAAATGAGAACAGCGAGAAACTTAACATCAGGATTGATGGTCACGAAGTCAATGAAGTTAAGGAGTTCTGCTATCTAGGCAGTAAAATAACCAATGACGGACGGAGCAAGGAGGACATCAAAAGCAGACTCGCTATGGCAAAAAAGGCATTTCTGGCCAAGAGAAGTCTACTAATATCAAATACCGGCCTTAATTTGAGGAAGAAATTTCTGAGGATGTACGTCTGGAGTACAGCATTGTATGGCAGTGAAACATGGACTGTAGGAAAACCGGAACAGAAGAGAATCGAAGCATTTGAGATGTGGTGCTATAGACGAATGTTGAAAATTAGGTGGACTGATAAGGCAAGGAATGAGGAGGTTCTATGCAGAATCGTAGAGGAAAGGAATATGTGGAAAACACTGATAAGGTTCAAATGGTTCAAATGGCTCTGAGCACTATGGGACTCAACTGCTGAGGTCATTAGTCCCCTAGAACTTAGAACTAGTTAAACCTAACTAACCTAAGGACATCACAAACAACCATGCCCGAGGAAGGATTCGAACCTGCGACCGTAGCGGTCTTGCGGTTCCAGACTGCAGCGCCTTTAACCGCACGGCCACTTCGGCCGGCCACTGATAAGGAGAAGGGACAGGATGATAGGACATCTGCTAAGAGATGAGGGAATGACTTCCATGGTACTAGAGGGAGCTGTAGAGGGCAAAAACTGTAGAGGAAGACAGAGATTGGAATACGTCAAGCAAATAATTGAGGACGTAGGTTGCAAGTGCTACTCTGAGATGAAGAGGTTAGCACAGGAAAGGAATTCGTGGCGGGCCGCATCAAACCAGTCAGTAGACTGATGACCAAGAAAAAACTGACTTCATGTTCTTGAAGGGCATGTCTTGTTTCAACATAGCGAGACACTTTGCAGCCCCATAGTTGCCAAATAACAGATGGTCCCTTTTACGACGTCGGCCTGTAACTTCTATGGAATGCAGAGCTTCCACCTCTTGCCGTCTCGATGGGTCCGTGTATATGGAACTCCATCCAATACCCGGTAGTAAGTACTTACCGCTTCATTCCCTCGACCTTCGAGTAATTTATTATTAATATTCGAAAGCTTAGGACCATCAACTCCTGTATAGCTAATGTCCAGCGCAGTAATCTTTGGTTCAGGTGCTGACAGTTACTCAGGAACGTTAGAGCCCAGTGATCAGTCACTGTTGGAACCACTGTAAACTTCAGACTACCGCTAATAATTCTTTTTCAGTCACGCCATACCTCCTTTCGCAATCACTCAACATTCGACTTGCAAAGCAAATAACCCTGTGTTCCTTGTGTCTTTCCTCTCTGTGTTTCTGATATAAATGTGACCCTACAATATCACAAATTTCCAGCCAACCGGTTGCAAATAGAATTTAAAATTCTTTAACTAGTTTTCAACGCCAGCTAGGGAAGCTAGTTGGCGTTGAAAACTAGTTAAAGAATTTTAAATTCTGTTTGCAGCCAGTTGGCTGGAAATTTGTGGTATTATAAATAATTATGGTTGTTGACCACAACCACGTTCAAAACATTAAAATGTGATCCTATCGCATAATGTGAACTGTCAGTAGCAAGAAAAGATTCCTTGTTAAAAACCAGGTGGTGAAGGATAAATTTCTTAGCTAAAGAGTCCTTAATGTCTTAGAACTCTCGTTCATGCTCTTTTGTTTATTAAAAGGGTATTTTCTTTTTCAGCAGCTCCATCAGATGGACACTTTTCTCAGTGTGCTCCTGTACATATCTGCAAAAAAATCCCATCAGTTCATGGGACACCCTCAAGTATCACTGGTGCTCGAGGGCAGAAAACACATGGATGGATTCTAATTTCTTCTCTCCAGCATGAACACCTTCACTGCTAATGACATGATACAAGAATTTTATACTGCATGTCATACGTATCTACATTTTTCCAACCTCACGATCATGCCAGCACTAAAAACTGCCTGTAACACGTCTTGCAGGGTTTCACAGTGTTCTATGAAACTCTTTGAGGTGTTTATGATGTCGTCCACATAAAGCGTACCCGCCTGGAAAGGTATGAACCCAGGACCGAATCCATAGGGCGGATGAATATCGCAACGCTCAGATTTAGGCCACAAGGTAGGACTGTGTACTCGTAGCTCCTTCAGTCTATTAGGAACACTGTATACTGCATGGATTGTTCTGAAAGCGGTATTTGCCAATAAGATGAGGTCATATCCAGTGTGGTGAAAAATTTAGCCCCTTTAAACCTCGCTATGAAGTATTCTACAGCTTAGGGACCTATAACTAGGATCTTGCTGAGACACCTGGTGTCTAGCACGAAGCATATACCACCTCCCGGTTTGTCCACAGGCAACCCACCTTTGTTATAAGAAGTGTTGAAATGCCTAATCACTTCCCACTTCAACATTTGCTCGATCTCCCTTTCCACAGCTTTCTGTTATGACAGAGGGATAGAGTAGGGATGTGAATAAAATGTTTATTCTTCCTTTACTCTTAGATGACAGGTGAAGCTGGTTAATCTTCCAGGTCGGTTTTGAAACATACAGGTGTATGGTTGCAACTCCCCAAATAAGGCAGGCTGCTGTTCTAAGGCAGGCAGCTCCCTTCCCTAATTTTTATCTCTGGGTCAGGTTCAGGCACCCTAGGGGATGGGGACACTCCTGCCTGACAGGGCTGGCCCTCACCTGACAGGCTGCAAGGCAGCTGAGGGTCATCCACCTTGGTCAGCAGTGACTATGCCAGCTTCACAGCTGTGGAGCCCCTCTCCCCTCCAGGTACCACTATTGGTTCACAGAGTAGCAGAGTGTGTCTATTCCTGTTCACTGAAATACTAACGTTTTCGTGCTTGCAATCAATTATTCAGTTATGGCACAGCTGGACTCAACCAATCACCACCCAGGATTATAGGTACTGAAGTGTAAGCCACAACTAGAGCCAACCGAAAGCATGTAAATCCTTTCAGTGATAACTCCAATAACACCTGCTTGTTTATCGCCTTGGATTGCGCACCTGTGGCGCCCGTTATCCTTACCAGTATCGCTGGGAAAATTTCCAATCTATTTCTCTCCCTGAAAAAGTCAAAATACACTTCCAAAATAGCCGAGGTAGTTGCACCTGTGCCAGTGAGCATCTTTTGTGGGGAAACAAAACAGTCTAAGGGTACACTTGGAATCTGATAAGCCTGTTCTGACACGATAAATTATTCTGCCGACGTATCTTCCAAGGCATTCTGTGGGTATTCCCCCTCTCTTCCTGAATCACTACACAGAACCAATGTGAGTAATCTGACTAAGCCAGTTACCTTTCTGATCCGTCATTGTAATGGAAGTGGCCACTGTCGCCTGCACATCCTAGTAGTACACACATACCAGTTCTGGGCCGAAGTGCATTTCAGAGTCCAATTTCAAGTTTGCAATCCAAAAACTCAATTTCTCGTTCCCTCAAATCAAAGAATCTCGTTCCCCTCCATGAATCAAAAAAATGTTGTTTCTCCCTACACACCAGATCAAAAATATTTCGTTTGACCATCTCAAAAAATCTAAAAATCAAATTCCACATAAATACAATGGAAAAAACATGATGAGCAAAACTGAGTTGTCAAACCCCATTCCCCTATCTCGAGAAAAACAAATTCAGTTTCTACATATTAAAAAAATTTAAAACTTGTAAATTTTATTCCCTGTAAATCAGAGCTGCCAAACCTCATTTGCCTTCTGTGAAAAAAAAAAAATTCAATTTTGACACATTAAGAAAGTTTAAAATTGTTTACTTTTTGTTCTCTATAAATCAGAGCTGTCAAACCTCATTTGCCTATCTCGAAAAATCAAATTTAATTTCGTCATTTTTAAAATTTATAAAGCTATTAAATTTTCCTCTCTATAAATGAACACCAACAAACTTCATATCCCAAATACATATTTTAACAGCGAAGATTTAAACAAGAAACATCAGATATAATCATGTCCAAATACAATTGAAAAAATATGGTGGACAAAGTTGATATGTTTAAGAGCTTAGAAAATTTTTGCAAAGGAAAACATGGTTTGAGTTTAAAATTTTTTGAAAATTATTGTAACGAAAATTGTTACTCACACATATCTAGAAACGATTTGTGGGAGTTGATTGACTATAATAATATGAAAGAAATGAAGAAAAAATGGGCTATGGAAGAACTAAAATATAAAACTAAAAAAGAACTTCGATCAATCGCTAAAACAGAAAAATTAAAGAATTATTTCAGAACCTGGTTGATATGATTATAAGTCATGCTGATAACAAAATCAATGATCATGATGATGATGATTAGATTTAAAAAAATGTAAAAGATATTTGCCAAATCTGTAAAGCAAACAAAATAAAAAATTATTCTAAATTTAGAAAAGACCAATTATCAAAGGAGATTAAATTGAAATTAATAATGATGAAGATTTGAGTGAAAAAATTCTTAAATGCGCTTCATCAAATTTGTAAAAAGAAAAATTTTAAAAATTATATTAAACTTAATAAACAACAATTAATTGATCTTATCAATAGATATGAGGGCAAAATTATTAATATCGATAGTGAGAATTATCTTAAGAAACTTCTAGTAGGTAAATGTCAAGAAATCAAACAAAAAAATTATCAGAAAAATTTACGTGATTTCAATTTTCTAAATGATGATGATGATTGTTTCAAAGCACCCAAACGAATTTATAGAAAACACCCAGCTTTCAAATCAAGAATAGTAACTTATAGATTGGATAATATAGATAATATTGTGGAACCAGAAGAAAAAGAAGAGCAATTACAGTTAGCATGAAATTTTATTGTAATTTTAAAAGGCCTCGGGCATGGATGTGTGTGATGTCCTTAGGTTATTTAGGTTTAAGTAGTTCTACGTTCTAGGGGACCGATAACCTCAGATGTTAAGTCCCATAGTACTCAGAGCCATTTGAACCATTTTTTGCAATCGGGCAGCATGGAGGAATTTTCGACTCTACTTGATGTGAAGGCAGCTGATTTGCGAGCTGTCTCCACTTGATGTCGAGGCAGCTGATTTGCGAGCTGCTAGATCAGGTCTTGGTGGAAAATAAGGTAGCTTGGGATAACGTAGAGGAAAATCTCTGTTCAGTAGGTGTTAAGTTCAAAGGGGTTGACGAACCAGTGGTAAATGTCGCTTGTGAAACTGAAGAGCAAAAAACTAAATTTGAAGCGCTGAGCGAACGTTTGGGAAAGTCCAGTACAGTCATTTCTGGGCACATTGAAGTTTTCAGTACTTCGGAACCTCGGTTCGAGCCAGCGGATTATAGACAAGGTTGCCGCGCAATACGCAGAATTCGGGTTAAAGTTCAGTAAATAAAGCCCCACATTTTTTTTCTCAGAACATATTCGTTTTTAAGAGACAGAATTTGGTGACAATATACATCAACATGTCTTGGCCATATCATATTTTTCTACATAGTCTCCATCACGTTCTATGGCTGTGCGCCAACACTGTGGAAGAGCATGTATTCCCTGCTGGTAAAAGCTCTTGTCCTGTAGGCGCAGCCATGCTTGCACTGCATGACTGAGCACCAGCCGCAAAACAAGTTACTGACTGAAAGAGTGCCGTGTGATATGTCCTCACTGTCTGTAGGGGTAGTCTGTATCTTATAGTGTTCAATTTTGCAAGTTTATGCATCAATTTCGTAACTTTGTTAATTGTCAGTCTGGCATGTTCATTAAAGTGTAAATGTTCGTCAATACAAATGCCAGGGCATCTTGTCACAGCTTTACTTTTTATAGATATGTTTCTTAACTTCATAATTGTTTTCAGTTTGCCTTTTAGAAGTAGGTAAAGAGTTTTGTTTGTTGCTATTGTGAGTTTGTTGTTCGTGCACCATTCACCGATGAACGTGAGGTGCCGCGTGGCTTTACTCTGTAATTGGGATCTGGAGTTTACAGATACCGTGACCATAGGGTCACATAAACATCCTGTCAGCCGGGTCGTTGTCTTCTAGTGCATTCAGTAGTGGTTCTATGGCTATGTCCCAGAAAATCGTTCGCATATGGATCCTTGCGGACAACCCTTTGTTACCCTTTTTATAACCTTCTAGTGACCAGTCTTCCATTCCACTATCCTGTTTTTACGGTAATCTCTAAGGCTGTTTTATAGAGCCAGTGGAACATTCATCTACGTCTTGCAAACAGCGCCGGCCACCAGACGTTGTCGAAACCACCAACTATGTCACTTAGGATTGCTACTACGTATTTGTCATGTATTGTCTGTGCCATTTCTATGGCCCTATTTACTGCGTAGTCGGTGGATCTATGTGGTTGAAAACCTGATGTCGGCTAAGGCCGAAGAGCTGCCGGTGCGACTGAAGGCTGCCGCACAGCAATCTCTGCTGTACCTTGCCAGAGTGTTAATGATGCAGATTGGTCTGTATGTCTTAGGGTCAGTCGGGTCTTTGTCCTCCGCTTTCTTGATTATAACGGCATTTGCCGTGTTCCATATTTGGTATTCGTCCTTCTGGTTGAGCATCATTCAGTAAGTCTGTCAGGTATGGTACGAAAAGTCGAAGCTTGCTTGATGGTTTCGGGGTGGATGCCATCACGACACGGAGCCATTTTGTTCTTTATTTTGTGTACTGCCAGTGCAGCTTCCTCGCGAACAAAGGGGATGGTGGTACCTTCGTTTTCGTATTCGTCATAAAGTTGTTTGCGAAGGGCGGTGTGAAGTTGATTGTCCTGAGTGTGGTCATCGTCAGGAAGTAGTTTGTTGAGGATATACTGTGTTGTGCATCTCCAGCCTCTTGTGGTGGTACTATCTGGTTTCTTCAGTGTTGATAATACTGTAGGTGTCTTTACACGTCCAGTCTGCAGTTTAAACTGCTCCCCCCAGATGCTGTTCTGTAAGTCCCCTAGACTTAGAACTTCTTAAACCTAACTAACCTAAGTACATCACACACATCCATGCCCGAGGCAGGATTCGAACCTGCGACCGTAGCAGCAGCGCGGTTCCGGACTGAAGCGCCTAGAACCTCTCGGCCACAGCGACCGGCCTCTGTAAGTTCATCCTAAGATATATGTCACAGTGGTCTCTCCTGGTCTTATGTAGTTCGTCATTGTGTCGTATTTTAGCCTCACAATAATGTTGAAGTCTAATTTCTCTTTCCTGTGCTGTCTTTGACTTTTGGTAAAATCGTGGTTTATCACGAGTGTCTTTTCTTACTCTTGTTAATAGTGCTGACCATGGTGCCCTTTCTTAGGGCAGGTACTGCTGTAACTTGTGCTCTGTGTGAGACGTCTGTAAGAACGTGAGCTCTGTAATCTATGCTTCCTTGGGTACCACATAGAGGAAACTCTTCAATCACTTGTCTTAGTTTTTGTCAGTTCGGTCTGCGTAACAGCAACTTTCGGTGTTGTATTGTGTCTGTATCTGTGTGTCTTTTTAGTGTATATAATTATAGAGCATTTGTATTAATGACGAGCTGTTTGCCAGAGAAATGTTTATGTTGCTGCCTACTCTATGCCTATGGTAAGTTGGCGGCTAGCCTGGTTTGTTTAAAACGAAAAGATTACATTCGTTTATAACGTCGACTATCATTTGTCCTCTGGCGTCCGTTCTGTCAGAGTGCCAGAGGGTTGACGTAGCATTTATGTCTGTTAAGATAAGTAGTCGTTTGCCATTTGCAAATACAGCAATATCTTTTATTACTTCAGCAAAATGCTCTATGTCAAATGAGTACTGGGTGTACATCGACGAGATGATCCACGTTTTCCTGTCTAAAGTTATTTCGACTGTAACCGTATGTTGTGTTCATAATTGCGTTATTTGTGTTACTGTAATGTTATTGTTTTCTACAACGATTGCAGCCTTGGTCTTGTTAGTGCCTGTGATTTGCATTTACTGGCTCGGAAGGTCTGGAATTCTTCCATCTCGTGTGTACTGTCCTTGCAAACACAATATGTCCGCTCATACCTCGATCACCAGCCTACCAAGTTCTGCAACCACCATCGTGCTACTCATACAGTTTATCTGCAAGACTTTCATCGTGTAAATTTAGTAAAAACAAAGAATTTCGGCCCGCTCTGGGTGTAATAGAGGTACATGCGTCCATGCATACTTACCAAGTCGTTTTAGACATTGTCAAGATTAAGGTCTTCATTCCTTCGTTCACATGATTTACGTACAAGATTACAGAGTTCGAGTTTATCTGTTGATAGGTTTTCGGTTCGTAGAATCGTTCTGTCTGTTCAGTTGTGGGGTAGCATATAATGTCGCCCAATGGGTGGTTCAGTCTTGCTGCTAGTCTTCGTGCAGTTTGAAAAACTCCATTCTTTTCGAGTCGACTTAGGTACAAGTTCTCTTCGATGACAACTTAGTCTATTTTGTTTCTTAGTTTACGGTTTTGTAACTTTGTTTGATCAACTGATTCGTGGTATTTATCTCTTGGTGTAGTTTCCGGTTTTTGGTGATGTGATGTCTCGTCAGTTGAAATGGCTCTGAGCACTATGGAACTCAACGTCTTAGGTCGTAAGTCCCCTAGAACTTAGAACTACTTAAACCTAGCTAACCTAAGGACATCACACACACCCATGCCCGAGGCAGGATTCGAACCTGCGACCGTAGCAGTCCCGCGGTTCCGGACTGCAGCGCCAGAACCGCACGGCCACGGCGGCCGGCTCGGCAGTTGAAGATTGTTGTGATTTTTCAGTGAGAGCTTTTTGTGTGTTCATGTTTTTTCTTAGCATCCATATGCTGTGTCTGAATTTTTCTGTCTGCGTTTATTTCTCTTGCACCTGAGTTGTCTTTTCGTCCGTATTTCCACCGTAGATGAAACTTACAGTTTGCATGTATGGTTTACATTTTGATGAGCCATATTCATATCGTTTTGAAGTTGTTTCATTTATACGGTAACCTATCCTCTGGCGATGGAATAATTAATTTACATATGTACTGGTTTTATGCCTGTGTCATTATCCTGTTCTGCATGGGCTTGACGACGTCTCGGACGTCTATTGTCATGTTATGTTCTTCTGTTAACTGTGGTGTGTTGTGTTTAACGACTGTGTCATGCTCCTGTTCTTGGTGGGCATGACCATATCTTGGATGTCTATCGTCAACTTTACGTACTTCTGTTGTGTGTAGCGTATTGTTTTAAGGTCTTCTTCACTTAGGGATTTCTCTACCAGTGAAAGGTAACCGTTTGGAGTGTTGCCTACTGGAAAAGTTCGTGTCTGATGTGCCTCGCCACATTGTAGTCCATAGCGCCGTAGAAACACGCATCGTCAATGTAATCTGTTAGGCTAAAATATTTTTCTTGCACTATGTCACAGCTATTCAGGGGATTCACGTCCGTAGGAGACAGTGTAGTCAGCAGCATCCCAAGTTGTCGCCTCCAGGCTACCACGCGTCGCCACTCTCTTGTTCCGGTTACTGGTGATTTGTGTTTGCTTCTGCGAGGTGGGATGCTGGTGTTCATATCCCTACCTAGCTATCCAAAGAGTATTATCTCGTTGCTTTTGTTTTGGTGTGTGCTAGTTGACATTGTCGGTGACATCATACTCCCGTTTTTCTATTTGTTTTCTGTGGAGTTCTTTGTAAGTAGGACATTCTGACACCCCAGCTTTGTTACATGTTCTTTTCCTGTTCTTGCAATGAGTACAATCAATAGTTGTTTCTTCACGACATTCGAATTTTTTGTGACCGGGTTTCGCACATTTCCCGTAGACAGCTTCCCTGTCACATCTTTTTGACGAAAGACGAAAATCCCAATAGTTGAGGCACTTTTGTACTGATACATAGTCCCTGACGCGCAAAGGAAACGTGAGACTGACACGGAGGCATGACATACGTGAAGGACACCACAGGGGCGTGGCGACGCTATGTTTATGCCGAGTGCCGATTTGAGCCAGAGGCTGGTCACACAGCTGGAACCACCACCGCTAGCTTGACTCATGCTACCACGGAATGAGTTCCTTACCCCGATCCGCTCTAGGTCACGTGCGCGCTGGCCAATCCATTTAGACGAGATCCAGATTAACTGTGCTACCGCTGACAACCAGGTGCTATTACAGGCCCATCTCAAAGGAAGGCTTCAGGAACAGCCGCCCATTGCCTACGACTAACCACTAGTTCACCTACCTTTTTCAGAGAAATAAACACCAGCAGTCATGTAACAAACACACACTGAACTTTTTACTGTTTAGCCGTTAATGATCACAAGTGCAATGGAACAATTATCATGTTTTGCTGCCCCTGTGATGTGATGAACTTCTACTGTGGTGATGCTAACAGTTTCATTGGGACAATTTACATTCATTGCCGCCCATGAAATGAGAAGAAAAAAAGAAGAATAAAAATGTAAGTTAATGCGGATGAGTAGGAAAAACAATCTCGTAGTGTACGCATACAGTATTATGACTGTGTCATGTAGCGCTTTAATATCGATTAAATACCTAGGCGTAACATTGCAAAGCGATAAGAAATGGTATGACCACGTCAGATTGGTAACAGGGAAGTGCTCGACGTCGTTTTATTGGGAAAATTTTGGGAGAGAGTATAAAGAAGATGGCATATAGGCCGCGAGTGCGAGCTATTCTTGAGTACGGCTTCAATGTCTGGTATCCCCACCACGTAGGATTAAAGGAAGACGTCGAAGCAATGCAGAGACGTGGTGCTAGATTTGTTACCGGTATGTTCGATTAGCATGCAAGTATTACGATGATGCTCTGTGAACTCAAATGGGAATGCCTGGACAGGAGACGATGCTCTTGTGAGTGTTTTATATAGCAGGAACTACGAGGTGAAATATGATGCAATACGTTCTAAATCTTCAGATGAATAGATGTAAGTTTTTAGTGTTGATCAGAATAAGTAAAGAGAGAAATGTCTGAGTACGTTCAGTTCTGCTCAGTTGTTTGAAAATCAAATAACGTTATGGGTTTACCAGCACAGTAATTCACTAATTTTTCTAAGGGGACGTTTCAAGCTTTAACGAAAGAGGGGTTGTATACTTTGCGTTTAAGCACTAAGAAGAAAAAATAAGAAAGAAGACCAAGAACGAAACACTCGAATTAAAAAGAGTGGAAGACAGGGGTGTACTCTTTCTCACCTATTTTTAAATCATCGAAGAAGCAATGAGGAAAATAAAAGTAGATTGCGACTGTAAGGTAAATAATTAATACAACTGCTGTTGATTGGGTTTCCGGATGACTGTTTGCTTTAACTTATTTCGCTCCGTTTATCGTCAAGGGGACAATCAACGCATTTGTCACAACACCCTATTTAATTTTAGTACTACTGTTCAGTAGTTTATTCTTCTATTCTAAGGTTAACTCACACTAACTCCCTGAAATATTCTTTCATCTCTGTCCAGCATGTAACGTCCGAACATTTTCTTACTCACAGAAATATACAAAATTGGAACAGTCCAACTTAGGAGAATTATAACATCTAATCACGTTCACCAACCCACTGAAGTAATCTATGTTCCACTCTGTCCAACTTGCGAGAAGTTCGAAATACTCGCTAACTTCCAGAAATTTGCAAGTCCACAGGAATCTTTCCCGCAATTCTTCTAAGTTTGCATTTCACAAGTCACAGATCTCGTACTTGGCAAAATTCCGAACGCTTCAGATCGCAACTTACTCGCTGTTAATAGATACATACGACTTCCCTTCTACAGCTCTCAAGATCGGCTGGTAGGCGAGGATGGTCTTTCGTGTGTCAGTGCGAACATTCTGATACAACATTTTCCACACAACTTAACACACATTTATCTCATGCAAAACACATATAAAACATATCAAACCAAATTGGGGTTTTCTCAACTTTCCCGGAATTTTCTCAGTTTCCTTCTGAGTCATTTAGTTTTCTTAGAAATAACGGTCTTGCCTGTGCAAAAGACCATTTTCAGTAACATACTGTTTAAAAATTATAAACATATTTAAATAGATGCACTCTTACATAAACACCCTAGTTTAACTTGCTATACTACGTTTTTATAGCTCAAAACACATAGTCCGGAGTATTGTTTAAATTATATAATATTTACAAAAGTTCCATTGGTATGTTCTGATGGAGGTTTTTCATCTTATAATGCATAAAACAACGCACACACAAATAAAGATACATCCGCTCACGATTTTTCAGCCAGACAATAAATCTTGAGTTACCATCATTTTGAGTTTTTTCTTTGTCTTATAGTTTGAAGATTAGTTAGGTTAATTTAAAAAAAAATTAGCTGTATAAGGGTAACTAACGTCGTAGGGTTGGATGATACTTTAGTGAGTCCGTAGGGGAGAAGGTTCTTTGGAAGCATGACCCCTTGCGGCTTCTTAGTACTGAAGGATGAGGACAAGCAATCCAAGGTGACGGAGTGAAGGGCCACTTCCCCTGAGAGCTCTGGCCCTGTGCCCACTTGCGGTAAGCAAGGGCCGCGGTCATCACTCCAGTAGAGTGGCTCCAGTCTTGGTGCCGATGGTTCGCACGGGAGGCCGCTATTCTCCTCACGTGAAAGCCTGCCGCCGATTGGAGAACGTAACAAAATATTAATCACAGTTCCGAAGCAAGCGTCACCACGATTTTTAGCCAATTTTCGGGCATGATAACGCAGTCTGACTTGAAAGTTCTAACACACAACGGTACTGTTCGCACAAGCGCAAAGGAAAGATTCATTTAAAAGTGTCTGAAATAAACATATGAATGATTTTGTCCAGTAATGCTGTTTAATCACTGCATCACTGTGTAACGTATTTCACCATGTAGACAGAACGCATGCAAGCCAATATTTTCGCCTTCTGTATATTATGTAATTCAGCACTTCAAAAAAATAAAAAAAAAAAAAAAAAGAAATTCAGCCCCCCAGCAAACTATGACGGAATACATCTCACAGTTATTTACTCCCAGTTGCTTGATTCAGCAAACTTCAACTTGTCGATTCACCTGATAGATGTAAATGCTACGAGATGATGTGTGCCGAGGTAAAGGAAGTGCATTTTTAATTGCAGTGAAACGGTAAAAAGGGGACCAGACATTACAAGGAAAGCCAGAATTTGAGCAATCATATAAAGCCACATGGATGCAAGTTCGGACAGAGGAAACCTTTTAAGTATCGAAAACAAACTGTTGCAGAATGACATTCTCATACTCAAAAAAGCTGTGCAAGACAGATAACCACATGTTCGATTACCAAGTTACTCAATTACCACACAATTACGATTATATTCAAATACCACACAATTACCATTTTGTTCAAATACCACAAAAAATTGATCAATAATGTCTGTATATGACATGTCCAGGAAATAATACAACAAAATCGTTCTTCACATTTTCAGCTGAGGCACGGAGAGTTTAGTTTCCACCAGTATTTACAGGTTCGGTAACCGCATATGAATATCACCATCTACTTGGCCACATGGTTTGTTCATAAATGTAAATATGAATCAAAAGTAATACGGTGTGCAAGAAGACAAAGCGATACCCATGAACACCAACCTCAACCAGTTACAGCATGTTCAAACCGCAGATCTACGTCGTCTAACAGAAAAAAAGGGGGGGGGGGGGGACCGGAACGTCTTCGCGACACGAAAGTAGTCCCAAGAGTGGCTTTCCCTCTGTTGACATTGACTCAGTTCGAATTCTAGCGGGATGGGCTCTGACTCTTGCAAGACAGCTAAATTAGCCCGTGTAGTGCTTAGTGTATTATGAGAATTATTTTTTCGCAGCTGGAGAGAAATCACCTTAAGAACAATTTGACACTACGAACTGAGATTGGCTTAAACATGTGAAGAGCAGTGGTGTTCTGCTTTTTCGCCACTGTATCACAGCTCAGATTCCACTTTATTTAGAGTTTATGTTTTCTTTTGCACTGATTCATATTGCCCAGTATCTGTTCGAATAAATTACATATGTTAGAATGACACTGTAGAATGCGTCTAAATTTCCCGAAAAATACATGGAATTATGAAATTGTTGCGGTAAATACGGTAAACAATTTGAACCAACCGCTTGTCCATTCTATTTTTTAATTTTGCTTTTTTTACTCTTCTGCTTTTTGTAGACATATATCTTATCAGAAAAATAAAACCCCATACTATACAAATATAATAAAAGACACAAGATCAATGTTCGAATTTTGGGGTAATAAAGGTAGTGACAGACGACAATACTTTTTTTACGTTTTCTATTCCACTGTTTTATAATTGAATATTTAAAAAATTCTGTGTGGAGTAAATATGCCGAGTAGCAAGAAAGAATATTGAAAGATGTGCACTTCATTCACCATTCAGTGCTCGTATTTCATATTTCTAATCCCAGCATTCTGGTAGACGGTAAAATAATAATTCAGGTAATATTAGTAATTTCTATGATTTGCCTGATTTATTTGACGATTTCTACAGCTTGTCTCACACTGATCTGTGAGAGGAGCTTGGCGCTAGAAATTTTATTTATTTATGGGCGAGGGCAGCAGTCTTCCTAGCAGCCATGATGGCCTCCCGTTTCCCATATCTTTTTCCGATAGCCAGGGTAGCACGTGGTGTCGTTTGAACATTCAGTAGTGGCCAAAGTTTCTCCTGTTCTCAGTTCCCCAACCTGCCTTACCAACCTTGTAACTGCTATTTCTTCTCGATTTTAACGTCGCCAGGTCGCCTCCCTGTGAAATTCCGGCCCTATTATTGGCCAGTTCACGTGCGCGCACGTTTTTCGTGGGTAGGCGCCACCGCCCTCCGCGGGTGGATAGTGGTCAAAGGGGCAGTAGTTCAGTTCTAGTGTGACCGTACCGGAGACCGAACTTCCAGGACATGAAGTTCGGTAAGCATGAGCGCCGACGTGCACTGTAGATTCGCGGCCCAGGGGGTCATTGTGAATAGTTTTGCGTCTTGCGGGTTTTATTGCTTTAGTACGGGAGGCTACCGAGCGACTCACACACAGTAGCATCTTCTTAGTCTTTGGCTAATTCCTGGTGATGGTCATTGCAACCCCTTCCTTTACTAAATGGGATTTTATTTGATAATACGGCGATCGCTCCTAAAATTCCTTTCCTCCAGCTATCGCGGCGTGTTATGAACGTACGTTAGGGCAGGCTGCTAAACTCGAATCTTTCTTCCCCCCACCCTCATTTGGTTGTGTTATTGTTCGATTCTCAACTGTTTAATAAATGAGTCCGTTAATCTGACACATTCTCTCTTTCATTACGTGAACTCACCCCTAGTGTAACAGAATAATGCAGAACTATAACGGTTGCTGTAAGGTCGTGCAAGTCTAGCGCCATTACCGATAGTATGAAGATTCTATATCGCGCGCCTGACACGACCATTGCACGCATGGTACAGATAACAGTAGTAATCATGTTCAACTATCCCCCATTGATAAACTGGGAAGTGTTCACGGCTCAGTGTGAGTACGTGAGCACTAAAGCCACTTAATGTGGTGGAAGTAGTGGCCTCTGTTTTGCCTTGTTGGTTTAGACAAAAAATATCAAAAATCACAGCCCCTACAGCAAGGAATAGTAACCTGTAAAATAAAAAAAAAAAAAAAACGAGCCACCGCCGTTAATATATTTATATACATGTGGCAGGCGTAAGAGATAGTATCTCAGTTAATTTTTGTTTCTAAAACAAAATACAAAAGCTTGAATAATTATTCTTCTTCTGTTCTCTCTGTTAGAGTTTGGAGAGAAACGTATTATCGTCTAACAGACGTTGTACAACTGTTTAGTTGATAATGTGAGTGACCAAAAATATCGGTGTTTTATTATCCAACACTAGTTGCTTCTGTCATAAAAAAATTGTGTTTGTAATAAGAATAACTGTCATTTTATGTAGAAGTCAACCTTTTAATTCATATTGCCCAATCTGTTCTAATTAGTTATGTTAAGTGACACTACACTGAAAACTGTCTCATGCAGAAATACTTAGATACACACAAGGATTTTAGAATCTGCATAAACTGGAGGAAATTAATCAGATGCCATACACACATTTCATCTGCAGATTAACATAGCACCGATACATATACACTGACGGTCAGTTTATTCAAACACACTTGCTAATTTCTCTAGTACTTTTCTCGTAAACATGTGGTCATAAAATCGCGGTAATTATAAAAAATGGTTCAAATGGCTCTGAGCACTATGGGACTTAACATCTATGGTCATCAGTCCCCTAGAACTTAGAACTACTTAAACCTAACTAACCTAAGGACATCTCACACATCCATGCCCGAGGCAGGATTCGAAACTGCGACCGTAGCAGTCGCGCGGCTCCGCGGTAATTATATTCAGAAGACTTTATACTCGTAATACCGCGTCTCGATATTTTTCAACATAGGAAGTGCCTCATTTCACAACGACAATACTGCACCGTAGCTGTTACTGAAACGTAAACGTGCAGAAACGTATCTAAAACGCGGCGAATACAAGTTTCGCTCTTACCGCAAATTGTAGACAACCCGTGTCGTCCCAAACTCACGCGACTTCCCCGGTCTGATGTTGAGAATATGGGCAGTAAACTATGGTCACTCCATAGATATGTATAATCTACGGTGACACTACGTGAGACTAATCTGAGATTCCGTGGGAGCCAGCCATGCTAATGCTTCCTGGGAGAACTACTGTACATTGATACGAAAAAAGTAGATAAGCGCTCGATGCACTTGCGCGCTCATGAAAGGAGTCTGCGCAGGTATTCGATGCCTTGTAATATTGTTCTATAGGTCCGTAGTATTTACAATGAAGTTAATAACTGAGATAACAAGTTAATTGTATAAAACGTAAGAGGCGATTAAAAAGTTGGCGTTTGAGGGTGTTGCTGCAGCGAATACACAACGTGCGCGTACGACTCCGTTACGCGCTTATAAACACCGACATTTAGGCTAGGGATTACTGTGGCATTAGTATTTTTCCGGCCTGAGTGCGGTAAGTGAGGAAACGCGAACTAAGCGAAGTTACTACCAACGTGCTGCTATTATTTTCTTGGCTGCCGCAGGACAAACTCCGCAGAATGAAGAATTTGTATAGGGCAGCATGTGCGTAGAAAACCACCATTATGGAATGGTGCGCCAACCTCCGTGTTTATCGCGATTCAACAGAAGGCGCCTGTCGATCTGGGGGGCCACACAGACGTTACATCAACGCGAGTGGGTGACACTCGAGCACCCGTACTATAGTCCTGATCTCTCCCCAAGGGATTTATTTTTTATTTTTTTTTTTTTTTTGGTCATCAGTCTACTGACTGGTTTGATGCGGCCCGCCACGAATTCCTTTCCTGTGCTAACCTCTTCATCTCAGAGTAGCACTTGCAACCTACGTCCTCAGTTATTTGCTTGACGTATTCCAATCTCTGCCTTCCTCTACAGTTTTTGCCCTCTACAGCTCCCCCTAGTACCATGGAAGTCATTCCCTCATGTCTTAGGAGATGTCCTATCATCCTGTCCCTTCTCCTTACCAGTGTTTTCCACATATTCCTTTCCTCTCCGATTCTGCGTAGAACCTCCCCATTCCTTACCTTATCAGTCCACCTAATTTTCAACATTCGTCTATAGCACCACATCTCAAATGCTTTGATTCTCTTCTGTTCTGGTTTTCCCACAGTCCATGTTTCACTACCATACAATGCTGTACTCCAGACGTACATCCTCAGAAATTTCTTCCTCAAATTAAGGCCGGTATTTGATATTAGTAGACTTCTCTTGGCCAGAAATGCCTTTTTTGCCATAGAGAGTCTGCTTTTGATGTCCTTGCTCCGTCCGACATTGGTTATTTCACTGCCTAGGTAGCAGAATTCCTTAACTTCATTCACTTCGTGACCATCAATCCTGATGTTACGTTCTCGCTGTTCTCATTTCTACTACTTCTCATTACCTTCGTCTTTCTCCGATTTACTCTCAAACCATACTGTGTACTCATTAGACTGTTCGTTCCGTTCATCAGATCATTTAATTCTTCTTCACTTTCACTCAGGATAGCAATGTCATCAGCGAATCGTACCATTGATATCCTTTTACCTTGTATTTTAAATCCACTCCTGAACCTTTCTTTTATTTCCATCATTGCTTCCTCGATGTACAGATTGAAGAGTAGGGGCGAAAGGCTACAGCCTTGTCTTACACCCTTCTTAATACGAGCACTTCGTTCTTGATCGTCCACTCTTATTGTTCCCTCTTGGTTGTTGTACATATTGTATATGACCCGTCTCTCCCTATAGCTTACCCCTACTTTTTTCAGAATCTCGAACAGCTTGCACCATTTTATACTGTCGAACGCTTTTTCTAGGTCGACAAATCCTATAAAAAGTCTTGATTTTTCTTTAGCCTTGCTTCTATTATTAGCCGTAACTTCAGAATTGCCTCTCCCGTCCCTTTACTTTTCCTAAAGCCAAACTGATCTTCACCTAGCGCATTCTCAATTTTCTTTTCCATTCTTCTGTATATTATTCTTGTAAGCAGCTTCGATGCGTGAGCTGTTAAGCTGATTGTGCGATAATTCTCGCACTTGTCAGCTCTTGCATTTAACAGTGGAATTCCCGTTGCATTCTTAATGTTACCACGGTTGCTTTTAATATCACCAAAGGTTGTTTTGACTTTCCTGTATGCTGAGTCTGTCCTTCCGACAATCATATCTTTTTCGATGTCTTCACCATTTTCCTGCAGCCATTTCGTCTTACCTTCCCTGCACTTCCTATTTATTTCATTCCTCAGCGACTTGTATTTCTGTATTCCTGATTTTCCCAGAACATGTTTGTACTTCCTCCTTTCATCAATCAACTGAATTATTTCTTCTGTTACCCATGGTTTCTTCGCAGCTACCTTCTTTGTACCTATGTTTTCCTTCCCAACTTCTGTGATGGCCCTTTTTAGAGGTGTCCATTCCTCTTCAACTGTACTGCCTACTGCGCTATTGCTTATTGCTGTATCTATAGCGTTAGAGAACTTCAAACGTATCTCGTCATTCCTTAGTACTTCCGTATTCCACTTCTTTGCGTATTGAGTCTTCCTGACTAATGTCTTGAACTTCAGCCTACTCTTCATCACTACTATATTGTGATCTGAGACTATATCTGCTCCTGGGTACGCCTTACAATCCAGTATCTGATTTCGGAATCTCTGTCTGACCATGATGTAATCTAATTGAAATCTTCCCGTATCACCCGGCCTTTTCCAACTATACCTCCTCCTCTTGTGATTCTTGAACAGGGTATTCGCTATTACTAGCTGAAACTTGTTACAGAACTAAATTAGTCTTTCTCCTCTTTCATTCCTTGTACCAAGCCCATATTCTCCTGTAACCTTTTCTTCTACTCCTTCCCCTACAACTGCTTTCCAGTCGCCCATGACTATTAGATTTTCGTCCCCCTTTACATACTGCATTACCCTTTCAATATCCTCATACACTTTCTCTATCTGTTCATCTTCAGCTTGCGACGTCGGCATGTGTACCTGAACTATCGTTGTCGGTGTTGAGATTACTACTCCTTTTGTCCCAAAAAAAGGCTATGAAGTGTCGACGATTCCAGACGCACGAGCACGTTCGGGAGACAGTTACGGACTTCTTCATACAGCAGGACGCGATGTTTCACCAAACGGTGTCTTCAAACTGGTGCGTCGGCGGGCTGATTGCCTTAATTCTCAGAGCCATTTTGCCTGACTGGCCTACCGATTCCGGACTGTGCGGTCTTCGAAATCAAACTTTTTGGTCGCCACCTGTATTTGTCATCGCCTTAAAAGAGTATTCTGGTCGCTTTGAAGAGCTGTAGATGGCTTGGAAATGGCACCAGACGGTCACGTGACCTTCGACCGTTGACGTAGGTAACTGCAGTGAAGGAGTTTGTTTATGGATGTCGGTTATACGAAACAAGATCAATAAGACGAATCTATATAGAGACGAGACAGATCAAGAAGTGAGCTATTCTGTTTCGATGTCGCCAAGACCACATCATGTCTTAATGTGGACTGTCCAACGTTCCTACGAGTAATGGAGTACCACTTGCAACCATATGACGCAGTGTAAGATAAGTGGTTGTAAAAAGATGATAACAGACGTGACCCGGAGACGGATGTCACTCCTTGTCAATGATAAGGTGTTTCAAACCTGGCAGGATTTTCTGTTGTAAATGAATGCAGGTCCATCTCAACCAGGTCAGCGAGGGAACATTACGAAGGGAAAGGCTTGAAATGGATTTATGAGTAGCATACCTCGTAAAAGGCCGTTGCTAAAAGAGGCAAACAAAGCTGTTTGTCTTCATAAGCCGAACAACATCGAAAACAGATGGTAGTTGGAAAAGCGTAGAGTGGTCCGACCAGTCATGATTTCGCCTGTTTTCAAGCGATGTGACGCGTCGTGTGCACCGACGGCGTTCGAGCCGCAGTGTATTGTGGTTGTACGTGGCGGGTATAATTAAAATGCAGCTGCCATGCGATAAATACAGTCCACACTGGAACTTACTTAGTAGCTGCATCTTAATTACAACCATCCAGTGGTCCAAGCCAGAGGTAGTTCTCTAAAGTTTCTGGTTTCCTTTGAAAGTTTTCTTAATAATAATAACAATAATAATATTGTTGTTATTCATTAAAGGTTTTGCGTGGTGCCACTGTACGGTATCTGTAAGATTGCGTAAACTTTCAACGTTGTTTCACTGTTAGGTGCAACAGGCAGACGACGTGGTTTGTTGGTGCTGCATATTTTAGCGATTTTGATCGAGATAAACTTACGCTGCAGTGTTCTTCTTCGGCAGTGTACAAGTGTGCACAGAATCAGCTAATTGAAAAATCTCTCCAGTACGCACGTTTATTTATTTAAAGCAGCCGACTTAGGAATTTTCCCTTTGGTGAGACTGCGTATACAAGATCGTGTGCCGCTTAAAGTTCTAGGTTTCGCATATTTTACTGTTCGCGTCGCATCTGCGTTATCTTTCATTGATTGTATCAATACCTCTTTGTATTGTGGTATATTGTTAAATTCCGAACATTCGCGAGTGTCGCGAAAAGCTGGTACTGTTATCAATTGTAGGCCTAAACTAAACTCTGCTCTTTAATAAATTTTCAGAATAGTAGGCCTATCTTCCAGAATGAGATTTTCACTCTGCAACGGAGTGTGCGCTGATATGAAACTTGCTTGCAGATTAAAACTGTGTGCCGGACCGAGACTAGAACTCGAGAACTTTGCCTTTCGCAGGCATGTGCTCTACCATCAGAGTTACCCAAGCACGACTCACGGCCCGCCCTCACAGCTTCAATTCTGCCAGCACCTCGTCTCCTACCTTCCGAAGTTCACAGAAGCTCTTCTGCGAACCTTTCAGAACTAGCACTCCTGAAAGAAAGGATATTGCGGAGACATGGCTTAGCCACAGCCTGCGGAATGTTTCCAGAATGAGATTTTCACTCTGCAGCGGAGAGGGCGGGTCGTGAGTCGTGGTTGGGTAGCTCAAATGGTAGAGCACTTGCCCGCTAAAGGCAAAGGTCCCGATTTCGTGTCTCGGTCCGGCACACAGTTTTAATCTGCCAGGAAGCTTCAGGCCTATCTTCGTTCAAAACAATCATTGTCTTATTTCATTGTACAATTGTGTGAGAAATAGATTAGTTTGAGAATTTTCTATATGATACCTCAGAACTAGATTTAGGATAGCCTTATGGGAAAAACATGTAAGATGGGTCTACATATTTGTAATTTGTTGTTTCGTGTAATAGACTTTATTACTTAATGTCAACATTAACATTACAATTTAAAAACTTACTAAATGAATCAGAACTCTGACCATAACTTGAACAGGTTGATATCATTTAAAAAAAGAACTTTAACAGTTATACCATTCAGAGCAGGACATGAAAATCGGAAGTACAGAGATTTTAAAAAAAAAAAAAAAAAAAAAAAAGTCACATCAATTAGGCGTGGCTGCAAGCAGGTTTAACATACAGTTTTATCAATTTTTATCAATCAAATGAATTACAATAACAGCTGTTAAATGTATTAACAAACTGTAAGCTTAGGTAACCGTTACTCAATTAAACATTCATCCAAATACGCAAATCACAAGATACGCCACTGATTGTAGCTGTTGGAAGGCCGCTTAGCAATGCATAGCCCTTAATAAGAAAATCCCTTAAGCAATAAAATACATACTCCCTCAAACAAACCAACTGTGAAGGTATAAAATTTATACATAAATTCCCGCCTGTATGTTGCAACCAAACATTAACAACGATCGGTGACAAATATACAATTGCCCAAAATTCATAATTATTGAAGTACATGCAACTGAAATGTACTTCAACTGGTATACACCAGCAGAAACTTTAATAACTATACAATTTCCAAAAATTCGAAGTAAGCTGACAGCTACAGCAGACGGCTATCAAAGGCAACATGGAACGAGCAGTCAAATTTAATAGCAAGTGTAGTAGCTAATGACTGTGAGTCAAGGTAAGGTTCGGCAATTTATATTGATAAGTATTAAGTGTCAGGAAGTCATTTCTGAAAGTATTCGTATGGAGAGTAGCCATGTATGGAAGTGAAACATGGACGATAAATAGTTTGGACAAGAAGAGGATAGAAGCTTTCGAAATGTGGTGCTACAGAAGAATGCTGAAGATTAGATGGGTAGATCACATAACTAATGAGGAAGTATTGAATAGGATTGGGGAGAAGAGAAGTTTGTGGCACAACTTGACCAGAAGAAGGGATCGGTTGCTAGGACATGTTCTGAGGCATCAAGGGATCACTAATTTAGTATTGGAGGGCAGCGTGGAGGGTAAAAATCGTAGAGGGAGACCAAGAGATGAATACACTAAGCAGATTCAGAAGGATGTAGGTTGCAGTAGGTACTGGGAGATGAAAAAGCTTGCACAGGATAGAGTAGCATGGAGAGCTGCATCAAACCAGTCTCAGGACTGAAGACCACAACAACAAACAACAAGTAACGGGTCTTAAACTTAACGCGCTGAGAAGCAGTAACAAGAGAGGCTGTGGTGTCACCGCCAGACACCACACTTGCTAGCTGGTAGCCTTTAAATCGGCCGCGGTCCGTTAGTATACGTCGGACCCGCGTGTCGCCACTATCAGTGATTGCAGACGGAGCGCCGCCACACGGCAGGTCTAGAGAGACTTCCTAGCACCTGCCCCAGTTGTACAGCCGACTTTGCTAGCGATGGTTCACTGTCTACATACGCTCTCATTTGCAGAGACGACAGTTTAGCATAGCCTTCAGCTACGTCATTTGCTACGACCTAGCAAGGCGCCATATTCAGTTACTATAATTACTATCTTCAAGAATGTATTATGAACAGATAATATTGTGAATCAGGTACCGTTAAGAGCGACGTTCATCATTAATGGATTAAAGTTAAGTACCAAACTAATTACGTCCGCTTTCTGAATTCTCATTCCTTGTCATGTTCCAGACCGCACGTCAGTATAGTTCTTCCCTCCTCACGCCAGCCTGCGTGAGCTAAAACGCGTGAATTTCGGCCTCCACTCGTAACACGGTGTTGGCTCTTCTGCTAACACAAAAGTGGCAGTTTTTAGGAAGACAGTTACAGATGTATAATTAGGAAGAACCTCAGGCTTGGCAAACAGGCCTTATTAACCTCCTGACCTCTTTCAATTCATCAGACACCATCTAACAACTGGTTACCGCTTAGAAGGTGACACTCCGCCCTGTCACACATCAAACGATTAACTTCACTTAAATTAAGCCACTACGACGCTCACGGACTGCCGGTCAACCCATGGGGGAATGCCGCCGCGCGAGCAAAGAAACACGCCTCTGCTCCGGGCCTAGGGAGCAGAAACGCGTCGTTTGCCGCCAGAGTTGCCCTCCTTATACACACGAAAAGGGAACAGCAATCTGCACAAATAAATCTTCACACAAGAATAGGCAGGGCGTTAAAAACAGTAGGAATCAGCCATTGGCAAAGCGGGTACCTGAACGATTCAGCTTAACACTCCCTAAAAATTACTAATATTCACAAGTGATCAATCAGCGCCTGCTGGTACAATAACACAAACACACACAGTACTACCTTGCCTCCCACACAGATCCAGCCACAATTTATTCCCTTCACGAAATCTATACTCTTACACTTGCACGAGATGTGGCCTAGAACAGAAATCACCATTACTAACACTGACCGATGGTCATGCACTCGAACACTCGTAGCCACGTTAATATAACAGTTCCAATTCCATATAACACAGGCATGGCCTTAAAATATCAGTACTCGAAATAAGAAAACAACACTTGATTCCACGTAGGTGAGAAGGTGCCGCAACTTGCAGGACTCCAACCAAGACGTTATTGCCTCCAACCCACACTGGCAATCGCCGAGGTGCCGTACGCCCCAAGTTTGCAGAGTAAGCCGGGAACTTGCAGACCAGGTTGCCCGCGACATCCGTACGTCTTCGCGCCACCTGCCGCTACCAATCCTTAAACGAGGCGCCCAGTCTTGCCGCCGACCGACTTAACCTTAGACCGTTCCTCGAGATCCGCGCCAGACATCCCTAGTCCCCCAAAAGCCACAACTTGTCACCCAAGTGCCGTCCAGCCAACTCAGTCTCTGCCCAACGAACAACACACACACCTCGACCAAAGACCTTAGCCCGCGACTCACGACAGAATCGATATAGGCAACCTAAGTAGCTTGTGGCACCAGTGGAATGCCATGCCGCCAAGATCAGAGCTTCCACGACTCACTGTGATTTCATAAGTTACCGGTACGAGTGTTCTGGAAACACAATTTATTTCGTAGTAAATAAGCGTTCGTTGTTTATAGTTCAGCCAAAAAATACATCACTCAACAAATTCACTGTACAACAACGCAAACAAACGTGCATTTTTGAGAATTTTCGGAAGCTACCATTGTCCTTTGCTTAATCTACGCTCAATTTGTAGCAAGTCACCGTTCGAAGATTTATTTAACGTAGCAGATATTCTGACTGACACATCGTGTTACATCTACTTTTCCCTTGAAGAGGAGTAGCCTATATATTATCTGCAGTCATCATAGCCGGCCAGAGTGGCCGAGCGGTTCCAGGCGCTACAGTCTGGAACCGCGCGACCGCTACAGTCGCAGGTTCGAATCCTGCCTCGGGCATGGATGTGTGTGATGTCCTTAGGTTAGTTAGGTTTAAGTAGTTCTAAGTTCAAGGGGACTGATGACCTCAGATGTTAAGTCCCATAGTGCTCAGAGCCATTTTAACCTTTTTTTTTTTTTTTTGCTCATGAAAAGCAGTGAAGCTCACATAATACTAGGTACAGAACGCTGCTTGAAATCTGAAATTGACAGTAGTGAGAATTTTGGGAAAAATTTAAGTGCATAGCGAAAGGATAGGCAAACGGGAATGAAGTGTTGGCAGAAGAGCCAACACCGTGTTGCTAGAGGAGGCCGAAATGCACGCTTTTAAGCTCACGCAGATTGGCGTGAGGTCTGGAACAAGCTAAAGTAATTATCCTATAAAGAAAAGAACGTAGTTCTTGGAATACTTAACTTTAATCCATAATTGGAGAACATCGGTCTGTCGGTACAGACATCACAAGTTAAATATCTATTGATAATGGCGTCTTGCTAGGTCGTAGCAAATGACGTAGCTGAAGGCTATGCCAACTACCGTCTCGGCAAATGAGAGCGTATTTGTCAGTGAACCTTTCCTACCAAAGTCGGCTGTACTACTGGGAGAGTGCTAGGAAGTCTCTCTAGACCTGCCGTGTGGTGGCGCTCGGTCTGCAATCACTGACAGTGGCGACACGCGGGTCCGACGTATACTAACGGACCGCGGCCGATTTAAAGGCTACCACCTAGCAAGTGTGGTGTCTGGCGGTGACGCCACAGGGAAATGTATTTGTCGCAGTAGACAAGAAACTCAAATCCACTGAAGTAGGAACTGAAGCTGCATATGAGGTTGTTTGGGTAAGACTCAGTATCAGGGATGGCAATAAAATGGTTATCGGATCCTTCTATCGTCCACCAGACTCATTTCCTGATGTAACCGGAAACTTTAGAGAAAATCTCAGTTAACTTGTGCATAAGATCCAACAATTAATTGGGAAAATTAAAGTTTTGATAGTGGTGGGCGTGATAAGACATCCTGTGAAACACTACTAAAGGCCTTCACTGAAAACGTCCTAGAACAGATAGTTAGGAACTCCTCTCATGATTGAAATACATTGGATCTAATGGCAATAAATAGATCTGACCTTTTTGAGGATGTCCACATCGATATTGATGTCAGTGATTATGGCACGGTTGTGGCAACAATGATTACCAAAGTACAATGGACGACTAAAACAAGCAGAAAAATATATAAATTCAGTAAACTAGATAAACATCAGTAGTGTCTTATCTCATAGAGTCTATGTGATCGCCGTAAGCTTATTGACACCAGAGCTTACTAATTTAAGTTATATATTACAGCACTGAAGATGGTCACTAAGTGACCGAAAATCGATTTTGGGATAATAAACAAAAATATACGACCAATGCTGTCTCTCCTTTCATGTCGACACTTTGCTGTCTAAACCACTGTCACCACGACGATAACGTCGCAGGGCACCTCGCTTTTGCACCATAACAGGGAAATGCTGTGGCCACCTTTGTGCCAGATTTCAAAATTATCATCGCAATGGGAGGCACTAAGGAGATTTCAGAAACGCGATCTCTTAATTCTGTTATGCGGTGTATTTCGTCTGAGTTTAAGTAAATAAGCACCATTTGGAACCAATATAATGAAAGTATACTGCTTACCCACAACGAAAAATAGAATAGTGTCTGTTGTAATTATTGGAGAAGAGGAATTATTTACGAAAAAGCACTGTTTCTCCAGATCAGCTTTTGAAAAGATGGAATGAAGTTTCGAAAAGAAAGTTAGGTTCAATTGGTGGGAATTTCTAATACCAGCTTGTTCTACAAACAGTACTGAATCAGTTGTAAATCGAATTGAGACTGTATGGTTGGTTTTTACTCATCCGAAAATGAGCCGGTCAGTGTATTGATGTTAACATTGGTAACGCAATTTGACATTGGGGAATTGTATCTTCAAGTATGTTGTTGTTGTTGGCATCGGCGAAGCAACCAAACTGAGCGAATGATTGGCTATTGTGGGTTCCGTCTCATTTTGTGTGCTCGTGACCAACTCCCATTCAATATCTCGTTTCGCACCTGTTTAAGAAATGCAAATTCACTATTACTGTCCCTAAGTGATGCCACACAAATCTGGGGTAATAATGCAGCTTTATAGATGTTGACAGAAGAAGAAATACTCGAGGCGAAAAATGAATTCAGTAACTAAACCAGCGTATCAGTTTTGTGTGATACGGCCAAGCGAGGAGATATAGATAATGATGAGGGGTAAATCAAATTTGTACTCCGTTTTTTGAGTCGACACCTAGTTCCATTGTAAAGTTGCATATTACCGTCAAGATGTTTTTTTTTCTAAAGAATAAGCCTTTTGTCTTAATTCAAGCGGTTTCACACGCAAGGATATACTGGCAGAGCGAAGCTGGTCATCAGAAGACGCCAGTGCCTACTTGTTTAAAGTACTACTATGGTTTTTCATGAGCTTCTCAGACTGGCCACAAAATGTAACTGATAAAGGAAATAAATTTCCTTTATGAGACCGTTATCATTCTCAATAATTAATTTATTAGACGGCTATAATTCTGAATATTTTACGAAGAGAACGTCTTGATCACTTAATGGTATGGATAAAAGTTTGTTTCAGTGTTCCTGAATGCTGAAGCCTCGGAATCTTATGGAAGGCTGCCACTTTTGGACGAGCGTTTTGATGCTCAGTAGTCACGGCAGCTTCATTAGTAAACATTGTAACCGGATTACGAAGTGATCTGCGCTGTCAGCCAAGCAATACTTACCGCTCTGCTTCTGACTAGCCTCATTTGACAGGCTTATGCAGCATTACAATAATTACTGAGCCTGATTTTCTCCTGTATCTGATCAGTGACTTCCTGTCCAATAATTAATAAAAGCGGATTGGTTGAAGTACAATTTGCTGCTTATTACAGCGCTATCACATCAGTTGATTAACTGAGCTACTTGCATCGGTAAGTGAGGGAACTGTCTAATACACCTATTTATTTGAATGTGTAGATGACTCTTACTTACATATGTGTAGCCTTCCGACATGCCTTTAATGTCTATTTGTAATTTCTTGATAATCACAGTGATTATTGTAGAGGTGAAGATTAATTACGCCTACAATTACAAGAGGACGCCGATGTCTGGTTCGTAGCCAGGAAGCAGATGTCCTTCTAATAAGAGCAGACAGCAGCAGATAGGGACCTATTAAAAACCCGGCAGCATGTAACGTACACGCTTTCCAGGCCACATCGATGGGCTACGACAGCTTACAGCTCCATAATCTCACAGATCAGCAGACCAGACGACAATAGGAAACAGATTCTTGTTTCCCTGTATTTTCTTCTAATTATAAGAAGCGCTTAATGACCTAAAAATTTGGTAGAGTGCGATACTTTGTGGCTGGCGTATTATTGTTTTTTCTATACAATACTGGGTAAATGATAAGCTGTTCGCCACTGAGCCAGAGTCTCAAGGGGCCAGTATGAAATGAAGGGTAGTTACGTTAGGCTTAATAGACCACGCTACAAAGAGATAGGAAAAGGAAATGATGAAATGCCATTGATGTACTAACTGTAGCTTCCAGTCGCTGTCTCCAGATAAGTAATGGCTTACCTGAAACATCTTCCTATCTCCTCTACTGGGGCAGCATCGGAGAATACAACCGGAGAGTTTTGCAGACGTAGGGGGAGGGGGTGAGGAGGCTGCGAACTAGTGACATAGAGGTAGAAAGTTACTTGATTTTGTAAGTAGGCTGTTTAGGTTTTTTATTGGTAACGCCACCTCTGTATGAAAATCACTGGCTGTGCTGTGTGCAGTCTGTGGCTGCTTTGCATTGTTGTAATACTCGCCATTGTAGTGTTATGCAGCTGGCTGTGAACAGCGCGTAGCGTTGCGCAGTTGGAGGTGAGCCGCCAGCAGTGGTGGATGTGGGGAGAGAGATGGCGGAGTTTTGAAATTTGTCATGAACTGCTATATTTATATATGATGATATCAAGGTAAATACATTGTTTGTTTTACTTAATTTGACTTTGTGTTACTCTGCTAAGCCAGTTTACTACTGATTTATTTTTCTTGTTGCTGCACATTGGCTCATATTAGTTGTAATGTTGCATTGCTTGGTAATTTAGATTTACTGTAGCTTGCTTTGCAATTTTCCATTTTTTTGGTCATTGCTGTTTGTGTTACTTATTTTGTGCTGCTGCATTGCCTCGTCCCTTAGTTTAGCATCTGAGCTCAGTAGATTTAAGTTAGCTTAAGAGGGGGTAGCCTCTAAGAGAATGAGTTGCGATGAATTGGAAGAAATGCATTGAGAAGTTATACGAAAAAAGTACAGAAAACAGGTTTAGGTAGGATTTTCTTGGAAATAAATGTTGAGGTAAGAAATGTATGAACATATAAATACAGAAAGCATGCTTAGATAGAATTTTTTTTGGTGGAAACAAAGGATGAAATAAGAGGAAAGATATATGAAGTTTTGGGTTGGACTGCAGTACCACATGTTACACTGAAAACGAACCCTGTCCTTTCCTATTGGTGTTATCCCACTATGTGTTTGTGTACCCTTGTGTATTTGTTTTCTTCCTGTCTCTGTGTAGTTTCATAGAATTTTTTCTTCTTTTAATATTAAGCTACATTCACTATGATGAGGAATACTGTTATCCTCGAATATAATTGGCATTAATAATATGTTATTTACTTTGTAAAGATGTTAGACATTATTAATTCTGTTCTGTTTAATGCTCATGTGTGAAGTTGATGTTTCAAAAGTTATTGTGATCTTTTATGTATGTACTCATGTCATAATTCCACTGATGTATATGTTAGTTCGATTCTTTTGTAAAGCCTGTACTACAAATGTTATCTGTATTGTTATGTTTTTAATGATGTATTCTGTACCTTTGTTATTGTATTCTCATGTTATAAAATTGTAATTGACACCAGTTTATCAAACTAAGTAACTTGTAAGCATTCATTTCACTGCACACATTTCCGTTGGTCATAGTATATGGACAATATGTGAGAAGCAGGGACTGATAGTGTTTGCACGTGTGTTAATGATTCAGCAAGGGACTGGATAACAGCATTGCTGGTTCTAAGGACAATTCCAAAAACTTTGTGAGTGCACAAGTGGTGGTTTATGGACTTGCTACATTATCCGCAAGACTCTTCAGTGGTGATTGTGTACCTGCACAGTCACAACAGATGGTTGCTGGCCATCTCTACAAGGACTACAGTGGGACTGCGTCTTTGCTGACTCACCAGTACCATTATTTCTACAAGGACTGCAGTGGGTCTGCGCCTCTGGTGGCCCACCAATATCGTAATCTCTACCTGGACTACAGTGGGTCTGCTCTGTGATGACCTACCTACCAATATTCTTCAAAACTTCGAATGACTCTGCTGTGGGTTTGCTCTGTTGTGGCCCATTACCTGTCAGCATGTCAAGAGTCAGCACTGTCTTTCCGTTGGAAGGTCAACACTACTTCCTCAAGACTGCATGGAAATCCACTACTTCCGTGTGCATTTTCTTTTACTGCTCAGACTTTGAGAAAAACACTACTATTTTACCGTGATGAACGATCAGGACTGTCTTTATGGACTGTGAGAAAATTTGAGCTTTTGACCAACATTGTATCAATAAGTGTGTGCATTTGATTTCTTTGTTATTGTAATTATGAAAATTTTTTCAAATCTGTATTGGCCACTGCCCAAACCAATTTGTAAAATTTTTTGTGGGGAGCATGGGGGCTATGTAAGTAGGCTGTTTAGGTTTTTTATTGGTAACGCCACCTCTGTATGAAAATCACTGGCTGTGCTGTGTGCAGTCTGTGGCTGCTTTGCATTGTTGTAATACTCGCCATTGTAGTGTTAGGCAGCTGGCTGTGAACAGCGCGTAGCGTTGCGCAGTTGGAGGTGAGCCGCGAGCAGTGGTGAATGTGGGGAGAGAGATGGCGGAGTTTTGAAATTTGTCATGAACTGCTATATTTATATATGATGATATCAAGGTAAATACATTGTTTGTTCTCTATTAATATCTTTCATTTGCTAACTATCCCTATCAGTAGTTAGTGCCTTCCATAGTTTGAATCTTTTATTTAGCTGGCAGTAGTGGCGCTCGCTGTATTGCAGTAGCTTGAGCAGCGAAAATTTTTGTGAGGTAAGTGATTTGTGAAAGGTATAGTTTAATGTTAGTCAGGGCCATTCTTTTGTAGGGAATTTTGAAAGTCAGATTGCGTTGCGCTAACAAAATATTGTGTGTCAGTTTAAGCACAGTCATGTATAATTGTTCAAAGGGGACGTTTCAATTTTTGTATGTATTTAAGTATAAACGCAAATGAAATACGAGGCAGCCTGTACAGAGCTGAGCCCAGTGACAGATGGTCTGTAATTATCGCCTTTCCTCCATAGGATTTATGAAAGAACAGAACAAAAAATACGTACAGCCCCCTACGGATTTCTAATTGGAAAAAAAAGTGCGGTAAATAGTTCTGAAAGGAAGAGGGGGCATTTTGTTTGACCATGAGGGTGAATAAGAGTCGAGTGAAAAGGCATACGAGTGGGTCAACTCTTATCAACGTAATATCGCCGTGTGGTGTGCAGTCGGATCACAGAGCAGACTGCACGTGTTCTTAGTTTTGGCGATCGCAGTAGCCGTATGAATCCTCTAGCAGCGTGAACGTTTTCCTTAGCTGATTACTCTCTGCACACCAGTCTCCAAAGTGATGGAGGTCTGAAAAACTCCCAGCTAAGAAGGTGGCAGATAACCGCCCCAGTTTTCACGAACGATCAAAAATCTAACTTTGTCTATAACAGCTTCCGTCAGAACAGGTTGAACAGCGTGTCTACATTAATTTTATTACGTAAGTTGTGTGACTCGCCTCCCCCCCCCCCCCCCTATTCCTCCCCTCCTCCCCTCAGTGAAACATAGATAGTACCTACAATCAACGTTACAGAGGCAGCTGCTCTGACCTCCTCCACTGCTTTTATGCGGTAAGACAAGGGTGACTTGTGGCTCCTAGGAGATGCATTCTAAAGTGGCGTTACTCGAGTGCAATGAGAAGAGAGTTCATCCTCCGCACCAGCGTGATCACGTATGCAATCTGAACTAAATGTCTCTTTTCCTTCAGTGGTCCATACCATCTTGGGATTTTCTGTACTAATATACCTGGCAGATACCAGCATTATTCTGACCACATCATCCGATAATCCTATACTTCAACAACTCTCCCGTAGATCCAGGATATCGTGAAAAATTTATTGTATAACAAAAATTTGCATTTTAAGCTTTCCAACTCATTTTATATGCACTCGGTTGCCTCGTGAGTGGTTATAAGATTTGTAATTTCTCATTATCACAATTAATAAAATACGATATTGCAGTGCCTGTGTTGTTCAGAAGTAAGACACAATGTTCCTTCTTGCATCGTGCTTCTGAACAACACAGGCATTACAGTATCGTATTTATCCCCCGACACCAGACAATCGACTTTCAATTAAAATATCACCATGCACAGAGATATAGATAATTGATGTACGAGTGCAGGTTGTAGACACATGGTTGACGAGGCGGTTTAGATGTAGACGTGAATCGTGCTCGAATAACCTAATGGTAAGGCGACCGCTCACGATAAGCAGCAAATCCGGGTTCGATTCCCGGTCGGGCACAAATTGTCATTGTCATCATTTCATTATACGTTTCATGGTTGTCCATATTCGCAACTGCGATACGTATCATCTATTAATAAAATGATCCGCATTATTAAGCAGTGCTCGAATGGACTTCACATTTAAACTTAACGTTACTTCCCCATCTGCGGAGGACATTTCTCAAGGGGGGATTATATGTTCTTTCAGTGCCCCTTTCACACCATGTCTCGCTACTGACAGCAGCAAAATTCGTTTTCCGCGTGCTTCCGGGCAGTGGCGAGAATTCGCATGCTTTGAATACCAGACCGCAACTGGCCGTTGTCGCCTTTGCTATCACCCCATAATGGAAGACTGGTACACATCTTCTTCAGCACTGGTATCCAAATGTCATTCAATTTCACGTCTTCCTCCTCCCTACCGAAATTCCTGGGATGTTTTACAATCTCTTATCATCTCCTTACATAGCCTCTCATGGTAACCATTTGTGGCTGCCAGTGCTTGAGTCCTATCCAAATGAACGTGGTGGTCTCCTGACGGCAAAGCATGTTCCTCAACCGCAGATCCGTCCATCTCCATCCTTCTACAATTGCTCTTGGGCTCTGTTGACGTCACGCCGCTGTGCGGGAACACGCGTAAACGGAATTTTGCTGCAGTCGGTAGCGAGCCAGGGTGTGAATCGGATACTCTACGAAGCTACGATCCCCTTTGAAGATGTGCTCCGCTGATGGGGATGAAACGTTGGGTTTAACGTCAAATCTGGAACTTTTTGTTAATTGTGACATTTCCACCCGTGAAAATTTATACACATATCAAAAAAAGTTTTGCATCAGCCCGGTTCTGAGAGTTCCGGAACCTGTACAGAAAATTGGAATAGACATCAGCATAAACATCATTTCCGCCCTTTTTATTACCCATGAAAACCACACAGCGGGACCTTTAGAGTGGTGTCCAGATTGCTGTACACACCGGTGCCTCTAATGCCCAGTAACACGTCCTCTTGCATTGATGCTTGCTTGTATTCGTCGTGGCATATCATCCACAATTTCATCAAGGCACTGTTGGTCCAGATTGTCCCACTCCATGAACAGCCCTTTTCAGTCCATCCCAGACATGTTCGATACGCTTCATGTCTGGAGAACATGCAGGTCACTCTAGTCGAACGATGTCGTTATCCTGAAGGAAGTCATTCACAAGATGTACACGATGGGGGCGCGAGTTGTCGTCCATGAAGACTAATGCCTCGCCAATGGTTGCACTATCGGTGGCAGGATGGCAATCACGTATCGTACAGCCGTTACGGCGCCTTCCATGACCACCAGCGGCGTACGTCGGCCCCACATAATGCCAACCCAAAGCAGCAGGAAATCTCCATCTCGTTGCACTTGATGAACGGTGTGTCTAAGGCGTTCAGCCCCACCATGTTGCCTCCAAAAACGTCTACGACGATTGTCTGGTTGAAGGCATAAGCGACACTCATCGGTGAAGAGCACGTGATGCCAATCCTGAGCCGTCCATTCGGCATTCTCTCTGTATCTCCTCCATGTCCGAACAACGTCGCTTTGGTTCACTCCGAGACGCCTTGGCACTTCCCTTGTTGAGAGCGCTTCCAAGCACAAAGTAATAATGCGGACGTGATGTAACCGCGGTATTGACCGTCTAGGTATAGTTGAACTGCAGACAACACGAGCCGTGTACCTACTTTCTGGTGGAATGACTGGAACTGATCGGCTGTCGCGACCCCCTCCGTCTAGTAGGCGCTGCTTATGCATGGTTGTTTACATCTTTGGGTGGCTTTAGTGTCATCTCTGAACACTCAAAGGGACTGTGTCTGTGATGCAATATCCACAGCCAACGTCCATCTTCAGGATTTCTGGGAACTGCGGTGATGCAAAACTTTTTTTGATGTGTGTATTTTACGTTTCCCTTTAACCACGAATATGTGATTGTACATTATATTAATTGGACAGTTCGGTACTCTTTCTTCGAAAGGGCTAGACGAAATGGTCACTAAAGTATTTGTCACACGTACCGTGGCATTCAGAGTGTAATGCGCTAACTTGATCTCCACCGCGCTCAGGTACTTCCCGTCTTGTTTAACATACGGTATGTGCATCTCAGCGTGACGTGTGCGACCGCATCGCGCTCCCGTGGCAATTAGCTGCTGCAAGCGACGCATGCGAACTACGCAGTACACACGAGTTCTCGAAATGGATGTCATAAACTAGCTGCAGTAGCTCTAAGCAGTCCTCAGATGCAACGAGGCAGTTGACGTCGACACGGACGCCAAAATCAGCCACCCGAGACACAGCGCCCACGTCACCTCGGAAGTGCTCCTTAATGCGGTTTCCCTATGTACGTTGATGATTTGCGGCCACAGTGGTTTCAAGCGGCCGTTGTCAACTGAAACTAGCTCGCGTATCACAGTTTATTTACGAAACGGACGGGCGTAAAATCCCTGCGATAGCTCTATTATACCACACATTTTATTCCTTGTACACGTGCTAGTCATGTTGTTCTGTCTGTAACACATATGAATAAAAACTTCAATGTCCATAAACACGTTATGAAGCAAACAGGAAAGTCACATGTGTACTCAGAAAGGACACCAGCATATAATTTTTTTTGTAGTTGCAAGGGCCTACACCTTTGTTTCCGCCGTTTTGCAGTAGGTGGCAGTAGCGGCAGGCGATGGTGCAGGTGGTAGGTCGTAAATGTAATACAATACAAATACGCATTTGTAAATATCACACCATCAAAATGTTGTGATTCCACCTTGAAGTTATTGTCGATTGAGTATGTCAACTTACGAGGCTCATTCCCGTCAATTGCGAGAAGTTTTAATTTTCGGCTTTAACATGAAGGTCCATGAAATGCTTGGTAAGACCTATGGTGAGACACCTATTAGTGAAAAAATGTGCAGATAAGGGTTTCAACGCTGCAAGAACAGTGGTTTTGACGTCGAAGACAGCATGGCGGTGGAAGAGTGATGATTTCTGCAGCTACTGAAACCGATGGAAACAATCACAGGATATCGTTATCGACAGCATGTAAAGAGACACCCGCAACTACCATTACTTTTCCTCAACAGAAGGAGTCGATACCGGAAATATTTTCGAATTTTGAACAGGTTAATATTACCTCAGCAGTTTTTCTAAAAACAAATAGTATGATTATGTACACGGGGTCTTATATTTCAAGCTAAAATCTAAAAAAAGAAATTCCTTTATTTTCTTTGTTAAAATCTTTATGTAGTAGCTCTGAATGTACATTTAATTTTTTTTTAGAAACATTTGAAATTACGAAGCATTTGACACACTTAAATTTTCTATTATATGCTATTTATTATGTTTATTTCTGCATTCATTCATAAAATAATAATATAAAATAATAGAAATTCATTTGTCAAGAAAGTTTGTAAACCCTTTGGAATATTGTTAATACCACACAGTGAAGTAGTAGTGGGCACGCCTCTGATGCGATCGGACGTATTTTATTAATTCTGGAAGGACAATGAAATATCGGCTTTGTTAATGTGAAAATTCGAAATACAGTGCAATATAAAAAAATGAGAGAAAATAAATTATAGTGAAAACAAAATATCTGGACAGGTTTACTTCAAAACTATTTCAGTCGGTTGGAACGATGAGAATCTAAAATGTCAAAAATTTCAGCTTCAAGAATCGTCCCGCATACATGAAGAACTGGAGTCATCTACGAGAAAAGAAGATAAGTAAAAAGCTCATTTTAAATCTTACTCCCCTCGTATTTTTGAATAAAAAGAGACTTTACTATCGAAAATACTAGTGACAACAACAACAAAAATTATGGGATGGGAAGTTTACAAGCAGTTGATCCTTATGAGCCGAACACTGAAAAACAAACTGTTAAACTACAGTGAAGACTTGAAAATGTGATTATGCAACATGACAGTTCACTACCCTACGTCGCAAAACTCGTCAAAACAAACTTCAAAAAGTTGAAGTTGGACATTGTATCCCACCCGTCGCATTCTCCAGACACTGTTACCTCCTTTCCTAACAATGGCACACTGTCTGGCTGGCCAGGACCTCCTGTCATATCAGCAAGTGCACAATTGGATTAATTCATGGATCTCCTCAAAAGAAGTCCAATTCTTCCGCCGCGGGATTCGTAGGCTTCCCAAAAGATGAGAGAAAGCAGTGGCCATACTTATTATCCTAATTTTTTAGTAAGATTTTCACAATAACGTCTCGAAGTTCCAGAAAAGATGGTGCAATTAAAGTTCTAGACCTAATATTATCAGCAATTACAAAGCTCCTACAGACAATATGACCACATAAATTTAGAATATCATAAAAGTTTCAGTAAAAATATTATGATACAAATTTGTAAAAGTCTTCGACGTAAGATAAAATTGTTTCATATTCTCAATTTTTGGTGACATTCTAAGTTAATTCCTACTTGATCATTATTTATTTTCAGTTGAAGAATTCTTATAACATGTGAAATACAAGACATGAAAAAGAAAGTGGAATATATCTTACTGTAAGTATTGCAAGCTCTCTCCTGAGACAGCGACCGCGCTTGCATTTACATAACATTGCGTAGTACAAAACACACTTCTGTTGAAGTAATAAAAATGTTCCAGAACATTTTAAATTTTAGAAAACGTGAAATTGAAAAAAAAAAATTGGATTTAGCAAGACGAGAAGTAGCCACACCACACACATGGCTTTGTAATTCTGCCTCTCGTTTCAGTACCGTACGCCGAACGTAGGTGATTGACGACGATGTTTTGTATCTTTCTATTTCCTGAAGGGATTTAATCGCCAACATGTTATTAATTGGTAGTTCATAATAAAAAGTTATACAAAGAAAAACGCGGTTTTAATTAATCTCTAACATGCCGATGCTTTGAAAGGGCATATGTTGGTATGACTTAAGTTACCACGTTCAGAAAGACTCTGCCGCGTGCTTCTTCGACGCTATGAAGTCATAAACTAGACAAGCTCAACGTTGACATTCGGCTGCGCGGTCCGTGTGACGATCACTTTAGGCCTCCGTGTCAGTTTGAATTTAGGGTTTGTTGGGTTGTTTTGGGGGAAGAGACCAAGCAGCTAGGTCATCGGTCTCTTGAATCTAGGAAAAGCCTGAGGTTTATACCCTGTTTTGCTTCAAAATCCTACAGAAGCAGATTTTACAAGTCACACTTGAGTGATATCTAACTTCTTTGATTGGAGAGAAAGATCACAGTGATGAGAGCAAGGCAGCAGAACTCCAAAGATGGCGTCCAGAGATACAGCATTAGCGGCCTCAGCGAGAAGGGACGTAAGGAAAACTGAGGTGTCGGTACACAGAACGAGATCAGCCGAGACAGCTGGAGCGGCCCGAAGCGGCAAGTCAGCCAGCTACGAGGTTGAGGTTGGTGTCTGTCGCCTGACCACGGCGCTGGACCTGGAGTGGAGGCGGTGCTCAAGGCCTGGACGCCAGACACAAAGTGGGGAAACGCAGGGGTGACGTCTGCCACGGGCGGCTCCGCCGGCTGAGCCTTCGAGACTTCCACAGCAACTCGACCAGCACAACAGACCTGTCTGCTCGATGGGTTCTAGTCAGAGTAGTGATACTCTGCCACTGCTCAGACGCAACTGCGGGAGAGGGGATACTGTGTTAATGTTAATGATGATTAAAACAACACTCGAGAGCGCAACAAAATTAGTTTATTATTACCCTTTTCGGCTTACGTGAAAGCCTGTGTACACATGAAGAACCGTGAGCCACATGGAGCCTAGAAAATCTGAGGATGGCTTTAACATAAGTCGAAACAAATGATAATGCGATCTCGACTGTTGTTTCAATCAAAGTTTGCACCAGTTCACTGGTCTCCATAGACAATGTTGTTTAAATTTATGAACAATGTTAATGAGCTGGAACTAAATAATGAGTAGTCAGGCTGAAACCACTGATAGCAAAATACAGTAGTTAAGTAAACTGAAATTTTTAGTAAATATTCAGAAGTGGTTGACAAGCAGTCCGAAATAGTCACCAGAAATATTGATTAATTTACACCGAAGGGCCAAATTAACTGGTACAAAGTGACTGGTACACTGGCCTAGTACCGTGTAGGGCCCCCACAGGCACACAGAAGTGCCGCAACACAACGTGGCACGGCCTCGACTATGTCTGAAGCAGTGCTACAGGAAATTGATACCATGAATCCTGCAAGGCTCTCCATAAATCCGTATGAGGGGGTGGGGACCTCTTCTGAACGACAGGGTGAAAGGAATTCTAGATATGCTCAATAATGATCATGCCTGGGGCGTTTGGTGTGCCAGCAGAAGTGTTTAAACTCGCAAGAGTGTTCCTGGAGCCACTCTGTAGTAATTCAAGACGTGTGGGGAGTCGCATTGTCCTGCTGGAATTGACCAAGTCCATCGAAATGCACAATGGACATCAATGGATATAGGTGGTCAGACAGGAGGCTTACGTACAGTCTTAGACATTAAAACTGACCGCCGGCCGGCCGCCACAGAGACTAAGTCCGAGTCGTTCACTTAAGGTGGCCAATGAAACTGGCCACCCCTGACAACTATAAGTCCGGCCATTTGCCCAATCTGGCAACACTGTAAGAGGCAGAAGTGTCAAGAGGAAGTGTTGTCTACTTCTGAGATGTTATTGGCTTGTGTGAGCCCGTGGTATAGTGGAAACCGTCGTGAATTCTGAACTTATGGTCGCCTGATCGCGTCCAACTGTATTTTCTTTCCTTTTTTTTTTTACCACATTTCGACCCTCGTCTAAAGTTATGAGTCTGACTGAACATCGAAAACAATTTCCTTCACATTCTACCCACCAGCAATAACAAGAACTTCCAGAAACAATTCTGCAGGACAGCTCGTGGCTGCGTCGTGATCAGAACAGCTTACGCCCGAGCGTTTCCTCGCGCTGCAGCGGCTACCGGCCACCGGCCAGACGCCACCCGCCGCCTGAAATCCGGCGCCGCTCAAACGAACGCGGCGCGACGCTGTCAGTGTATGTGTCAACTGTCATTTTCGAATTTGAAGCTCTAGTTATCATCTTACAGCTAAGCATCGGATTTTGTATACCTGGAAATCATGAACTAAGGTTAAACATTGTAAAATTGAGTCGCAAGTGGAAAAAGGTGTACATCTGCAACACAATATATACTTTTGGTATAACAGAAGGGTGAATGCAGAGGAGGCAGCTAGAAAGATTTGAACTGTGTGTGGAGCGACTGCTTTTGGGAAAAATACGCCAGAAAAAGATATTCTTGTTTCAACAATGATCGTTCTGGCATGAATGATGCTCCACATTATGGAAGTCTCCACTGCTGATATACGTGATGGATTACCACTAAACCATCATGCGACATTTACATTCAACAGGGAAAGCACAGAAGCCTGGTGTGGGAGTACAGCTTGCTCTAATTCGAAACAACAAAAATCAACGGAGTGACTATTATTGAACGTCATCAAGTCGTTCATTAAGCATTCCTATGCAGTACTGTTACTGGTGAGGAGTTATGATGCCTTTATCGTTAACTTCGTAAGAAGAAATCAAAGGCTGAGCCCCACCAAAAGACGAACTCGAACAAAGGGTAGCGTGAACATAATAGTTTAAATCTGATAGCACCAAAAATGTGTTTTGGGATATGAATTCTGCCCCAAGGAGTATGTGCATCACAGCAGGAATTTGATGCCAACAACTGAGACACCTTTCGGTCGCAGCGTAAGAAAATCGACCGACAAAACTACATCACCTGTGCTACTGCATGATAACGCACTCTGTTGATTTGAGAAATAAAACTATCCAGGAGATTGATAGGAAAGTCGTCTCTCAGGCACTTGTATTGATAGCGAAGTCCTCTCTCAAGCACTTGTCCCTCTCGTCATATGCTCTTAGAACTTTCCCTTTCCCGGTATTAATCGATCAACTGTCAAGGCAATTCATTTCTAGACGAAAATACTCTTCAAACTACCCTCTACACTGGTTTAATGACATCGTTAGAAGCAGTAGGTTTCTACAGGCGTGGAATTAGTAAACTACTTTAGCACTGTCAGATTGTTTTAGATATCGTGAAAGAAAATTCTGCTGCTGATTAATTACTCGTTGATGACTACTGTTGCGTTCAGTAAACTAATGGAAAACGGAATTAAAATAGGTTTTTTACTGTCCCAAATAGAGAGTTGAAGTCTCCCATTAGTATTTTCACGTCTCTTGGTGAATTTTGCTCATAGTTTTTTTGAGTGTGTTACAGAATTTTTCGACATTTTCGTTGTTTTCCTTATTTTCGATGTTGGTGGGGGCATGTCCATTGATGAGTGTATATTTTTTATTGGAGCTCTGAATGAGCATGAAAATTTTTTTTGGTCGATTTCTTATGTGAGATTATTTAGTTTTCCTGTTTGGATCAATGTATCGATGATTAGTTTGCATTATGCATGTTTTCTGCTTGTAGGGAAATTTCCCAGAGATCTCCGATATTCTCTGCCGTGCTAGCCTGTACTCCCAAGAATCCTAAAATCCAGTTGCCGCCTTTCGACGTGCGGGTTGTGTACCACCTGGGGTAAAGTTGACTTTGCTTGCACAGTTAATGTTTGCTTCTGTTTCATTGGTATGGCCTGGGTGATACCAGACCAGAGGGTGCTGAAGCCTGCCGGCCGAAGTGGCCGAGCGGTTCTAGGAGCTGCAGTCTGGAACCGCGCGCCGCTACGGTCGCAGGTTCGAATCCTGCCTCGGGCATGGATGTGTGTGATGTCCTTAGGTTAGTTAGGTTTAAGTAGTTCTAAGTTCTAGGGGACTGATGACCTCCGCAGTTAAGTCCCATAGTGCTCAGAGCCATTTGAACCATTTTTTTGCTGAAGTCTTTGGAAGAAAAGATTTTCAGCCGAGCTCATTGAGATAACAGACGGTGTCCAGAGTACCGGTGATTTTCACTCAGACGTGTCTGGATTTCCTGTTCAACGGATTGAGTAGCCGTTCAGAATTGTGTTAGTATTTATTTTACCCCAAGTATTTGGTTTCCCCGCTACCACCAATATGTGGGAGGCTTTCCCCTATCCGCCCCTCGGAATTATTATTATTATTATTATTATCATTATGTCATTAGTAAATCCGATACGGTGTATCTTCCCACCACTGAAGTAGATGTGTATTGTTCGATTCAATATTTCCATCACATAAATGTGGGCTATAATTACGTTACATTGCTGCTAGTAGACATATTTCTCACTTTTTCTTAGACAGTTGCTAGATGTTACGCCATCAAAGGAATTATGTGCCCAGTATTGTTGCAATACAGACGCTCTAATTATCCGATTTCTGTAATTTCATTTCGATACCAGATCGCTCTAATCGGATTCAGCCAGTCAGATATCCGACAACGGCTCTCATAACACGATAGACTGGGTAAACCACATTCTTAATCGGACTTTTAAATCTGGATCACTTATCTGTGACAGGGCCTGAATTCTTAAACACTGTGGAAAATACTAATACAATGTGGTTATTACAAATACGTTATTTGAATATAAATATATGAAGTAACGAGATAACAATTTATTTACAGGAGCAGAGCCCCCACCCATCGTTGCAGAGCAGTGCAAGATTGGTTTCAGGGCCAAGAGAGGATAAAGCCGTTTCCATTTGTTCCACGATCACCGAACATCAACCAGATAGAGAACATTTGGGCAGAGGTAACAAGGTCATTGCCATGTGGACCTACAAATGCAAATGGTTCAAATGGCTCTGAGCACTATGGGACTCAACATCTTAGGTCATAAGTCCCGTAGAACTTAGAACTACGTAAACCTAACCAACCTAAGGACATGATACACACCCATGCCCGAGGCTGGATTCGAACCTGCGACCGGCGACCGTAGCAGAACCGCGGTTCCGGACTGCAGCGCCAAAACCGCACGGCCACCGCGGCCGGCTCCTACAAATGCAAGCGACCTTTAGACGAATATAGAAACCGTATGGTGGGAAGTAAACCATGACGCTACACTATCGACGACTTAATGAAATCAATGCACCTACGCCTTCGAGAAATCTTACGTAATGATGCTGGGTGGGTTGGTTACTAAAAGTATACTCGTCCACAAAACCGATGTGGGCAATTACCTGATAATCGGTCAAGCTTTGCTTTGTCGCAGCTCTTTAGCATACCATTCCCTTTACTTTCAGTCTCCTCCTTACAATTCTTGCAGTGCAAGGTAATTGAAAAATCTCATCCACTCGACGCCAACTGAGGAATTGATTGGAGCATGTGTTGTTCAACATACAGTAGTCGTCACCCTCACTGGAATCAATGACTGACTGTGTGTGTGTGTGTGTGTGTGTGTGTGTGTGTGTGTGTGTGCATTTTCGTGTTCACGCACAATCTGAATCAATACTATTAACATTAGAGAGACAACCAACATTAAATATTGCATCAAATATGACTTTACAATTTTTTAATGCGATGGTAAGTTACAAACAGAATTTTTACCCAACCTACGTCCTGCATATTATGTTAAGTAAGTAATATGTATTAACTGCATAATATCGTTAGGAGAGACAGTGCGTTCTTGTTGTCGCGGCTCGTAAGTGCAGCGACTAGCAGTGCCCAATGCCGCCGCGATTTGTTTGTGTTGGCTGAGCGTGGACGCTGCAGCAGACACTTCGCCATAAACAGAAAGAAATCACCTTGGCTCTGACTGCAGTGAGCGGACATCATTACCTCCATCTTCTTATAGTAACAAACGTGACACACTACTAACATATGCCATGGAGGAATTGCAGCGGGTATGATGTCATCAGAATGTGTACCAGTGAGGAAATGTCCACTCTATTTGAATCCCAAAAAAATGGGAACTTTCTCACAAAGTAATGTGAGATGATACCAAAATTTATCTAAGACGCAAAAATTAACTGCAGAGTTTTCATGGACGCAGTAGTAGCACACAAGGAAATATTATGTCTTGGAAGCGTATATTTCATTTCCTGTACTCATATCAACGCTCTTGTTTTAGTATGAAGTGAGAAATTAAACACGAAAAACTTAAGTTCCTGAGAAGCATATAAGTCATTTCCTCTTCTCATATCATAGCTTTTGTTTTAGTATGAAGTAAAAAACAAACAGTTTATGGTTCTGAAGCATAATATGATACCAGATTCGTATCGTAGGTGCTATCGGAAAAGCAAAAATCAGGGAGCTGTCCATTCTTTTGTCAAACGGTATGTTTCCTTTCATGCATTAATACCGCTCGGAGATTCTTATTTAAGGACCTGTGGGCATCAAGATCTTCAGCAGAATAAGCCTTGTGTTATTGTACTAATTACAGTATGGGAAAAATGCAACAAAGGCGATTTCCCCTAGAGCAATGAGGATATTTGCACATGTCTGTATTCAGAAATGACTGCCAACTGCCACAACACTTCACAGAGTTTTGCTCGAGCGTTGTCTTACGATTCCCTTATGGAGTTTGTGTCTGCCTGCTCTTAGCTCTGCTACAAAAGAATTAAAAATCTTGGGTTCAGCGAGTCTCTAAAGGCGAACATAGCGTGCATCTGCCCTGGGAGGTTTTTCTTTTTTCTTATTTTATTTTTTTAATTTTTTTTAATTTCATTTTGTTCGTTTTTGTTTGTTGTATTTGCTCGTGGCGGACGTCACAAGACACCCGTTTCAGTTTGTCATTGATCCACTAACTCAGTTTCTTTATTACAGAGGGCAGCTAACCCTCTGACCGAACACGTTAAGTTACCTTGCCGGCGGGAGTTAGCGACCACGTGGGATGTCTTTGACTTACTTATTGGCCCGGTAGCCGCTATGGCAGATAAATCGCGGCATAAGAGACGAGAGTAGTTATATTTCCCGTGTGGAAGGACTTTCCTTAGTCAAAAGCGTTAACTCATATCCTTATGTCACATTTCAAGAGAAAAATCACATTATTCAATTGAAATGACATGGTAATGTCAAGTGGATGTAGCAGGATAGTTCTGTGCCATCAAGGAAGTAGCTCGTCGGTCACAGAGTTGCCAAACATATTCTGCGCTTTTGCCAAGTTTCAGTTATACTGCCAGGAAGGATACCAGGTGATGTATTCTGTGAGTGACCTCGGAAGTAACCATAGCTTCGTCTCAGAGTTGCGGGTGGCAAGGGCTGCAATATCCTCATAATATGTCAATGAGTCTTATTCGCATTTCTGTAACTGGGTTGAGGGGCTAGAGTGTAATTACTTGTAACACGTCGACGCAATGAGTGCAAACTAAATGTCATAAATTCATAACTGCGACAATTTTTCGTGTTTTACTGTCTTAATTGGACAGAAACCTTGAAAGCGTGCTCCGCAGACGCGATCACAATTTTTGGAGATTCTTCAGTGGTTGAGTTGGCAACGTATCTTTGCTGTACAATGTTGTTATTGAGATCACTGTCATTGGCACATCCGCCAGAAGACACGCATGGCCTGGCTTTCTGTTGTCAGCTTTTCTGACGGATATTCTGCATTTGCTCCAGACGTGAAGACTTAAGGTGAATTCGAACATTCCTTATGACGAAAATTTGATGGTTCTATTCTTCCAGCTCTAACATTCAAAAAACAGTTAGAATAAGCGGCAGAAAAGCGCCTGTGAACCAACTATTATGCAGTGATAATTAGTGGACTCTGACAAATTCCATCTGTCATCTGATAATTGTGAAAAACTACTTTTTTCATCTGCACAGCACTGCAGCATGAACTCAAGGGTTTCATAAGACTCTATGCTTAATTTCGTTGTGATCATTTTCAATGACATTAGGGGAGGAGCAAAACCATCTGACTTGAAACATACTTTTTCAATGGGATTTGAATCTTTGGCTACAGTTACAGTAGCTCGTCCAGTGAGGTATCAAGAATGTGAGCAATAACTCATTGCTGTAGCATAGGCTAGGGCAAAAAAAGAGGGTTTCTGAGCAAGTAAACGATGAGAGACACTGTCGCTGTCACTTATTAAAGAGGAATTGTTCAGAAAAGTACAACTATATCTGTTCTTTCGGACATTTCGAAATATACAGCCTTGTTAATCAATTAAATATAGAAGGACAGATGTCCAGGCTGTCATTGGCGTTAAAACAGAACAACGGCGTCATATGAAAATTTGTGCCTGACCAGGTTCAAACCCGCATTCGTAGTGTCTTTTCTTTCGGACATGTCCGAAAGAACAGACGCCACATATATATCCATATTCAGGGTGTTTCAGGAGGAATAGTAGATATTTTAGCAGGTGGTACTCAGACGAATTGCGTAAAAAAATTCCAAATAAATGCGTCCACCATTTATTGACTACAGAGATACAGCTGTTAGTACGTAACCCTAACAAACTCAATGGAAAGGCAAATGACGACGTTCAAAGTTGATTTTCAAAAATTCCCCCACCAGCTTCAATGCACATTTGACTTCCCTTGATAACACCGTGTGTAGCTCTTTTGAGGACGTCTTTGCGTTCTTTTATGAGGGCTGCACTATTCATAATCCGAACGATCAAATCGGCTCTTGGGTTTACTTTTTCTCTGTAGACTTCGCCTTTGACCATCCCTGCAGGCAAAAATCCAAAGAGATAATGTCCGGGGACGTTGGTGGCCAAGAAAAGTGCCCATATCTACAGATCCATCTTCCGGGAAATGTTAGGATTGGATACTTTTGTCACCTGACGACTAGAATATGCAGGAGCCCCGTCATGCTGGAGGAACATACACAATCTTGTAGCCAAAGGAACCTCTTCCAATAACGGTGGAAGCTCATTTTCAAGGAAGTGTAGACAACTGGGTCTTGTAAGGACCAACATACGAAACGAAAATGCATTAAACCCAGCTATATGTACTCAATACAAATTGGACACATGTTATAGGGCGTTTTTTCTGCAATTTGTCTATACTACCACCTCCTACAATATTTACTATTCCTCCTGAAACATCCTGAATAATTATTCACGTCTCTACGGGTCATCGAAAGTTTTCAGTGCTAGACGCACGACATCATCCGAATCCTCACGGGAATACAGTGTGGCCGCGAGAGAGTCGACAAATGGTGGGGGGGGGGGGGGGGCGGAAGGTACCGAACATGTGGTATGCAGCAAAGATGGGAATTCGCGTCTGACGAGGAGCGTGTGCAGATAGGTGCTGCCGAGAGGTTTGCTGCTGTGTCCCGATAGTGCCCACCGTCGGAGGTTCGAGTCCTCACTCCGGCATGGGTGTGTGTGTTGTCCATAGCGTAAGATTAAGTTAGATTAAGTAGTGAGTAAGCTTAGGGACCGATGACCTAAGCGGCTTGGTCCCATTAGATCTTACCACAAATTTACAAAATTTTAAATCCAAAATACTGCATTTCGGTTCTTACAATGGTGCAATAGGTGCGCACTGGTTAGATGTAACTGAAGAGACTCCAACTCGGATTGTGGTTAAGGGCAAATCCCAAGCTCATGGCTACGAACAATTGGGAGCGGAAACGTAATGTCATCGGAGCCTTGTTGAAGGACCATGACATGTGATCGTTAGACCGACTGCACAAAGTTCAGTTTATAAATACATACATACTAAGCAAAATATATCATGTCGCAGCAGTCTTACCGATACCGCAGGTCACCGCAAATAAAATACTAACTGCATCGTGTTGGTATACGTGGAAACAAAATATCTTTAAAGTATCCTTCCACACGGCGACTTTGCAGAGGCAAAACGGAGGACTTCGGATTAAAGACGTTAAATCTAGATGTGACGCACTGTTTCTAACTCGTGCTTTTAAACTAATACATGTCACTAAGACAGGCATTACGAAACTTTGTTCTTCTCGTTAGATCCTGGGGATAGGAACGCTCCTGTTAATGTAGCACATTTAGATGCCAGCCTACATTACGTCCGAAAGTACTATCTCGACTGCAGCTGTATAAGACTTTTACGAGCACAAACCAGCACTAGAACAGTCTATGATTATATTACCAGACATAGTCTTCACAACCCAGTTCAGGGAAATTAACCTACTAAAACATGGATGAACGTCTGGAAAAATATCAACAATAAAATTCTACCAACGAGAGTCAGTGTCGTATGGTACGACATTGTAAACGAAACCATACCCATAGCGGAACGATTATGGAAAATCAAATTAAGACCATCTCCATACCGCGACAAATGTCGGCTTGTAGAAACTGTAGCGCACGTGTTCTTTTGTGAAAATAGAATCAGAATTTGGAACTGCAATAGGAAGAAATTAGCACTATCAACAGAACCGCAGAAAGTCATATACCGATAACTGAAGCTTTACAACTCGACTGGAAATGTTACCCGACCGCAAAGAATAAGTTTTTCGTGGCTTCTGGGAAAGTTTGTGTTTTACGTGTTAACAAACAAAACTTCGAACATAGAAGAGTACTTGTTTTATATTGCAGAAGAACATTTTAAGCTGAAGAAGAATAACAAATGTAAGGAATGGTTTCAAAATTTTTTGTCTATTGCTTTATGTGAGCTACAAAGATGTGGACAGTTTTATTGATTAGATGCAGAATACTATTCTTTCACTTTTTTATTCCTGGAATCTTCTTTTACGTTGGTCCTAAAGTCAGAACTGATCTAATTTGGCAAAACCCCTCCGGCTCCGAAATTTCTTTCATTTGTTGAAAAATATATGGCTTCCTTACAGACCTCATATGCATCCAGTGCATAATAGCTTAAATTGTGAATATGTTTCTGAATGAATGTTTGTTATGTATTTTTCCGTCACCCTTTTGACTGTTATAAATTATTTTCTACAAGGAACGCACGCCATTGGAAGTGGCAATCTGTAATTTATTTTACCTTAGTTACTACTTCAATTTTGTTCTACAGTTTCATACACATATGGGAAAAAACATGGAATACTTGGGAATAATGCAGCTACTCAGTGACAGGTATGGGGGAGGCATTGTGGCCAGGCCTCGGATCTTCGACCCCTGCCCTCTTTGCCTCCGCCTACCTGGTGCTGAAAGTCTTCTCAAACTTAAAAATAAAAAAAAAAAATAGTGCAGTGGACAGCGCGTCTGTCTAGTAAGCAGGAGGTCCAGGTTCGAAGCCCGGTCGGTCACAAATTTTCATCTACCGTCGTTGCTGTATTTCAACGCGCTGTGACAGATTGGACGTCGGTCCTTCGATATTTAAGATGCAATTGTTTTTTGAGACAATAGAGGTGATTTGCGAACATTTGTCTTGCCATCAATGTACCGGGACATCACCGGCATCCAACCCTTAGTCATTGCTTTGTGACGGCGCTAACCCATGTAATATACATGTTAATCAGATTGTTGGCATATTTAGTCACATAACGAATGGTCAGTATACAAGTATTTACTAACAACAGAAGCAAGATTGCAGCGAACTGATACTTAACCAAGTGCAACGTAGAGTACCTGTGTAATGGGTCATTCCAGCTGCATAGCTGAGGGTAATATTTGTTAAGCAATTCACTACAGAATTAATGTAAAACCCGCATGATGATCTCTGTAGTCATACTGTTTCATTAGCAGCTCGCAGATGGTGTACTTTTTTGGTCATCAGTCTACTGACTGGTTTGATGCGGCCCGCCACGAATTCCTTTCCTGTGCTGACCTCTTCATCTCAGAGTAGCACTTGCAACCTACGTCCTCAATTATTTGCTTGACGTATTACAATCTCTGTCTTCCTCTACAGTTTTTGCCCTCTACAGCTCCCTCTAGTACCATGCAAGTCATTGCCTCGTGTCTTAGCAGATGTCCTATCATCCTGTCCCTTCTCCTTATCAGTGTTTTCCACATATTCCTTTCCTCTCCGATTCTGCGTAGAACCTCCTCATTCCTTACCTTATCAGTCCACCTAATTTTCAACATTCGTCTATAGCACCACATCTCAAATGCTTCGATTCTCTTCTGTTCCGGTTTTCCCACAGCCCATGTTTCACTACCATACAATGCTGTACTCCAGACGTACATCCTCAGAAATTTCTTCCTCAAATTAAGGCCGGTATTTGATATTAGTAGACTTATCTTGACCAGAAATGCCTTTTTTGCCATAGCGAGTCTGCTTCTGATGTCCTCCTTGCTCCGTCCGTCATTGGTTATTTTACTGCATAGGTAGCAGAATTCCTTAACTTCATTAACTTCGTGACCATCAATCCTGATGTTAAGTTTCTCGCTGTTCTCATTTCTACTACTTCTCATTACCTTCGTCTTTCTACGATTTACTCTCAAACCATACTGTGTACTCATTAGACTGTTCATTCCGTTCAGCAGATCATTTAATTCTTCTTCATTTTCACTCAGCATAGCAATGTCATCAGCGAATCGTATCATTGATATCCTTTTACCTACAGCGTTGTCTTACACCCTTCTTAATACGGGCACTTCGTTCTTGGTCGTCCATTCTTATTATTCCCTCTTGGTTGTTGTACATATTGTATACGACCCGTCTCTCCCCACAGCTTACCCCTACTTTTTTCAGAATCTCGAACAGCTTGCACCATTTTATATTGTCGAACGCTTTTTCCAGGTCGACAAATCCTATGAAAGTGTTTTGATTTTTCTTTAGCCTTGCTTCCATTATTAGCCGTAACGTCAGAATTGCCTCTCTCGTCCCTTTACTTTTCCTAAAGCCAAACTGATCGTCACCTAGAGCATTCTCAATTTTCTTTTCCATTCTTCTGTATATTATTCTTGTAAGCAGCTTCGATGCATGAGCTGTTAAGCTGATTGTGCGATAATTCTCGCACTTGTCAGCTCTTGCCGTCTTCGAAATTGTGTGGATGATGCTTTTCCTTAAGTCAGATGGTATATCGCCTGACTCATATATTCTACACACCAACGTGAATGGTCGTTTTGTTGCCACTTCCCCCAATGATTTTAGAAATTCTGATGGAATGTTATCTATCCCTTCTGCCTTATTTGACCGTAAGTCCTTCAAAGCTCTTTTAAATTCCGATTCTAATACTGGATCCCCTATCTCTTCTAAATCGACTCCTGTTTCTTCTTCATCACATCAGACAAATCTTCACCCTCATAGAGGCGATCAATGTATTCTTTCCACCTATCTGCTCTCTCCTCTGCATTTAACAGTGGAATTCCCGTTGCACTCTTAATGTTACCACCGTTGCTTTTTTTAATGTTACCAAAGGTTGTTTTGACTTTCCCGTATGCTGAGTCTGTCCTTCCGACAATCGTATCTTTTTCGATGTCTTCACAATTTTCCTGTAGCCATTTCGTCTTAGCTTCCCTGCACTTCCTATTTATTTCATTCCTCGGCGACTTGTATTTCTGTATTCCTGATTTTCCCGGAACATGTTTGTACTTCCTCCTTTCATGAATCAACTGAAGTATTTCTTCTGTTACCCATGGAGTACTATGTTCGTTAAATCGGATTACTCAAGCTGATACCAAATAAAGGCGACTGGTCCCGGCGGAGGTTCGAGTCGCCGGCAGCTGTGGCCGTGTGGTTCTATGCGCTTCATTCTGGAACCGCGTGACCGCTACGGTCGCAGATTCGAATCCTGCCTCGGGCATGGATGTTTATTAGGTTAGTTAGTTAGATTTAAGTAGTTCTAAGATGTAGGGGACTGACGACCACCGATGTTAAGTCTCATAGTGCTCAGAGCCATTTGAACCATTTTTTTTGGAGGTTCGAGTCCTCCCTCGGGCATGGGTGTGTGTATTTGTCCTTTTGATAATTTAGGTTACGTAGTGGGTAAGTTTACCAACTGATGATCTTAGCAATTAAGTCCCATAAGATTTCACACACATTTGAACATTTGAAACAAATAAAGAGAAGCGACGACGCCACCACACTATTTTTACTGAAGTAGGTAGTCCGCGCTAAAATATGTGCGCCACCAATAACGTCACTGTAAACAGTTTGACAACAACACCATCACAACTACTGACGACCTGTACCATTATCAACACAGAGTTGTAACTCGCAGTGATTACAAGTTGCTGATGTTTGTCAAGAATAGCGACAAGCGCCAGATGAATTACGCCTAGGACGGAGAGAATCCTAAATAACAGTAATAGGTCACCCATCGAAGAGAAGAGTCTACGTATTAGCTCATCTTCTTGCAGTTTGATATTAATGCAGTTTCCGATTGTTTCACAATAACGGGCTCTTTTGGCTATCGTATTCTGGATTGAATACGAATTGGAAAGTGACGTTAACTTTACGTGTCCGTCCATCTCCTGACGTCTTACTGAATGAAGTCTGAAGTGCACCCACAGTTGCTTTACCTGCCGCATGGATTCTGTGAAGTGTTGTGGCAGTTGGCGGTCATTGCTGAATACAGACATGTGCAAATATCCTCATTGTTCTAGGGGAAATCGCCTTTGTTGCATTTTTCCCATACCGTAATTAGCACAATAACATAAGGCTTATTCTGCTGAAGAACTTGATACCCACAAGTTCTTAAATAAGAATCTCCGACCGGTAGAAATGCGTGAAAGGAAACAGACTGTTGGACAAAAGAATGGACAGCTCCCTGCTTTTTGCTTTTCCGATAGCACCTACGATAAGAATCTGGTGTCATATTATGCTTCCGAACCATAAACTGTTTATTTTTTACTTCATACTAAAACAAAAGGTATGATATGAGAAGAGGAAATGACTTATATGCTTCTCAGGAACTTTAGTTTTTCGTGTTTATTTTCTCACTCCATACTAAAACAAGGGCGTTGATATGAGTACAGGAAATGTAATATACGCTTCCAAGACATATTTCCTTGTGTGCTACCACTGCGTGCATGAATGCTCTGCAGTTAATTTTTGCGTCTTAGATAATTTTTGTTATCATCTCACATTACTTTGTGAGAAAGTTCCCATTTTTTGGGGTTCAAATAGAGTGGACATTTCTTCACTGGTAAATATTCTGATGACTAATGACATCATACCCGCTGCAATTCCTCCATGGCACATGTGAGTAGTGTGTCACGTTTGTTACTATAAGAACATGGAGGTCGTGATGTCCGCTCACTGCAGTCAGAGCCAAGGTGATTTCTTTCTGTTTAAGGCGAAGTGTCTGCTGCAGTGTCCACGCTCAGCCAACATAAACAAATCGTGGCGGCATTGGGCACTGCTAGTCGCTGCACTTACGAGCCGCGACAACAAGAACGCACTGTCTCTCCTAACGATATTATAGAGTTAATGAAATGGTTCAAATGGCTCTGATCACTATGGGACTTAACATCTGAGGTCATCAGTCCCCTAGAACTTAGAACTACTTAAACCTAACTAACCTAAGGACATCACACACATCCATGATCGGGGCAGGATTCGAATCTGCGACCGTAGTGGCTCCAGACTGAAGCGCCTAGAACCACTCGGCCACACCGGCCAGCATGGGGTTAATACATCTTACTTACTTAACATAATATGCAGGACGGGAGTTGGGTAAAAATTCTATTTGTAACTTACCATCGCATTAAAAAATTTTAAAGTCATATTTGATGCAATATTTAATGTTGGTTGTCTCTCTAATGTTAATAGTATTGATTCAGATTGTGCGTGAACACGAAAATACACACACACACACACACACACACACACACACACACACACACACACACACACAGTCAGTCATTGATTCCAGTGATAGCGACGACTACTGTATGTTGAACAACATATGCTGCAATCAATTCCTCAGTTGGCGTCGAGTGGATGAGATTTTTCAATTACCTTGCACTGCAAGAATTGTAAGGAGGAGACCGAAAGTAAAGGGACTTGTATGCTAAAGACCTACGACAAAGCAAAGATTGACCGATTATCAGATAACTGCCCACATCGGGTTTGTGGACGAGTAAACTTTTAGTAACCAACCCACCCAACATCATTACGTAACATTTCTCGAAGGCGTAGGTGCATTGATTTCATTAAGTCGTCGATAGTGTAGCGTCATGGTTTACTTCCCACCATACGTTTTCTATATTCGTCTATAGGTCGCTTGCATTTGTAGGTCCACATGGCAATGACCTTGTTACCTCTGCCCACATGTTCTCTATCTGGTTGATGTTCGATTATCGTGGAACAAACGGAAACGCTTTATCCTCTCTTGGCCCTGAAATCAATCTTGCACTGCTCTGCAACGATGGGTGGGGGCTCTGCTCCTGTAAATAAATTGTTATCTCGTTACTTCATATATTTATATTCAAATAACGTATTTGTAATAACCACATTGTATTAGTAATTTCCACAGTGTTTAAGAATTCAGGCCCTGTCACAGATAAGTGATCCAGATTTAACAGTCCGATTAAGAATGTGGTTTACCCAGTCTATCGTGTTATGACAGCCGTTGTCGAATATCTGACTGGCTGAATCCGATTAGAACGATCTGGTATCGAAATGAAATTACAGAAATCGGATAATTTGAGCGTCTGTATTGCAACAATGCTGGGCACATAATTCCTTTGATGGCGTAACATTTAGCAACTGTCTAAGAAAAAGTGAGAATTATGTCTACTAGCAGCAATGTAACGTAATTATAACCCACACTTATGTGATGGAAATATTGAATCGAACAATACACATCTACTTGAGGGTGGGAAAATACACCGTATCGGATTCGCTGATGACATAATGATAATAATAATAATAATAATAATAATAATAATAATAGGCCTGGGAAAAGAATAGGCCTCCGGTATGTTCTGCCAGTCGTAAAAGGCGACGAAAAGAACAAACCACTAATAGGGCTAACCCCCCTTTTAGTGTGATTAGTTGGTTCAGGACAGAACTAATGAAGCCTCGGACAAGCGCCGTCATGGTCGGGGACGACGCTTGAACCCTATGCCCGCCCACAATGGTAACGACACTGCTAGCCAACTGGAAAATGATTTAAATCCAAATAGAGGTGTTTTGCAGGATATGCTTCCTGCAACCACCCTAGAAGGAAAACAAAGACAGAGGATGAGATGGTCAGATGAAGTTAATCGACACCTCATGTTCTGTTATTACCAAGCAACAAACCTAGGAACCAACACAACTGGATACAGATCACAAGTATACACAACATTTATTACCAGATACCCAGAATTAAAATTTTTAACAGAACAACGACTAGCTGATCAGATCCGTGGAATAATAAAAAATAACCGGATACCCCAGTCAGAATTAGATAACATCAAACAACAAGTACAACAAATACTGGAACAAAATAATGTGCAATCAGAAGAAGAAGAAAATACAGTAATGGACTCAAACATCCCAGAGCAAACAAGCAAAGAACAACACACACCAATTAAACAATCAGAGGAAAACGAAATCTTAAGGCAGCCACCAGAACAAGCACAAATAGAACACAAAGTGACACAGATATTAGATATAGAAGAAAAATTTCAGCTAACATATATAGAATACAAAGACACAAATACAGAAATTAGACCATTCTTGCATAGACCACCAAATAACCCACAAGTCGAAACAACAATAAAAACTATCAACACAATCATACACAACAAAATAAATGAAAACACAACTATGGAAGAGTTACAACTACTGGTATATATAGGAGCACTCACTACACTAAATATACACACTAGGCAGAGATCAGAACCAACCAACACACAGAAGAAACCCACAAAACCAGCATGGCAACACAGGCTACAGATCAAAATAGAAAAACTGAGAAAAGACATCGGACAGCTAACACAATTTATAAGAAATGAAATCTCAGAAAAAAAACGAAAAAGGTTAGGTAAAATCTCACAACAAGAAGCGACAGAGCAATTAGACGAAAAGAAGCACAAATTACAAGCATACGCCAAACGACTCAGAAGATACAAAAAAAGTGAAAATAGAAGGAAACAAAACCAAACATTCAACACAAACCAAAAGAAATTTTACCAGACGATAGATAACACACACATTGAAATAAACAATCCACCAAACATAACAGACATGGAACACTTCTGGAGCAACATATGGTCAAACCCGGTACAACATAACAGGCATGCACGGTGGATACAAGCAGAAACAGACACATACAAGATGATACCACAAATGCCTGAAGTGACAATTTTGCAACATGAAGTCACCCAAGCAATTAATTCTACTCACAATTGGAAAGCCCCTGGAAATGATAAAATAGCAAATTTCTGGTTAAAGAAGTTCACCTCAAAACATTCACATCTAACTAAATTATTTAACAGTTACATTGCAGACCCATACACATTCCCTGATACACTTACACATGGAATAACTTATCTGAAACCTAAAGATAAAGCAGACACAGCGAACCCAGCTAAATATCGCCCCATAACATGCCTACCAACAATATACAAAATATTAACTTCAGTCATTAAACAGAAACTAGTGACACATACAACACAGAACAAAATTATAAATGAAGAACAAAAAGGCTGTTGCAAAGGAGCACGAGGATGTAAAGAGCAACTGATAATAGATGCAGAGGTGACATATCAAGCTAAAACTAAACAAAGGTCGCTACACTACGCATACATCGATTACCAAAAAGCTTTTGATAGTGTACCTCACTCATGGTTACTACAAATATTGGAAATATATAAAGTAGATCCTAAATTGATACAGTTCCTAAACATAGTAATGAAAAACTGGAAAACCACGCTTAATATCCAAACAAATTCAAATAATATCACATCACAGCCAATACAGATTAAGCGTGGAATATACCAAGGAGATTCATTAAGTCCTTTTTGGTTCTGCCTTGCTCTGAACCCACTATCCAACATGCTAAATAATACAAATTATGGTTACAATATTACTGGAACATACCCACACAAAATCACACATTTGCTATACATGGATGATCTAAAACTACTGGCAGCAACAAATCAACAACTCAACCAATTACTAAAGATAACAGAAGTATTTAGCAATGATATAAATATGGCTTTTGGAACAGAGAAATGTAAGAAAAATAGCATAGTCAAGGGAAAACACACTAAACAAGAAGATTACATATTGGATAACCACAGCGACTGCATAGAAGCGATGGAAAAAACAGATGCCTGTAAATATCTAGGATACAGACAAAAAATAGGAATAGATGATAGAAATATTAAGGAAGAGCTAAAAGAAAAAATATAGACAAAGACTAACAAAAATACTGAAAACAGAACTGACAGCAAGAAACAAGACAAAAGCTATAAATACCTATGCTATACCAATATTGACCTACTCATTTGGAGTAGTGAAATGGAGTAACACAGACCTAGAAGCACTCAATACACTTACACGATCACAATGCCACAAATATAGAATACATCACATACATTCAGCAACAGAAAGATTCACATTAAGCAGAAAGGAAGGAGGAAGGGGATTTATCGACATAAAAAACCTACATTATGGACAGGTAGACAATTTAAGAAAATTCTTTCTAGAACGAGCAGAAACTAGCAAAATACACAAAGCATTCACCCACATAAATACATCGGCTACACCACTACAATTTCATAACCACCTCTACAACCCTTTAGATCACATAACATCAACAGATACAAAGAAAGCAAATTGGAAAAAGAAAACACTACATGGCAAGCACCCGTATCATCTAACACAGCCACACATCGATCAAGACGCATCCAACACATGGCTAAGAAGAGGCAATATATACAGTGAGACAGAAGGATTCATGATTGCAATACAGGATCAAACAATAAACACCAGATATTACAGCAAGCATATTATTAAAGATCCCAATACCACAACAGATAAATGCAGACTTTGCAAACAACAAATAGAAACAGTAGATCACATCACAAGCGGATGTACAATACTAGCAAACACAGAATACCCCAGAAGACATGACAACGTCGCAAAAATAATGCATCAACAGCTTCCCTTACAACATAAACTTTTAAAACAACACGTTCCTACATACAAGTATACACCACAAAATGTACTGGAGAATGATGAATACAAATTATACTGGAACAGAACCATTATAACAGATAAAACAACGCCACATAACAAACCTGACATCATACTCACCAATAAAAAGAAGAAATTAACACAACTAATTGAAATATCCATACCCAATACAGCAAATATACAGAAGGAAACAGGAGAAAAAATTGAAAAATACATCCAACTGGCTGAGGAAGTCAAGGACATGTGGCATCAGGATAAAGTTGACATTATACCAATTATACTTTCAACTACAGGAGTCATACCACGCAATATCCACCAGTACATCAATGCAATACAGCTACATCCAAACTTATATATACAACTTCAGAAATCCGTAATTATTGATACATGTTCAATTACCCGAAAGTTCCTAAACGCAATGTAACATATACCGTACAGTTAAAAGGAAGTGACGCTTGATCAAGGTCCGCGTCACTTTCATTCCGAACCAGACCTAAGGTCTGAGAAAGGAAAGATAATAATAATAATAATTCCGTGTAGCGGATAGGGGAAAGCCTCCCACATATGGGTGGTAGCGAGGAAATCAAATACTTGGGGTGAACCAAATACTAACACAATTCTGAACGGCTACTCAATCCGTTGAACAGGAAATCCAGACACGTCTGAGTGAAAATCACCGGTACTCTGGTCACCGTCTGTTAGCTCAATGAGCTCGGCTGAAAATGTTTTCTTCCAAAGGCTTCAGCAAAAAAATGGTTCAAATGGCTCTGAGCACTATGGGACTTAACTGCGGAGGTCATCAGTCCCCTAGAACTTAGAACTACTTAAACCTAATTAACCTAAGGACATCACACACATCCATGCCAGAGGCAGTATTCGAACCTGCGACCGTAGCGGTCGCGCGGTTCCAGACTGCAGCGCCTAGAACCACTCGGCCACTTCGGCCGGCAGGCTTCAGCACCCTCTGGTCCTGCTAACACCCAGGCCATACCAATGAAACAGAAGCAAATATTAACTGTGCAAGCAAAGTCAACTTTACCCCAGGTGGTACACAACCCGCCCGTCGAAAGGCGGCAACTGGATTTTAGGATTCTTGGAAGTACAGGCTAGCACGGCAGAGAATATCGGAGACCTCTGGGAAATTTCCCTACAAGCAGAAAACATGTATAATGCAAACTAAACATCGATACATTGATCCAAACAGGAAAACTAAATAATCTCACATAAGAAATCGACCAAAAAAATTTTCATGCTCAATCAGAGCTCCAATAAAAAATATACACTCATGAATGCACATGCCCCCACCAACATCGAAAATAAGAAAAACATCGAAAATGTCGAAAAATTCTGTAACACACTCGAAAAAACTATGAGCAAAATTCACCAAGAGACGTGAAAATACGAATGGGAGACTTCAACTCTGTATTTGGAACAGAAAAATCCTATAGAAAATCGTTGGTAGAAATTCGACACACCGAAACACTTACCCCAACGGCACACGCCTGACTGACATTTGCCAACAACTCAACCGCAAAATGATGTCTACCCACTTAAGGAAGAAACCAGGTCTCAGGTAACATGCTTGGTTACCAGGTGCAAGGTGCTTCCGTTCTCCTTTCGAGACTCGCTGAAAGCCAGATTTTTAATTCTGTTGTAGCAGAGCTACAAGTAGGCAGATACGAACTCAATAAGGGAATCGTAAGACAACGCTCCAGCAAAATTACTCTTGCTACTTTTAGTACCTCTTGGAGTCACAGAGAAAACCTTACGGTACTGCGAAATTCATAACGCCACTTTTGTTTTCAGCCGACAAATTTTTTGTTGTGAATATATGATTTTATCTATGAACTGCCACATTTTCATAATACTTGCGAATGGTACAGGAAATGAAGTAAATATAGACCTTTTCGAAGTCAAAAGTCGGTAATATCCTACTAATTAGTGTTAAAATAGGCTCAATCGTCTTACAGATACTTAATGCTTTTTTAAGATAGACTGCCGTCGTGATGTTTCTGTAGTAAGCTGAATTCAATTTGTGTTAGTACAGTGAATATTTTAATTCCGTTTTCCATTAGTTTACTGAACGCAACAGTAGTCATCAAAGAGAAATTAATCAGCAGCAGAACTTTCTTTCACGATATCTAAAACAATCTGACAGTTCTAAAGTAGTTTACTAATTCCACGCCCGTAGAAACCTACTGCTTCTAACGATGTCATTAAACCAGTGTAGTTTGAAGAGTATTTTCGTCTAGAAATGAGTTGCCTTGACAGATGATCGACTAATAGCGGGAAAGGGAAAGTTCTAAGAGCATATGACGAGAGGGACAAGTGCTTGAGAGAGGACTTCGCTATCAATACAAGTGCCTGAGAGACGACTTTCCTACCAGTCTCCTAGATAGTTTTGTTTCTCAAATCAACAGAGTGCGTTATCATGCAGTAGCACAGGTGATGTAGTTTTGTCGATCTTCTTACGCTGCGACCGAAAGCGGCAACAAATTCCCGCTGTGATGCACATACTCCTTGGGGCAGAATTCGTAGCCCAAAACACATTTTTGGTGCCATCAGATTTAAACTATTGTGTTCACGCTACCCTTTGTTCGAGTTTGTCTTTTGGTGGGGCTGAGCCTTTGATTTCTTCTTAGGAAGTTAACGATAAAGGCATCATAACTCCTCACCAGTAACAGTACTGCATAAGAATGCTCAATGAACGACCTGATGACGTTCAATAATAGTCACTCCGTTGATTTTTGTTGTTTCGAATTAGAGCAAGCTGTACCTCTACACTAGGCTTCTGTGCTTTCCCTGTTGAATGTAAATGTCGCATGATGGTTAAGTGGTAATCCATCACATATATCAGTAGTGGAGACTTCCATAATGTGGAACATCATTCGTGCTAGAACGATCTTTGTTGAAACAAGAATATCTTTTTCTGGCGTATTTTTCCCAAAAGCAGTCGCTCCACACACAGTTCAGATCTTTCTAGCTGCCTCCTCTGCATTCACCCCTCTGTTATGCCAAAAGTATATATTGTGTTGCAGATGTACACCTTTTTCCACTTGCGACTCAATTTTACAATGTTTAACCTTGGTTCATGATTTTCAGGTATACAAAATCCAATGCTTAGCTGTAAGATGATAACTAGAGCTTCAAATTCGAAAATGACAGTTGACACATACACTGACAGCGTGGCGCCGCGTTCTCCTGAGCGGCGCCGGATTTCAGGCGGCGGGTGGCGTCTGGCCGGTGGCCGGTAGCCGCTGCAGCGCGAGGAAACGCTCGGGCGTAAGCTGTTCTGATCACGACGCAGCCACGAGCTGTCCTGCAGAATTGTTTCTGGAAGTTCTTGTTATTGCTGGTGGGTAGAATGTGAAGCGAATTGTGTTCGATGTTCAATCAGACTCATAACTTTGGACGAGGGTCGAATTGTGGTAAAAAAAAAAAAAACAGTTGGACGCGAACAGGCGACCATAAGTTCAGAATTCACAACGGTTCCCACTAGACCATGGGCCCACACAAGCCAATAACATCTCAGAAGTAGACAACACTTCCTCTTGACACTTCTGCCTCTTACAGTGTTGCCAGATTGTGCAGATGGCCGGACTTATAGTTGTCAGGGGCGGCCAGTTTTATTGGCCACCTTAAGTGAACGACTCGGACTTAGTCTCTGTGGCGGCCGGCCGGCGGTCAGTTTTTATGTCTAAGGCTGTACGTGTCATGTCTAGATTTATTAGGGGTCCCATACCACTCCAACTGCACACGCTCCACGCCATTACAGAGCCTTCACCAGCCTGAACAGTCCCCTGCTGACACGTATGTTCCATGGATTCATGATGTTGTCACCATACCCCTACACGTCCATCCGCTCGATACAATTTGAAACGAGACTAGTCCGACCGGGCAACTTATTTCCGATCATGAACAGTCCAATGTTGGTATTTGACGGGCCCAGACGAGGCTTAAAGCTTTGTGTCGTGCAGTTATCACGGGTACACTAGCGAGCCTTCGGCTCCGAAAGCCCATATCGATAATGTTTCGTTGAATAGTTCGCACGCTTACACTTGTTGATTGTCGAGCATTGAAATCTGCAGAAATTTGTGGAAGGGCTTCACTTCTGCCAACTTGAACGATTCTTTTCAGTCGTCGCAAGTCCCATTCTTGCCGAATAATTTTCCGGCGATGTCGCAGATTTGATGTTTTACCGGATTCCTGATATTCACGATAAACTTGCGAAATGATCGTAGGGGAAAATCCTCACTTCAAATCCACCTCGGAGATTCTGTGTCCCATCTTTCGTGCGCCGACTTTAACACCACGTTCAAACTCTCTAAAATCTTGATAACCTGCAATTGTACCAGCAATAACCGGACTGCGCCAGACACTTGTAATCTTGTATAGGCGTTGTCGACCGCAGTGCTGTAGTCTGCCTGTGTACTTATCTCTTATTTGAATACGCATGCCTGTACCAGTTTCTTTGGCGCTTCAGTGTATCACACGTACCATATCTAATCCTAACTTATAGGTGAAACTCGTGAACAACTGCAAGAGGAAGAAAGTGATAACTGGCGTGTAGCAACCATGACCTAATAGTGCTCAACTTTAGTTATACTTTTGAGACCCCGTGTCGGGGATACATTTTTGTGTGGTGGTACGCGCTGTGACCGTCGGAGGTGCGCCAGTTGCCCATGGTGCAGTGGCCAGCCGTCCCACGTCTCTGTCTCCTTGCAGCTATGTAGTACCACGGCGACCTTGAACTTCACGGTCTATCTCTACCGAATTGGCACCCAGGAGGGCAAAATGCTGAATCTTGCGCAGACTATCGTTCTCGCAGACAGCGGCTGATGAGATAAATAAAGATAAATAAAGAAAACGAACCACCACAACCGTACCGTCAAAGAAATTTATTTCACACGACTTGTTTCGGCACAACAATTACGCCTTCTTCAGGTCAATTATAAACCAAAAGAGTATTTTCATTCCTTGGCGTGTGTATCGTAGAATCCAAACTAGTTGTCGCGGAATGCTTGAATCAGGAGTGAGTACTCTACAACGGTCCCAAGGAATGAAAGTACACTTTTGGTTTATAGTGGACCTGAAGATGGCGTGAGAGTGGCGCTGAAACTAGTCAATTGAAATGAATTTCTTTGATGATATGATTGTGATGGTTAGTTTTCTTTATTTAATACTGAAGCGTACTCACTCTAAAGAGAGCATAAACTGGAATCCCCTGCTCAAGACTTCCCTCGCGCTCCACCAGAGTTCTGTCCTACAATTACTTCCGTCAATCAGAGAGCCGGCAGGAAGCCGCACTTCCCTCTCCATCAGTCACACACTAGAGCTCAATAATCCCTAAACACTTACAGCTTCAGAGGTATTCTTTGACCATCAGTCGCTAGCGCTTTTGGTTGGGGAAAGAGCGCGCAAATCGATTCGCTCGCTTGGAAAGCAGACTGCCGCCTTCCTCGTCTCCGCATCAGAGAAACACTGCCACCCAGGGTGGCGCGTGTGACACGCATCTGTTAGAAAGATGTTATCAGTAACTCGCCCTGCTGCCAACACTTCAGAATGGGCAGCCTTTGGGCTTAAACGCCGCCGTGCTTTCGACCGCCCAGATTGACTCTGCCTGAAAGACGTATCTCTTGACGGGACACCCACAGCTGCTATTCATCATCAATGACGAAATTCGCTAAGGCTATAAAAATTGTTTATTTCTAAAACCGGGAGCACAACCCGGTTTCAGGACCTGTGTCCCGTCTTCAGGTGCATATTAAATTGTGAATCTCTAAATGATGCACAACTAAGGTTAATACGTGTTAAAATAGAGCTCCTTGGCACGTGGCATGAAACAGCATATCCTCTTAGATCCTATGCTTGCCAGAAAACCTCTCGTAGAGGAGGACAATGGTCTAGGCTTAAGTACGTGCCACACATGTATCCTCATGAAGACAAAGTGAATTTTTCAACTTTTGGTTGTGCTTGGTACGGGTCTGATGGGTGTGTATGCTGCACAGTGTTCCAAAGACGACCTATTTATCTTCACGTGGATGCGTAGGTGGCATGCCCTTAAGCCCGGACCGTCATCCTTCTCCACGAAAGGTTTTCTCGCAAGCCTAGAATCGAAGATGATATCCTGTTTCCTGCCATGTACTAGTGAAGCTCCATTTTAACACATCTTAAGATATTTTAACCTTAGTTATGCATTGTTTATGGACTCGCATTTTAATATGCACCTGAAAATGGGATGCAAGTCCTGAAACCGGGTTGTGCTTTCCTTCGTGCACTACTTTCTGAAGACATGGCAAATATATATTTCCAATGTGCATGTGGTATACTAGGACGTTTAACATCGATCTCATGCGCGCACCTTACATTAGTACAATACTGGCCATTAAAATTGCTACACCAAAAAGAAATGGAGATGATAAACGAGTATTCATTGGACAAATATATTATACTAGAACTGACATGTAATTACATTTTCACGCAATTTGGGTGCATAGATCCAGAGAAATCAGTACCCAGAACAACCACCTCTGGCCTTAATAACGGCCTTGATACGCCTGGGCATTGAGTCAAACAGAGCTTGGATGGCGTGTACAGGTACAGCTGCTCATGCAGCTTCAACACGATACCACAGAGTTCATCAAGAGTAGTGACTGGCGTATTGTGACGAGCCAGTTGCTCGGTCACCATTGACCAGACGTTTTCAGTTGGTGACAGATCTGGAGAATGTGCTGGCCAGGGCAGCAGTTGAACATTTTCTGTATCCAGAAAGGCCCGTACAGGACCTGCAACATGCGGTCGTGCATTATCCTGCTGAAATGTAGCGTTTCGCAGGGATCGAATGAAGGGTAGAGCCACGGGTCGTAACACATCTGAAATGTGACGTCCACTGCTCAAAGTGCCGTCAATGCGAACAAGAGGCGACCGAGACGCATGGCACCCTATACCATCACGCCGGGTGATACGCCAGCATGGCGATGACGAATACACGCTTCTAATGTGCGTTCACTGTGATGACGCCAAACACGGATGCGACCATCGTGATGCTGTATACAGAACCTGGATTCATCCGAAAAAATGACGTTTTGCCATTCGTGCACCCAGGTTCGTCGTTGAATACACCATCGCAGGCGCTCCTGTCTGTGATGCAGCGTCAAGGGCAACCGCAGCCATGATCTCCGAGCTGATGGTCCATGCTGCTAAAACGTCGTCGTCGAACTGTTCGTGCAGATGGTTGTTGTCTCGCAAACGTCCCCATCTGCTGACTCAGTGTTCGGGACGTGGCTGCACGATCCGTTACAGCCATGCGGATAAGATGCCTGTCATCTCGACTGCTAGTGACACGAGGCCGTTGGGATCCAGCACGGCGTTCCGTATTACCCCCCTGAACCCACCGATTCAATATTCTGCTAACAGTCATTGGATCTCAACCAACGCGAACAGCAATGTCGCGATACGATAAACTACAATCGCGATAGGCTACAATCCGACCTTTATCAAAATCGGAAACGTGATGGTACGCATTTCTCCTCCTTACACGAGGCATCACAACAACGTTTCACCAGGCAACACCGGTCAACTGCTGTTTGTGTATGAGAAATCGGTTGGAAACTTTGCTCATGTCAGCACGTTGTAAGTGTCGCCACCGGCGCCAACCTTGTGTGAATTCCCTGAAAAGCTAATCATTTGCATATCACAGTATCTTCTTCCTGTCGGTTAAATTTCGCGTCTGTAGCACGTCATCTTCGTGGTGTAGCAATTTTAATGGCCAGTAGTGTATTTGTGTTTTGTGAGAGCGCACGACACACGCCAGTCAAAAGGGGGCAGACTAATCAAACTCAGTTTCACTAGTGGCTCGGTTGGCACCCCGCAGACTGTGTTTGCTTTGTTGATGAATCTAACAGGGTAAATGGGCTATGAGATCGCTGATCAAGGGGACGAATTAACATTGTTAGCTTCAAAGGTCACTGAATGCGTATATGTAGGGGAATGTGGTCAGCACACCGCCCTCCCGGCCGTATGCCAGTTTACGAGACCGTCAGTAAACAGTAATGCGACAAATAACTTGCATCACAGAAATCAGAGTCTCGAAGTTTAGTAAAATCAGTTGTTAGCAACGTACGAAGTAAGACTATTGAATGTGAAGAGGCCAGCACGGTACCGGTACACAACCAGCGTGCTGGCTATGAGACGTTGTGATGTTGCACGACTGGGTGAATGCATATTGGCTGGTGGCATGTTTGAAGGAGGCAGGCAACAGCCACAGCATTTATGTAGCTGTATCCGAGGGGTGGACATGGGCACGGGTTTATGGGCTGTTACTCATTGAATATAATTGCCCTTGGTACCCAAATACTTGGTGAACTTCGAGCTGGAGCGAAGCGTCTCCATAGAGGCTCATTTCGAAGTCACACACGCTAGAGCGTTTATTCATTCATCTGATTCGACAGCTAAAGGTACATCGTCACATGAATCGAATTATAGAACGACAACTTTTATCGCCTTTAAGTAGTGACCTCTTTTCCCATACAGGTTACTTTCTCCAGTAGCTGCAAGCTCTTTTTGTCGTGAACATTTCCATTTGTCAGCTTTTTCTCCGAGACTTTCCTTTATTCTAATAATATCACTTCCGCTGTAGCCAACGGAAAGAATTGTGTCTGCATCAGGTTGGTCCAACGCAGAGAGTGTTGTCGCATGTGTAGCGTGTAACTTTTCTAGGTCTTGCAGTCATTTTCAAGAATATTCAAACAAAAGACTAGGATACAGCAATATGGATTTCTGGGAATTAAAAAAGAAAACCTGCAGGGAAGCCGAGGTGAAAGGGTTGCAGGAAAAATGTGAAGAGATACAAAAACATACGGTCCTCAGTAAGACTCAGACACCACATAGTAAAAAAAACCTTTGGTGACATTAAAAGCAAAGACGTCAAAATTAAGAAGTCAACGAGAGTTACATTTTTAAATGCAGAGGGAAGAGCTAAGGATATGTGCGAAGAGTACACTGGAGACCTCTGCGTGTGATAACAAAAGGAATGGGGCACGACCGGTGTTAGAATGAGATTTAACAGAATTTTCTAAGACTTGATGGTCAAATAAGGCAGAAGGGATAAATAACATTCTATCCGAATTTCTAAAGCCGCAAACGAACGACTATTCAAGTTGATGAATAGAATCAATGGGCCTGGAAACATACCATTATATGCCCGGTAGAATTTCGTCAACGCATTTCAGAGGATACTAAGGTTAGATTAGTATGATAATGCACAATCAGGTTAACAGTTCAAGCAGCGAAATTAGTGACAAGAGTAATGCACAGGAAAACGGAAAAGAAAATCGACGAACAGTTAGTTGACATTGTCAAATGGTATAAGATGTCCGAGATCATAAGAAAAATGGAAGTACGCTGTAGGGAACGACGGGTAATACACAGTATGTGCTAAAATCAACAGGGAAGAATAAGAATGGAAGACACAAAAAAAGTGCTCGGATTAAAAAGAGTGTAATAGAGGGATGCAGTCTTTCGCTTCTACTGAAGAAGCAATGATGGAAATAAAAGATTGTGGAGTGGGATTAAAATCCAGGGTGAAAGGATACGAATGTTATGATTCGCTGATGGAACTGACACACGGCCGCTTTCTATGAGTATTGTATGTGGCAGACGGTGCCATCGCGTCGCTTTTCAGACGTTTGGCTGCTTAGTTACGAATACCGTCAATTACAGCGCTGTGCAAACTTGGCGTCGGTGGGCTACTTATAGCTGAGTTTTGGCCTCACTTTGTAGCTCCTGGTCTTTCGTATAATCTCTAAACCAGCGCTGTTTGGATTTATTTAGACTGTTTTGGTTTATTTAGACTACTTGCAACATAAGCTTCACTTACGTCAGATACATTTGAAGCGTGGTTTAAGCGTGGTCATTTTTTCATACTCCCTGTGATGAGACATGCACTGCTGATGTGCCAGTTTTGAACTTAACTGGGACGTGTACACTTTGTAATGATTTTAGGTATTGTTTGCTATATTATGTTTTTGATCTTATTTACTTTTTTACTACTGGTAGCCTTTCATGAGTCACGCTGTTCAGACATATGGTTTCATTTTTAATTTACGTTTACATCTGAAGATGGAGCTAAAGCCCTGAAACCGGGATTTGTAAGAGTTCAAATGAAAAGTTTGCACTAATGTAGCAGAAGTTTCAGTTACGAACAATTCACGTAACAGTTGTGGCTGTCCTACTAACAGAAATTTAATTCCTTAAATGGCTATAGGTCACCCTCTTAACCTCTGACTCTAGGCTCCAGATGGCTCTGGTAGATAGCCACTCTTTGTCTTGGTGTTCCATCTTTCTCACTCATTACTACTCATTATCAGAGAGGAAATCGTGGCTTAAAAAATATTATTTAGTACATCACTGATGACAGCACAGTCGATGTCTTTGAGAATAACGTGGATTAATAAGAACAAAAGTTTTGTAAAACTGAGATGTTTAGGGAAATTTCATTTTTTTATAACAAGGTTAGCAGTTTGTTGTGTACATAGTTCCGCGTAGTCAGCGCATACACAACTTTCCCACTAGAGCGCGCCCCGCTAAGCACAACAGCGCAGGCGCAGCGCTCGACCGTCTCCGCTCTACACCATGGCGCTGTCTTAGAGACGGACCAAATTCTGCTTCCGCCAATCCGTGTATTAATATGTAACGCAGCCAATGAGATTGCTGCTAACGTAGAACCTTTTCTTCTCGCGGTTCACACTCGCGCAGTGATGCCTGAACGCGCGAGGTATTATAACGAGTGTACAGACCTCCGATTAGTCAGTCCGCATTAGTCTGCAGTAGTCTGCATTTGTCTGTACCAGTCTATAGTCAAGTTTCAGTCTGCGCCTAATAAGACTACCATATTCCCGTACATAGCCATGAAAATAAATGAATAGACACTTTGTCAAGTATCAGAGATATGTAAGAATAAGATTAACATACCAAGACCAAAGGAATTTCAGATTGTCAATTGTAAACAGCATCCAGAACCAAGTTAAGTTATTTTTATGCTTGTTATTATTTTAATAAATGTGTGTGAAAATTAATCAAGTTCTGTTTAAAGTTGGTCACCGTCTATCTGCTACTCTAAGCGTGCAAGTGGCATTTCTATCGTCTGACCTAAAGGCAGAAGATGAACACGCCACGATAAGACCACGAGACATATTGCTGCGACTTTTCGACTTTACAACAGTCCAAGGCTAACAACATGCTGTGATTAATAATAATAATAATAATCCCCGTGGAGCCCCGGGAAATGAATAGGCCTCCGGTATGTTCTGCCAGCCGTAAAAGGCGACGAAAAGAACAAACCACTAAGAGGGCTAACCCCCCTTTTAGTGTGATTAGTTGGTTCAGGACAGAACTAAAGAAGCCTCTGACAAGCGCCGTCATGGTCGGGGACGACGCTTGAACCCTATGCCCGCCCACAATGGTAACGACACTGCTAGCCAACTGGAAAATGATTTAAATCCAAATAGAGGTGTTTTTCAGGATATGCTTCCTGCAACCACCCTAGAAGGAGAACAAAGACAGAGGGTGAGATGGTCAGATGAAGTTAATCGACACCTCATGTTCTGTTATTACCAAGCAACAAACCTAGGAACCAACACAACTGGATACAGATCACAAGTATACACAACATTTATTACCAGATACCCAGAATTAAAATTTTTAACAGAACAACAACTAGCTGATCAGATCCATGTAATAATAAAAAATAACAGGATACCACAGTCAGAATTAGAAAACATCAAACAACGAGTACAACAAATACTGGAACAAAATAATGTGCAATCAGAAGAAGAAGAAAATACAGTAATGGACTCAAACATCCCAGAGCAAACAAACAAAGAACAACGCACCAATTAAACAATCAGAGGAAAACGAAATCTTAAGACAGCCACCAGAACAAGCACAAATAGAACACGAAGTGACACAGATGTTAGATATAGAAGAAAAATTTCAGCTAACATATATAGAATACAAAGACACAAATACAGACATTAGACCATTCTTGCATAGACCACCAAATAACCCACAAGTCGAAACAACAATAAAAACTATCAACACAATCATACACAACAAAATAAATGAAAACACAACTATGGAAGAGTTACAACTACTGGTTTATATAGGAGCACTCACTACACTAAACATACACACTAGGCAGAGATCAGAACCAACCAACACACAGAAGAAACCCACAAAACCAGCATGGCAACACAGGCTACAGATCAAAATAGAAAAACTGAGAAAAGACATCGGACAGCTAACACAATTTATAAGAAATGACATCTCAGAAAAAAAACGAAAAAGGTTAGGTAAAATCTCACAACAAGAAGCGACAGAGCAATTAGACGAAAAGAAGCACAAATTACAAGCATTAGCCAAACGACTCAGAAGATACAAAAAAAGTGAAAATAGAAGGAAACAAAACCAAACATTCAACACAAAACAAAAGAAATTTTACCAGACAATAGATAACACACACATTGAAATAAACAATCCACCAAACATAACAGACATGGAACACTTCTGGAGAAACATATGGTCAAACCCGGTACAACATAACGGGCATGCACGATGGATACAAGCAGAAACAGACACATACAAGATGATACCACAAATGCCTGAAGTGATAATTTTGCAACATGAAGTCACCCAAGCAATTAATTCTACTCACAATTGGAAAGCCCCTGGAAATGATAAAATAGCAAATTTCTGGTTAAAGAAGTTCACCTCAACACATTCACATCTAACTAAATTATTTAACAGTTACATTGCAGACCCATACACATTCCCTGATACACTTACACACGGAATAACATATCTGAAACCTAAAGATCAAGCAGACACAGCGAACCTAGCTAAATATCGCCCCATAACATGCCTACCAACAATATACAAAATATTAACTTCAGTCATTAAACAGAAATTAATGACACATACAACACAGAACAAAATTATAAACGAAGAACAAAAAGGCTGTTGCAAAGGAGCACGAGGATGTAAAGAGCAACTGATAATAGATGCAGAGGTGACATATCAAGCTAAAACTAAACAAAGGTCGCTACACTACGCATACATTGATTACCAAAAAGCTTTTGATAGTGTACCCCACTCATGGTTACTACAAATATTGGAAATATATAAAGTAGATCCTAAATTGATACAGTTCCTAAACATAGTAATGAAAAATTGGAAAACCACACTTAATATCCAAACAAATTCAAATAATATCACATCACAGCCAATACAGATTAAGCGTGGAATATACCAAGGAGACTCATTAAGTCCTTTCTGGTTCTGCCTTGCTCTGAACCCACTATCCAACATGCTAAATAATACAAATTATGGTTACAATATTACTGGAACATACCCACACAAAATCACACATTTGCTATACATGGATGATCTAAAACTACTGGCAGCAACAAATCAACAACTCAACCAATTACTAAAGATAACAGAAGGATTCAGCAATGATATAAGTATGGCTTTTGGAACAGACAAATGTAAGAAAAATAGCATAGTCAAGGGAAAACACACTAAACAAGAAGATTACATATTGGATAACCACAGCGACTGCATAGAAGCGATGGAAAAAACGGATGCCTATAAATATTTAGGATACAGACAAAAAATAGGAATAGACAATACAAATATTAAAGAAGAACTAAAAGAAAAATATAGACAAAGACTAACAAAAATACTGAAAACAGAATTGAAAGCAAGAAACAAGACAAAAGCTATAAATACTTATGCCATACCAATATTGACCTACTCATTTGGAGTAGTGAAATGGAGTAACACAGACCTAGAAGCACTCAATATACTTACACGATCACAATGCCACAAATATAGAATACATCACATACATTCAGCAACAGAAAGATTCACATTAAGCAGAAAGGAAGGAGGAAGGGGATTTATCGACATAAAAAACCTACATTATGGACAGGTAGACAATTTAAGAAAATTCTTTCTAGAACGAGCAGAAACTAGCAAAATACACAAGGCAATCACTCATATAAATACATCGGCTACACCACTGCAATTTCATAACCACTTCTACAACCCTTTAGATCACATAACATCAACAGATACGAAGAAAGTAAATTGGAAAAAGAAAACACATCATGGCAAGCACCCGTATCATCTAACACAGCCACACATCGATCAAGACGCATCCAACACATGGCTAAGAAAAGGCAATATATACAGTGAGACAGAAGGATTCATGATTGCAATACAGGATCAAACAATAAACACCAGGCATTACAGCAAGCATATTATTAAAGATCCCAATACCACAACGGATAAATGCAGACTTTGTAAACAACAAATAGAAGCAGTAGATCACATCACAAGCGGATGTACAATACTAGCAAATACAGAATACCCCAGAAGACATGACAATGTCGCAAAAATAATACATCAACAGCTTGCCTTACAACATAAACTTTTAAAACAACACGTTCCTACATACAAGTATACACCACAAAATGTACTGGAGAATGATGAATACAAATTATACTGGAACAGAACCATTATAACAGATAAAACAACGCCACATAACAAACCTGACATCATACTCACCAATAAAAATGGCTGAGGAAGTCAAGTACATGTGGCATCAGGATAAAGTTGACATCATACCAATTATACTATCAACTACAGGAGTCATACCACACAATATCCACTAGTACATCAATGCAATACAGCTACATCCAAACATATACACTCCTGGAAATTGAAATAAGAACACCGTGAATTCATTGTCCCAGGAAGGGGAAACTTTATTGACACATTCCTGGGGTCAGATACATCACATGATCACACTGACAGACCCACAGGCACATAGACACAGGCAACAGAGCATGCACAATGTCGGCACTAGTACAGTGTATATCCACCTTTCGCAGCAATGCAGGCTGCTATTCTCCCATGGAGACGATCGTAGAGATGCTGAATGTAGTCCTGTGGAACGGCTTGCCATGCCATTTCCACCTGGCGCCTCAGTTGGACCAGCGTTCGTGCTGGACGTGCAAACCGCGTGAGACGACGCTTCATCCAGTCCCAAACATGCTCAATGGGGGACAGATCCGGAGATCTTGCTGGGCAGGGTAGTTGACTTACACCTTCTAGAGCACGTTGGGTGGCACGGGATACATGCGGACGTGCATTGTCCTGTTGGAACAGCAAGTTCCCTTGCCGGTCTAGGAATGGTAGAACGATGGGTTTGATGACGGTTTGGATGTACCGTGCACTATTCAGTGTCCCCTCGACGATCACCAGTGGTGTACGGCTAGTGTAGGAGATCGCTCCCCACACGATGATGCCGGGTGTTGGCCCTGTGTGCCTCGGTCGTATGCAGTCCTGATTGTGGCGCTCACCTGCACGGCGCCAAACACGCATACGACCATCATTGGCACCAAGGCAGAAGCGACTCTCATCGCTGAAGACGACACGTCTCCATTCGTCCCTCCATTCACGCCTGTCGCGACACCACTGGAGGCGGGCTGCACGATGTTGGGGCGTGAGCGGAAGACGGCCTAACGGTGTGCGGGACCATAGCCCAGCTTCATGGAGACGGTTGCGAATGGTCCTCGCCGATACCCCAGGAGCAACAGTGTCCCTAATTTGCTGGGAAGTGGAGGTGCGGTCCCCTACGGCACTGCGTAGGATCCTACGGTCTTGGCGTGCATCCGTGCGTCGCTGCGGTCCGGTCCCAGGTCGACGGGGACGTGCACCTTCCGCCGACCACTGGCGACAACATCGATGTACTGTGGAGACCTCACGCCCCACGTGTTGAGCAATTTGGCGGTACGTCCACCCGGCCTCCCGCATGCCCACTATACGCCCTCGCTCAAAGTCCGTCAACTGCACATACGGTTCACGTCCACGCTGTCGCGGCATGCTACCAGTGTTAAAGACTGCGATGGAGCTCCGTATGCCACGGCAAACTGGCTGACACTGACGGCGGCGGTGCACAAATGCTGCGCAGCTAGCGCCATTCGACGGCCAACACCGCGGTTCCTGGTGTGTCCGCTGTGCCGTGCGTGTGATCATTGCTTGTACAGCCCTCTCGCAGTGTCCGGAGCAAGTATGGTGGATCTGACACACCGGTGTCAATGTGTTCTTTTTTCCATTTCCAGGAGTGTATATACAACTACAGAAATCCGTAATTATTGATACATGTTCATTTACCCGAAAGTTCCTAAATGCAATATAACACATACCGTACAGTTAAAAGGAAGTGACGCTTGATCAAGGTCCGCGTCACTCCATTTTTAACCGGACTTAACGTCTGAGAAAGTGAAGGAAATAATAATAATAAGCAATTTGAAAATAGACGTAAGGAGGAAACTGGAATCTAATTGTCGTGATCATAAATTTCTTCTTCATTATATGGCGATGTTAACGAGTATGAAAGATGGCCACATCTGAATGACGAATAAGTGTGTACAGCCCTCTTGCCCTCTTGTATGGTGGACTGATCTTCTTGAAAAGATAGCTCTGTTCTGTCTATGTAGAGTGGTGAGTAGAGTTTGTTATTGCATTTCAAATATTGAGTTTTGGAGGTAAAAAGTTTCTGATATCAACTGCTTTGCTCTGGTAAACACATTTTTAGAACCTAGCCCTTTTATTAGAATCTTCATTTCAGTTTAAATATTTCTGAGGTGATGGTGGTCTGCCATGATGAAGTTGGCAAATATTGTGTGCAAAGGCCTCGCCGATTCCCGTGACGACTTCCTAGAATAAATAGTCTTTAATTTTCCTATTGCGTTAAATTAAAACAGAACATTGTGCTTCGTTTGTTGTGAAGGAAATCGCAGTATAATCTATTTTGGTCATATGAGTTGACAACAACAGCAATCGCGACAACTAGCTTCAGTGGACGAAGATGATAGATGTAATTGTCTAAAAGTCGAATTATTAGTCAATTCGATGCACAACAAGATCGACAACTGTCGTATTTCAACGGTCGGCAGTGCTCAGGTTTCTAGTTTTACAGTTACTGCCTATGTTCAACGAATGGCTCGATTTTTGTCAGCAAATGGAAGCTTAGTTGAATTTTCAGTTCGTCACGAACATCCTGTGCTGCTTTGTTATGTACAGTTTTCGGTATACCTATGAATTCCTGGTTTTCTGCTATATTTTTCCACACTGCGTAAATTTTGTTGCAGCAGATTGATATGCGTCCCTATTGTTTTTGTCAAAGGATTACTGTTCAGTTGTGTCCTGTGTCTGGTGACTGCTGTGTCCTTACTTAAAACGGCTTTCATATTTTTAATATTCTACAGTTCACTTTTCCATTTTTTTTTTCTGAGACATGTCCGTCTTCTGCGGTCGATTGTTTTATTGTATTCAATTTCTTTGTGTAATCTGTTTAGTAGAGTTCTACAAACGTATTAATATGTATTGAAAACTCTTACATTACACTACACTCATTGAACTTATTTCATCTGAAAACAGCTTAAAATTTTCGAGGGCTGTACATTTTTCATTCACTAATAACTAATTTACCTAGGGCGTTAATAAAGAAGACAGTCTCAAAATATTTTATGCAGTTTGGAAATACGGCACACAGGGAACACTGAAAGCAATGAAGAAGAACCAGAAATATAGACTAAAAAAGACTCTTGTTTAAAATATGGCAAAGTCATACGACACATATATGTAGAATATTTAAAAAGAAATTTTTGTCATACAATACAGGCAATACCAGCGGCCTGATCTACGTGGAAGCGCACGGATTTTACCGCATGAAATATTCAGCAAACAAAAAGCAGCGTTATTAGCAGCTTAAAAATAATACTGTCATATTGGAAACCAATGTGACAACTATGCATCGTATTTGTTTAACAAACAAATAACAGTTTCTATAAAGGAATTATAGCGTCCTTACGCAGCGGCAATGTAATAGATATAGACACGAATGGCAATTAGATATCTACTTAAATATGGTTCTTTATTCCACTGATGGCCCAACGCTCCCGGTTTGCTGTTTGCATGTTGGAGGACAAACATATTTGCCTCAATGTCAATAATGTTCTTTTGTGTTTCCCGGAATGATTGTAAAGTGGCCTAGTGCAAAATCTCCAGTTCTTCTGCATGATCTAAAAATCTACCAGAGAGAATGTTATAGAGTGGTGTAAGAAAAAAGTCCTTCTAATGATTGGTAATGTGAGTCTCCACAAGTGAAACCTCAGTCCACTTGGTTTCAACTGTAGTTCGTCTTGGAGAGAGGTTTGATTTTCTCCTCCTGTTTCCCAGTTCTTTGGTGTTTCCTTGTTTTGGATTAATAGGGTTTAGAATCACTCTAAAGACAATTGGGATCTTATGATGAGACCATGTGCATCGCGTAAAGAGTCCTTCACGATAAAGAGGGTTTTAGAACAGACGAAATACGGTCGATGCTGCAAGTATGCGTCTTATTTGTCTGTGAAGTGCGATAGATACCAACTGCTTAAGGAAGGCAAGGGCTTTCAACGAACTAAAAGAACGAGGTGGCTTTATAATGGGTACAACACTAAGTTGTAATTGGTTCTTTTATAGTACTACCGGTTTTGTTACAAACCGTCATCTCGGTCGAAACTCGAACAAAAACACCTTACATATTACGAAAATGGAAACGTTGTAATGCTGCTATTGACACAATCATTGACAATAATGCGTCAATCAGGTTTAAGTTGACAAACAACTTTACAAGGAATTAAAAGCCGACAAGGAGAGCTGAATATGTGTAGGTCCACTAGTTACTATTGTATATTGTGTGTTCCCTAACTATATAAGAAACACAGTTAATGTTGGGGCCCCCTTACCTAGTACATCCACCACATACATCATGACCTTTTATTTACTTAATGAAGTCTGTAAATTGTATGATAAGTAGGATAAGATCAATAGAGCCTTTTACGCTGACTATTTAATGGTAGTAGGGTTACAGAGTACAGAATCTTTCGACTCGGCTCTAGAATATATCGATGAATGTATCAACAAGATAACGAAAAATTTACAGGTGATCAGTTATATAAAAACAACAAAAAAAACTACGTTTGTTGCGTGGTACTGTTCGATCTCCTGGTACGCTCGCCTCCAGTAATTCTTTCCAGTTTGCTCCAAGTATTTGTAATTTAACAGATATTACGTTTGACAGTAGATAAACGCGACTCCTTGAGAAGGCCTGACGTATAACATCAGCTAGCCTCTTTCCTGGTACTATTCCATAGCTCACTCTGTTTCCACCTGAGATGTAATATTACTCACTACAGCTCAGTGGATTAAAGGTGTCGCTAGTATCAGCAAAACCATCAAAGGCCACCTCCAACAAACAACGGTACAGGTCACATAATAGGCTAATGCAAAGTAAGGATAGTACAATATTTCTTAATATCAACAGAAATTGATGAACACCAGTCCATCATTGTTAGTTCGGATAAAGAAAAGCCTGCAGTCATCATTAAAGAGGACCAGTACGTAGCTAAATTACATGACTTTTTCAATGAAATTATGCGACGTGGTGTAGGTACGACCGTATTCCCAAACGTGTGGCATAGTTAAATGAGTGTTTAAAAATGACAATCCCTTCCCAGATTCCCTCCAAAGAAAGTCGTTAATACCAATGAAACCAGAAATTCCACATTTAAGGCGGTTGTAGAGGTTCACAAAAGGGACTTTTCTGCTTGTCGGATAGTTAATGCCTGGAATGACATGGGTTATTGTCCGGAAAAATTAATCGCATCCTGCCTCACAGTTTACGCTACGTTAGTACCTATTTGGTTTCTATCATAATTGACATGGCGGTCCCACCAAATTCCAGGCTAGCTTCTGTAGATATCAAGAGCATGTACAGCAACATTCCAACAGGCCAAGTAGTACAGATTGTCTTTCACAGTCTGCACACTCACTATAACCTCCTGCAGCAGAGATCAATGAATTGTTAAAACAACTGGAACTAGTACTTCAACATAATTACTTCACTTTTGGAGATTCCACATACACCCGGAAACGATGTCTGGCGATAGTCTCACCTCTTCCATATTGTTTGGCCAACATTTGTCCAAATTCGAGTGTGCTTAGGTACAGCAGAATCTGTCAAATGATACGAATATTGTCGGACGGCTTCGTTATATTGAGGATGTTTTATTTTTATGTAAGGGTCCAAAGACAACCTGCGACGTTTGCGTCGCGTATCTCAATTTACAACACGCTAAAATCCAGATTACCGTAGAGTATTGCTGTGATAGACACACTCTCCTACCTTGATTTGTTGCATACTCTGAGGGACAGTCTTTTTTTCTTTTGACATCTACCATAAACCTTCATTCACTGACCATATCATTCATCGGTTTTCCAACCATCCTCCAAATTATAAATAAATCGGTTTTAGATACTTTTTACATTGTCTTCGTAATGGCCCCTCATCCAGAGGGGCCTTGAATCAGGAATGTATCATAACCAAAATTGCTACTGCAAATGTATACAGTGCCGACTTTGTCCAAAACATTAACAGGAAAATACTAACAAAAAGATCATATTCTTTCCCTGTCCACTCTGTTAATTTTACTAACAAAGATATCGTATTCTTCCTGTGTCCAACGTGTTACTTTTACTACGTTAACGTCTATAAAAGTCAACAAAAGCACAGTTAGATATCACCGTCTACCGTATTACGACAAGATTTCAGAGCAAATAGGCAGCCATTTGGAAAAGAAAGACATAATTCCAGCTTTTTTATACCCGAAAGCTCTGGAGTTAGGAGCAGACACAAGGAACGAACTAATACCAAACCGTATAGGTGTGCAGTGTATGTGCATTTAATTGTAACGACTGTCAAAGCAAGTATATACGAGGCCTGTGCAAAAAATTCCGGAACTTTCGTAATTTCGCGCCAATGGTGTGTTGGAGCGAAATTCGGTTGGCATCCCTGCGCACGCATGCGTTTAATGTGTAACTGCCGGAAGTGCCATTGCAGTATGTCTCTTAGTTATTGCTCAGTGCTGTATTGAGTAGAGCGTTCTATCTCACACTTTTCGAATTTTGAGTTGTCAGAGCTAGAGGAGCAACGCGTCTGCATTAAATTTTGCGTTAAACTCAAGAAGACCTTTGGAGAGACACACCAAATGATACAGGAAGTCTACGGTGATGAGTGCTTAAGCAGTATTCGAAGTTATGAATGGTTCACACGGCTTAAAAATGGACGGACGGAAGTTAAAGATGATCCAAGTTAAGGACCCCCTTCGAGGTCTACCAACGACGATCACGTCACGAACGTTAACGAAATTGTGCGAGCCAATGGACGACGATTGTCCTAGAGATTGCAGAATAATGTAACATTACAGTTGGATCACGTCATGAAATCCTGACATAGCATCTGGGGACGCTTCGTGTCGCCGCCAAGTTCGTCTCACGGCTCACGAGTCAAGACCAAAAAGACCTTCGCCTCGTAATCTGTGAAGAGCTTTTGGATGGCACAAATGAGAATGATAATTGGTGATGAGACATGGGTCGACGGTTGTGATGTTGAGACCAAGATTCAGTCTTCACAATGGGTTTGGAAAGGTTCTCCGAGACTAGAAATAAGCTTGTCAGGTCAGGTCAAATGTCGAAACCATGGTGACAGTTTTCTTTGACTTTGAAGAATTAGTTCATCATGAATTCGTGCCACAGAGACAAATTGTTAACCGATGGTAGTATCGGGACGTGTTCCGACGCCTGCGAGAAAATGTGAGAAGGAAAGGGCGTGAATTGGACCAGACAATACTTGACTCATGTATCACGATAACGCACCTCAGCATTCATATCTGTTGCTGGGTAACTATTGCACAAAAAACGAAATCACTCTGCCACCTCATCCTCCGTACTCTTTAGATCTGGCCCCTGCTGAAGTTTTTATATTTCCAGAGTTGAAAACCCCATTGAAGGGACGAAGATTTACAATTACAGGGCTATTACAAATGATTGAAGCGATTTCATAAATTCACTGTATCTCCATTCATTGACATATGGTCACGACACACTACAGATACGTAGAAAAACTCATAAAGTTTTGTTCGGCTGAAGTCGCACTTCAGGTTTCTGCCTCCAGAGCGCTCGAGAGCGCAGTGAGACAAAATGGCGACAGGAGCCGAGAAAGTGTATGTCGTGCTTGAAATGCACTCACATCAGTCAGTCATAACAGTGCAACGACACTTCAGGACGAAGTTCAACAAAGATCCACCAACTGCTAACTCCATTCGGCGATGGTATGCGCAGTTTAAAGCTTCTGGATGCCTCTGTAAGGGGAAATCAACGGGTCGGCCTGCAGTGAGCGAAGAAACGGTTGAACGCGTGCGGGCAAGTTTCACGCGTAGCCTGCGGGAAATTGGCTCATGCCAGAACTGGAGACCGACTGCGCCGACTTCATCTTTCAACAGGATGGTGCTCCACCGCACTTCCATCATGATGTTCGGCATTTCTTAAACAGGAGATTGGAAAACCGATGGATCGGTCTTGGTGGAGATCATGATCAGCAATTCATGTCATGGCCTCCAGGCTCTCCCGACTTAACCCCATGCGATTTCTTTCTGTGGGGTTATGTGAAAGATTCTGTGTTTAAACCTCCTCTACCAAGAAACGTGCCAGAACTGCGAGCTCGCATCAACGATGCTTTCGAACTCATTGATGGGGACATGCTGCGCCGAGTGTGGGAGGAACTTGATTATCGGCTTGATGTCTGCCGAATCACTAATGGGGCACATATCGAACATTTGCGAATGCCTAAAAAAACTTTTTGAGTATTTGTATGTGTGTGCAAAGCATTGTGAAAATATCTCAAATAATAAAGTTATTGTAGAGCTGTGAAATCGCTTCAATCATTTGTAATAACCCTGTATATACGAGATAAAAGAAAATATGCAAATGGCGCTTCGCGCTATCCAGCAAGGGACGCACCAAACTGCTTCCGGAAGTGGAAACGGCGTTGGGAGCGGTATATCTATTGTGGAGGAGAGCATTTCGAAGGAGACCACGCATAATGAGTAAAAGGTAAGCGTAGAAAAATTTTGTGAACAAATTTTCGGAATTTTTTTGGACAGACCTCGTATGGCAGACACGACTCAAAGAACATCGTAATTTGAACGATTCCGTATCTGCCATGACGACGGACCTACGGGATGCTGTATTCCATATACTACGAGGGTTGTCCGGAAAGTAAGTTCCGATCGGTCACGAAGTGGAAACCACTGGGAAAATCCGGTAAAGCTTTGCACACATGTATTGAGCAGTGTCTCTAGTATGCCCGTCGATCGTGTGAGTGAACAGTGATCACATAAAGATGCGTAGGGAATAGCGACTCCCGCCAAGTATGAGGGCCTGGTTAGAGATTTCGCCTGTGTCATGCAGCCCACATAACACAACTGTCGAGCAGTTCCTTCTTCATGCGAATTCTCGGCCGCACTCTGCAGGGGCAATAAAGACGCTCCTGCAGCGTTTCCGATGAGAAGTGTTTGATCACCCGTAATACAGTCAGTAATTGGCTCCCCTTGAGTCTCATCTCTGCTCACAAGAACCGCTGGCTATGAAGACAAAATTTTTCCACAGACAACGAGCTGCTGACCAGTGCAGATAACTGGCCCAAAGCACTGGTGGCTGCTTTCTATGAAGAAGATATTGGAAAGTGGATACAACACTATGACAAAGCTCGAAGTTGGAGTGGCGACTATGTAGAGAAGTAGGTGGAAGGAGTACCTAACTGTTGCAAATAAAACGTTTCTGGTTTTCACTGTGGGTTCCATTTCGCGACCGTTCGGAACTTACTTTCTGGACAACCCTCGTATGTAGTCGTTCAGTTATAAATGTAGAACACAATTTGAACATCTCATTCAGGAGCGCAGAGGAACTGCGTTGAAAATTTAAGAAGTGGCACAGATATAAGAGCGCGTTTCACAAGTAGTGAACAACCAAACAGAACTGCCATTGTAGTCGTTTACTGGTTATTTAGTGTCCTTTCATTAACTTTAATTATGGGGTCGCTGTATAATTTTACTTACCGCTTCTTATCATTCGTTACATTTTGTTTTCGTATCCACTCATTCCCACTTTCCAATTATACCCTATCCTCTCCTCCTTTCCTTGTTATTTCTCTTCCTCCCCTCCTTTTTAGTTTTCCTTTCCAGACCCCTCGCAGACCATCCTCCCTCGTTCCTCCCATCATCTTCCTGCGTACCTCCTCACGTATCTTTCTCTTACGTACTACTAGTGTACGTCAGAACCTTGTGCTTAGAGTTTGTATTTTATGAACTTTGTTTAGAGCACTTCAAGTACTCTTCATATATTTTTAGAAGGCGTAAGACTGCATCCACCGGGAGAGCCTGAGGAACTGCCTGAGGGAGTTTGGAATACCGAAGAAACTCGTCAGCCTAGTTAGAATCTGTCTCACTGATTCAAAAGGTAAAGTGAGGCCCAGGAACCAACTCACGGAGAGCTTTAACATAAACACGGGGTTGAGAGAAGGAGATGGTGTATCACCGGTATTGTTCAACCTGACATTTCAAAAGATAAAGAGAGAAGTCTCTCTTAAAAACTTCGAGGATATAGAGGTAGAGCGTGGGAAAATCACACATCTCGCGTTTCTTGATGATGTGGCCCTGTTGTCCAGACCTAAGGAGAAACTAATGCGGATGAATGAAAGCGTGGAGGCGGAAGCAAGCAAAATTTGACTACTTGTGATTGAATCAAAGACGGAATATCTGGTGATGATCAGGACCCACTCCAGCCTTTGGTAGTTGGAAACTGATCCTGCAAAAGAGTTTGTGAATTTAAATATCTTGGGGTAATCTTTACAGAAGGCGCAGCATGTGAAGCAGAAATAAGAGCGAAGAACCAAGCCGCCAACCGAGCATATGATCACATTTTGGTCTCATTCAACTTCTTGCATCGCGTGGTCTCTCGAGGAATTTCAAACTCCAGCTGTATAAAAGAATGATTCAACTCATAGTACTGTACGGTTGTGAAACTTAGAGTGTCCGGAAAAAAGACGTGAACAATCTTCTTGTTTTTGAGCGGAAAGTCTTAAGGAAGATCTTTGATACGGTGCAAGATCAGATCACTGGAGAATGGAGGATCAGACGTAATTGAGAGCTACACGAAATGTACAACAGACCAAATATTGTAGGACTGATGAGAACTAAACGTATGGGCAGGACATGTCGGTCCAATGGATAAATGCCAATGGCCTTTGAAACCTATGGATTATACCCCCTATGGAAGACGCCCACTGGGTAGACCAAAGAGGAGATGGAGGGATGGAATGCATGAGGACTTGCTGCAGATTGCAATACAGAATGACTGGCGCGGAGGCACAAAACAGAACCCAGTGGCGGAGGAACCTCGTAGCAGCGCGCGGTCCGCTGGGCCTGATCACATAGAGTAAAGTAAAGTAATGTAACTAAGTAGCACTTTGTATAATAGTAAAATATAATAACGTATTAGCATATTTATATTTTTAGCGTTGTCTATGGCAAGACATATACATTTCCTATCCATTCTGTATGCGTGTCCCAAGGTCCAATCAGCGCACCGCTTTCTCGGAACCTTACAGTAATAAACGGCGCTCAAGCTTCGCACTCTTGTTCTTGTCCACGCACTAGCCGGTTTAGAGTGTTTAGTGATCTGCTGTTACCTGGACTCCGTACGTCCGTCATTGAGACTAAATCGTCCTTCAACCCAGGAAGCCTTATGCGGAACGAATGTTCATTCCGCACACACATATGTAGCATCATTTTCTGGTAAGTGCCGTCCTTAGATACTTTTACCCACATGTTGTTAGATACTTTTACCTATGTGTTGTTCTGGATGGTAAGAAATTTCGTCTCGTACGGACTTTCATTTTAGGATCAGACCTACCATGTCTAATGATATACACTATGTGATCAAAATTATCCGGACACACCCAAAAACATACGTTTTTCATATTAGGTGCAGTGTGCTGCCACCTACAGCCAGGTACTCTATACCAGCGACCCCACTTGTCATTAGACATCGTGAGAGAGCAGAATGGGACGCTCTGCTAAATTCAAGAACTTCAAAAGTGGTCAGATAATTGAGTGTCACTTGTGTCATACGTCTGTAGCTCGACTGTTTCCGATGTGATTGTGAAGTGAATACGTGAAGGAACACGTATAGCACAAAAGCGTACAGGCCGACCTCGTCTGTTGACTGACCGAGACCGCCGACAGTTGAAGAGAGTTGTAGACATCTATCCAGACGATCACACAGGAATTCCAGACTGCATCAGGATTCGCTGCAAGTACTATGACAGTTAGGCGGAAAGTGAGAAAATTTGGATTTCATGGTCGAGCGGCGGCTGCTCATAGGCCACACATCACGCAGGAAAGTGCCAAACGACGCCTCGGTTGGTGTAAGGAGCGTAAACATTGCACGATTGAACAGTAGAAAAAACGTTGTGTTGATTAACGAATCACGGTACGCAATGTGGCGATCCAAAGGCAGCGTGTGGGTATGGCGAATGCCCGGTGAACGCCATCTGCCAGCGAGTGCAGTGCCAACAGCAAAATTCGGAGGTGGTGGTGTTGCGGTGTGGTCGTGTTTTTCACCGAGGGGGCTTGCACCCCTTGGTGTTTCGCGTGGCACTACCACAGCTTAGGCCTACATTGATGTTTAAAGCACCTTCATGCTTCCCACTGTTGAATAGCAATTCGGGGATGGCGATTGCACCTTTCAGCACGATCGAGCACCTGTTCACAATGCATGGCCTGTGGCGGAGTGGTTGCACGACAATAACATCCCTGTAACGGAGTGACCTGCATAGAGTCCTGACCTGAATCCTACAGAACACCTATGGGATGTTATGGAACGCCGACTTCTGGCCAGGCCTCACCGACCAACATCGAGACCTCTCTTCAGTGCAGCACTCCGTGAAGAATGGGCTGTCATTCCCCAAGAAATCTTCCGGCACCTGATTGAACGTATTGTAAGTAGACTGTTTAGGTTTTTATACTGGTAATGCCACGTAGGGCTCTGTATGAAAATCACTGGCTGTGCTGTGTGCAGTCTGTGGCTGGTTTGCATTGTTGTTGGCCATTGTAGTGTTGGGCAGTTGGGTGTTAACAGTGCGTAGCGTTGCGCAGTTGGAGGTGAGCCGCCAGCAGTGGTGGATGTGGGGAGAGAAATGGCGGAGTTTCGAAATTTGTAAGACTGGATGTCATGAACTGCTATATATATTATGACTTTTGAACACTATTAAGGTAAATACATTGTTTGTTCTCTATCAAAATCTATCATTTCCTAACTATGCCTGTCAGTAGTTAGTGCCTTCAGTAGTTTGAATCTTTTATTTAGCTGGCAGTAGTGACGCTCACTGTATTGCAGTAGTTCGAGTAACGAAGATTTTTGGTGAGGTAAGTGATTTATGAAAGGTATAGGTTAATGTTAGTCAGGGCCATTCTCTTGTAGGGATTTTTGAAAGTCAGATTGCGTTGCGCTAAAAATATTGTGTGTCAGTTTAGTGTTGATCAGAATAGGTAAAGAGCGAAATGTCTGAGTGCGTTCAGTTCTGCTCAGCTGCTTGAAAATCAAATAATGTAAGAGGTTTATCAGCACAGTAATTAATTAATTTTTCTAAGGGGACGTTTCATATGGCGACCGTGCCAGGATACCTCACTGGAATCTTCTGATTTTTTCTTGTAGTTTGTGCAATTAGTGTAGCCTTTGTTTATTGCTAGCGCGTAATTGTAGAGAGAATTTCCTTTGTAGTTGTAGTTTTTCATTCTTGTACAGCAAAACAGTTGTGGCATGCATGTAGATTTGCACCAAGTATTTCGCAGCTGCGCTTGCAATTAACAAGATATTATTTTCAATGCTATGTTAATGTGTTTTCTTATTTTGCTCCTCAAATTATGCTTTTCTGTGTTGGCGTGTGAAATATTGTGACAATAATGGCGTCTGAAAAACGTAATACTAGGCTCCAAAGTAAACTGAGAAATGACAGTGAAGACAAAAGCAGTGTGTTAGCGCCACCGTGTAATGAATTAACTAGTGTTCAAAGTAGTAATTTGGTAATTGTGCATATGGAAATGGAGCGGACTGCAGAAAATGGTGTAGGCAGTGAAACAATTAGTGAACAGGGAAGCATTATCGATCGATCAGTCGACAACGGCTTGCCTCAGGAATCCGAAATGACAGGACACAATCTTGCAAATACTGTAGATTCAGGTTTTGCGTCCTCGCCGTTTTCTCAAATAAGTCAAGACACATTTTCTGCTTTTCAAAATGCGAATATTGCCAGTTCAAATGCATTGCCGAATAGCACTGAGGAACATGTTTCATACACCAGTGCATTGTTATTACAATTAATGCAACAAATGGGGCAAAAGCTTCAAAAGTTAGACACAATGGGACAAAAGCTTCAAAAGTTAGACACAATGGAACAAAATCAGAGACAAACACAGCAAAAGCTTCAAAAGTTAGACACCACACTTGAACAAACACGTGAAGATTTAACTACTGAGTTACATAACATTGAATCTAAATGTCAAAAATTCTGTAATGACGTAAAAACTCAAATGTGAGCATTTTCAACCTATTTTTTCGCAGCATGAAAATGCATTACAGAATCACGAAGCAGCCATAAAAGAACTGCAAACCATTGTTCATGAAAATCATGAGACCTTGTGGGCTAAAATTGACACAGTTGCATCTACCGATTCGGTTACGCTACTTGCAAAAACTCATGAAAACTTAAAGGACACAGTAGATACGATTTCAATACAAATGGACACTCTGAAACTTGGTTCAGAAAAACACAATGAGGAAATAAGTACACTATCGGAGAAAGTAGCCGAACTTTCGGATCAGTTCACTAACTTATCTGCAAAGGTAGATGATGATCTGAATGACACAAGACCTGTAGCCATCAGTGTATGAACAAATTAAGAAATTCAAACAAAATCAGAATCAAATTAATACGCAGCACAAAAGAGAAATTAGGGAAGTACAAGATCAGTTGGCACAAGTAATACAAAAATTACATATTTCGGAGGACACCCGCGCTCCAACACGGGAAGAGGAACTTAGAAATACGGAAAAGCCACAAAATAATAACACAGGGCATATCGGAAATTATGAAAGAAACTGGCAAGGTGCACCGAATTTTGAGATGGAACCGCCGACACGATGTAACAATGACCGATATGCTACTCGCCGACACGATGATTTTGACTATAAGCTATTCATTACTACGCGTAAATTCAAAACATTTAAGAATTCCGGCAACGACATTCATCCACAAGAGAGGCTCCATCAATTCTCTCATTGTTTTCCTCCCAACTGGTCGTTCGAGCACAGATTAGAATTTATGTGTGGCTACTTAGAGAATGAACCAGCTGAAAGAATGCGATCGGTCATTCACGACTGTCACAGTGAAGGAGAATTTTATCATGCCTTCCTCTCAGCATATTGGTCTCAAGCTACACAAGACCGAGTAAAACATAGCATCATAATGATGAAACATTTCGAACAATCTGAATTTTCCAGTCTTGTGAAATATTTTGAAGACATGTTGCACAAGAATCAGTACCTGTCAAACCCATACAGCCCCTCAGAACTCATCCGCATTTGCTTAATCAAACTACCAGAACATTTACGACATATTATTTTGGCAGGACGTTGCAAAGATGACATTGAAGCTTATCAGGGACTGTTACAAAAATTGGAAATTGACACTGACAATCGCGGAACGCGAAAACGGGAACACAACAATTACAGGTCACATCCGTCACAATTCCGCGATGAAAGAAATAATAACTGGACACGACAAGGCTCTTCTCACAACACAAATCGTGACCAAAAGAGACGCCACCTGTATGACAACCGTTGGCAGAGTAGTAATAATTACAGGGTAAGATCACCTTTCCGCGGTAGTGACTATCACAGAGACAATCAGAGAAACACACAATATGGGAAACAAATAATTATTATCAAGGGAGACAGAATAACTTTAGCCGCAACGGTCCAGCGCGCAGTTACGATTCAGGGAGAAATTCTCCACCACGTGACCGACAAAAAAGAAACTATGCAATCTACCGACATGACGACACACGATATGATCGTAACGACAGATCTGAATTGCATCAGAACTGGCGGGATTCAAACAGGGCGGGGCTCTCTCGACAAGGTGAATTTGTAGAAGTTAGGTCTCCAAATCCCAATAACGACGCGAGCCAACAAAGAGACAATAGGCAATGACTCACACCGCTGGCAGCCACAAAACGTACTTCTGAAACTGACGACGGTGCTGCCGTAGCTAGTAATTACGTAAAAATGGAAGACATTAGGGACATCTTACTCCAGGAACACGACGTACAACATAACAATATTGCATATCCTGTGATTCACATTACAGTAAATGACGTAAAATTTACGGTAGTACTTGACTCTGGCAGTCCCATTTCAGTAATTAGTGAAACAGCCTTTAGCAAATGCAACAAATCGAACGATTGCCCCACACTTCCATTACGTAAGATTAAATTACAAGGTGCAATCTTTGGAAAAAGTGTAGATGTACGCGAACAAACCAGCTTAGAATTCTTTTGTCAAAGCCACAGCTTCTCTATGGACTTTCTTATTGTTCCATTATTGTCGACGGAAATTATATTGGGAGTAGACTTTTTGAATGAATACAAAGCAATCTTAAACTTTCACGATGCTGAAGTAAGTTTAGAGATAGAAGGTAAGTCAATAGCTTTGAAATTTGAAGATTGGCTCTCAAACTATGACGAAGAAATTAATCGGCTTTACCTCCTGTTAGACAACAGTTCGGAATTTTCGACGTAACTTGACAGTAACAGTCACTCTGCAAGTACTGACAGGGATGATATCGACGGCGCATTTGATAGTAATGAGTTAATTCAGAATAAAATTCAAACAATTGAGAATTGTAATGATACTGATAGGCAAGACCTTTTTGAGATTTTACAAGCACATTCCACAGTTTTTACTCACAAAACAGGAACAATCAAGGGATTTCAATACCAATTTCGTGTTCGTGAGCATATCAAATTTTGTGTTAGACCACACGTAATTCCGGCACATTATAGGGACCGTGTTAGAACAGAAATACAACCAATGCTTGACGAGGGCATTATTGAGCCTGCAGTTAGCTCATACAACAATCCATTACATGTTGTTGAGAAGAAAAATGGATCGATCAGGCTTGTCTTAGATTCGAGACAAATCAATACTATCATCATTCCTGAAACAGACAGGCCGCAAACGTTAGAAGAACTTCTTGAAAATTTTAATGGTGTAAAAGTGTTGTCTTCTATTGATCTCTGATCAAGCTTTTATCAGATCGAACTTCATCCAGAATGTAGAAAATACTCAGCTTTCCTTTGATTCGGCGTTTGTTATCCTTTTGGTTTGAACATTTCTTCGGCAGCATTCATTCGCGGGATAAATTCCATATTACCTGAGTTCTTAAAACGTCACATCACCTTATATGAGGACGATATTCTGACAGCAGGAGCCTCATGGGAACAACACAATCGCATCCTCAACAGCGTGTTACATATTTTTGCAGAATCTGGAATTACAGTTAACTTGGAAAAGTCGGTAGGACAAAGGTGAAGTTTTTGGGACATATTATTTCTTCTGAAGGCATTCAGGCAGATCCCGAAAAGTTAGAAGCAATCAGAGCCATTCCAGTTCCATCCAGAAAAAAACAAGTCCGCAGTTTCCTAGGTCTCGTAAATTTTTACCGTCGTTTTCTGAATATGCAAATTCTAGTTACACCAAAACTTTGTTCTCTCACTGGAAAAAATACTATTTGGAACTGGGACGAACAAGCACAGTTGGAATTCAATTCTTTGAAAGAATCGCTACTTATCGCGCCAATACTAGCTCATCCAGATCTGTCACAAGATTTCTGCCCTAGCACGGATTCTTCTAAAGTCGGTCTTGGTGCCCATTTATTTCAAGAAGCCATAGAAAATGACACGACTGTTCAGAAAACAATTGCTTTTGCTAGCCGAGTGCTAACAAAATCTAAAAAAAAATATTCCGTTACTGAATAAGAAGCTTTAGCTATCGTTTGGGCATTTAACAAATTCCGTTTCTTTCTTTCTGGTAAGCACGTAAAAGTATACAGTGATCATCGTGCATTACAATTTCTTATGTCTTCAAAATTAAATCATGACAGGTTAAAACGTTGGGCATTGTTTCTGCAAGAATTTCACTTCACAGTAGTCTACATTCCCTGCAAGGAGAACATTGTTGTGGACGCACTGTCACGCGCACCGGCTGGGCTTTAGAAAAGTAACACAGAGGGCAACCACGAGAAAAATTTCAGTATTCTTTACATTCAGAAAGTCGCCTTTGAAAACTTCATCTCCACATCTTTAAAGGACATTGCTCATGAACAAGATAAAGATCCGATTTGGAAAGACATCAAAAGCAAATGGCATGAAAAGACACACACACAGATTCGGCATTATTATCTGGTTAGGAACAACATACTGTTCAAACGCTGCACTGTTGATGACAAGCTATGGGTACTTTGCATTCCTGACGATTTTGTTAATGAGCTCATTTGGTACATTCATTTCAGCTATGCACATTTTGGCCCACGAAAATGTTATCATATTCTTCGGACGACTTGTTATTTTAACAATATGGAAAAGAGAATTCGAAGAGTCTTGTCTATTTGTAAACTTTGTCAAAAGGCGAAACCATCTACTATCTCACATCGTGCTCCGTTGTTTCCTATCATTCCTTCTAAATTAAAAGAATTTGCTGCTGCTGATCTCTTGGGACCCCTTGTCAGAACATCAAATGGATATTTGTACGTTCTAGTCGCTGTTGAACTTACTTCAAAATTTGTTTCTTTCACGCCATTACGTAAAGCCACTGGACGGTCTGTACCCAACGCCTTTGTTAAAAATTTCTTACGTGAAGTAGACCACGTTGCTAAAGTCATTTCAGATAACGGACCGCAATTCAGATCTGCTGTTTGGTCACGCATGCTTCGGAATCATAAAATCAAACCTGTTATTATTTCATTGTACTCACCACATTGTAACCCGTCTGAAAGGATTATGAAAGAAATCAATAAGGTTTGCAGACTTTATTATCACAGAAAGCATCGGCATTGGGACAGATATTAACACTTATTTCAAAATGTGATGAATGAAATGCCTCATGACTCCACTGCTTTACCATCCACGCTTGTACTGAAAAATGAAGAACCACCGAACAGAATCAGAGAGCTTGTACCTTTCCCGAATACATGTAAACTTCGACACAAAGGCATAATTGATTTGGCTATTAAAAATATAAAATCTGCAGCAGACAAAAGGAGAAAACTACACAGTAAAGCAATTGCAAAGAAATTATATATTGGTCAGAAAGTTCTCATTAAAGCTCATTCATTGTCACATAAGAAGAAACACTTGAGTCACAAATTCTTTCTAGTTTACAGTGGACCTTACAGAATCCGACGTATACCACATGATAATTGCGTTGTAGTTGAAACTCTGCGTACTAGGAAGAGTAAAGGTTTACACCACATTTCACATGTAAACCCGTTTATTGAAAGATAATCTGCTTTTTAACTTTGTCTTTGCCATAAAACTTTTCACTTCACATTTCTAGTATGCTTTGTCAGATTTAGAAACTGTTACCATGCAACAATGTTTGAAGTTAAATATCCAGTCAAGAACCAAGAGAACTTATTTAAACAGAAATTATGAATGCATTGTTATAGTGAACAGACGACACAGTGTTGTTATTTGTACATTCTTGCTTGTTAGTTGCGTGATTACGTAACGACTATAAGGCTTACATACTTAGAACATATACTGGTACTGCTAATGAGATTTTAATGCAACAATTTGGTTGACTTGAAAATACATTCTGGATTTAAAGTACTTTCTGTGAGATACCAGATGACACAGTGGTTAGTTTATCTGACAGCAACACGATTTTATCACGACGCTACTAATGAGTGACAATTTTCAATGTTGCTTTTGTGATGTTTCTGTTTTATATCTGCACAGTTTTTCTTTATTATCCTGGAAAGTAAAACATGTTTTAGTAGTAACTTTTGTGGTATAGCTACAATGAGACAGCCTTTCTCGTAGCACAACAATACGTTACATTATAGTACTTTCTTGATCACGGTAAGGTACGTAATAACTACGATATCTATACGCAAAGCATTTCACTTTCGTTTATGATGAGGTAAGTACATTGACTTCAGCAGAACTTTGCTTACAGAGGACGATAACTACGACACTTCCACAGAATTATCTTAGAGCAAGACGCACATTTAGCGCTACAGGACACACATTTGAGAGATTAATTTTGCACTTAACCATTTATTTTTCAAGATTTTTGAATTACAAAGAAAGTTTTCCGTGATAAATTTCGTTCCATTGCTGTAATCTGTAACACCTGAGGGTATAATTACATTAATCCTCAGGGGGGTACACCCTTACTTTGTGTACCATGTGTTTGGCAAGCACAAGGAGCTCTAGCTAATACGGTATTTGCTTATACAACTTTACACATTGGTACCACATTTCTCTAACACATAATTACACAGCTATCTGATCATTTAACTGAGAGAGACAAACATTTATTTTACTACATCAGTGACAGATGTTTACATAATTACACAGTTGGATAACTTCACACTTATGAAATTGTATTTTGTATGCACTTTGTGAACTGTTCATACATTTTTTCGGAACCATTGTGATACTATGAGAGCTTTGAATGATGTATTTGGTATGGGATCATGATTTTTAAAGTACGTTTGAGGTAGATGACATTATTGAAATGAGCAGAGAATTTTTTTTTAGGTTTTGAAATTATAGCAGAAAGCTACGACGTTTTTGAGATTTGGCTGAGTTTTTATGATGTTATTATCATGATGACAACGTGTATTATGCTGTTGAGGTATGTTTATGATCAATAAGCTGATGCTATATGAGGAATCTGATTATGCTACATATTAATTATGATGAAATATTGAAGTGTCGACGCAAGATTGACGTGTAGACGAATATGTATATGTGTAATAAGGTAAGGAATAAGGAGTAGTGGTTAGGGACTCTGACTTGTGAAAAAGGATGATCGAAACCAAGAATCGTACTTTAAAGAGTTATGAAATGTGTGTAAATGCGTGAATGTATCACAATGCCGTCGAAAATTTTTTGGACACTATTATATTTAAAGGATTTTGTTTCTACACATTTGTAACGAAAATTCTCGACCTGTGAAATTTTATATGAGACTGTCACTGTAGTGCAATTTGGTGTCGTAAATATTTCGGCAAAAAGTTAAGTGACCACCTTCACATAATGCGTCGTGGGCACCCAGCTGCGTGACAGTTGCCTGGAAAAAAGCCATTAGTGTGTGCCTTCCAGAGGCACAGGTGGAGAAAAAAAAGAGGCCATTATCCTCGCTACTGACATTTCTTTGTAGAAAGCATCGCAAATACGACACGCTCAAACTTGAAAACATATGATTATACTGTGGAGCTCTTCATTTTTGATATTTTCTAAAATGCCTAATGAAATGATGAGAAATATTTTACATCTATTGTCTTTCTAGTTGAGAGTTTGTTCATTTTGTTTAATATCTAGTTTCTAGCTGCACTGCAGCATTGGTTAAAATAAAATTTTATAGATGTACTAATATAGATATTTTATGCCTACAGATCCAGTAAATAATAATTTTATGATCCACATTCTTCGAAAAAGGAGCACTTGGAAGGAAAGAACAATAAGAAGGAATTAATAACAGTTACTGCATACATAATTTTCTTTTCAACTGCTTTGTAATTTTTTTTTTTGGTGGAATAACTTCTTGTGGTGCACCACTTTAATGACACAGATGTTAAGATGTGAATAGACATTTCCCTTATCTGCATTGTTGTCTTTAGGGTACTATTTTTTCTGCTTGAGCTTTGCCAGGTTTAGGTATAAGTTATTGCAATTGCTGCTGCTGAGTGCCAGGCATAGTGCTACCGAATTTCACTTTGTATTACTCTGTTAAGTCAGTTTTACTACTGATTTATTTTTCTTGTTGCTGCACATTGGCTCATATTAGTTGTAATGTTGCATTTTCTCTGTTAATTTAGATTTACTGCTGCTTGCTTTGCCAATTTGCATTTTTTGTCATTGCTGTTTGTGTTAATTGTTTTATGCTGCTGCACTGCCTCGTCCCTTAGTTTAGCATCTGAGCTCAGTAGATTTAAGTTAGCTTAAGATGGGGTAGGCTATATGTGAGAACGAGTTGTGATGAATTGGAAGAAATGCATTGAGAAGCTATAAGAAAATGGTTTGGCCAAAAAAGAATTTTGAAAGAGGATGTGAACAGAATACAGAAAGCATGCTTGGATAGGATTTTTTTTGGTGGAAGGAAATGTTGAAATAAGAGGAATGATCTACAGAACGAAGTTTTGGGTTGGACTGCAGTACCAAATGTCACACTGAAAATGAACCCTGTCATTCCTTTTGTTTTATTCCGCTATGTGTTTATGTACCCTTGTGTATTTGTCTTTTTCCTGTCTTTAAGTGTTTAGCTAAAAAGATTTATGTTGTAGAATTTTTCAAATACTATGTTATTTAGTTTGTAAAGATGTTTAGACATTATTAATTCTGTTCTGTTTCAATGCTCATGTGTGAAATTAATGTTTCGAAAACTATTCTCATTATTTTATAGATTTACTTATTTCATAATTCCTGTAACACTGATGTATATGTTTATTTCTATTCTTTTGTAAATTCTGTGTTACTACAAATGTTATCTGTACTGTTATGTTCTTTAATGATGTATTTTGTACCTTTGTAATTGTATTCTTATGTTATAAAATTGTAATTGACACTAGTTCATCAAATTAAGTAACTTGTAAGTTACATTTCACTGGACACGTTTCTGTTGGTATAGTATATGGACAATATGTGAGAAGTAGGGACTGTTAGTGTTTGCACGTGTGTTAATAATTCAGCAAGGGACTGGATAACAGCATTGCTGGTTCTAATGACAATTCCAAAAACTTTCTGAGTGCACAAGGGGTGGTTTATGGACTTGCTACATTGTCCGCAAGACTCTTCGATGGTGATTGTGCACCTGCACAGTCACAACAGATGGCTGCTGGCCGTCTCTACAAGGACTACAGTGGGTCTGCATCTCTGGTGGCCCACCAATACCATTATTTCTACAAGGACTGCAGTGGGTCTGCACCTCTGGTGGCCCATCAATACCGTAATCTCTACCAGGACTACAGTGGGTCTGCTCAGTGATGACCTACATACCAATATTCTTCAACTTCGACTGACTCTGCTGTGGGTGTGCACTGGTGAGGCCCATTACCTGTCTGCATGTCAAGAGTCAGCACTGTCTTTCCATTGGAAGGACAACACTACTTCTTCAAGACTGCATGGAAATCCACTACTTCCATGTGCACTTTCTTTTACTGCTCAGACTTTGAGAAAGAAAAACACTGCAATTTTACTGAGATGAATGATCAGGACTGTCTTTATGGACTATGAGAAAATTTTTGCTTTTGACCAACATTGTATCAATAAGTGTGTGCATTTGATTTCTTTGTTATTGTAATTATCAAAAAATTTTTCAAATCCGTATTGGCCACTGCCGAAAACAATTTGTAAAATTTTTTGTGGGGAGCATGGGGGCTATGTAAGTAGGCTGTTTAGGTTTTTATATTAGTAACCCCACGTAGCGCTCTGTATGAAAATCACTGGCTGTGCTGTGTGCAGTCTGTGGCTGGTTTGCATTGTTGTTGGCCATTGTAGTGTTGGGCATTTGGGTGTTAACAGTGCGTAGCGTTGCGCAGTTGGAGGTGAGCCGCCAGCAGTGGTGGATGTGGGGAGAGAAATGGCGGAGTTTTGAAATTTGTAAGACTGGCTGTCATGAACTGCTACATACATTATGACTTTTGAACACTATTAAGGTAAATACATTGTTTGTTCTCTATCAAAATTTTTCATTTCCTAACTATGCCTATCAGTAGTTAGTGCCTCCAGTAGTTTGAATCTTTTATTTACCTGGCAGTAGTGGCGCTCGCTGTTTTGCAGTAGGTCGAGTAACTAAGATTTTTGGTGAGGCAAGTGATTTGTGAAAGGTATAGGTTAATGTTAGGGCCATTCTTTTGCAGGGATTTTTGAAAGTCAGATTGAGTTGCGCTAAAAATATTGTGTGTCAGTTTAGTGTTGATCAGAATAGGTAAAGAGCGAAATGTCTGAGTGCGTTCAGTTCTGCTCAGCTGTTTGAAAATCAAATAGTGTAAGAGGTTTATCAGCACAGTAATTAATTAATTTTTCTAAGGGGACATTTCAGTACGCCTCCGAGAATCGAAGCTGTCATCAATCTGAAGAGATTATGTTTCTACATAAACTCAAATCACATTCGTTCTAATTAATTCTGTAATTACGAGTTTTAGAACTGTCATAAACAAACTATTATTTCGATCGCTTTGTCAATGCGAGATTATAACGTAAGATCTGAATCATAAAATCCATTTCTCCATTATGTAAACTACTCCAAAATATGTTAGCATCAAAATTCCTATTGTAATAAACTAGGTATTAATTATTTTGTATCAAGTATTGTTACTCACATTTCTCAAGCAGAATTTCGATACTAAATTTGAAAGCATTTTTAGAAATCGCATTTGTTATAATCAGTTATTTATTGTCTTCAAAATTTTAACCGTAACTTCTTATGACACAACCGATTTTAATTGTGACTCAGTTAATGTGCCTTTTTAATCGATACTTTCAAAGACCTTGTACTGCTGAGAAACTACACAAGCAGTGAGCGTAAGAGCTCGCGAGTGGCAGCAGAGTGGCAGTAGTGTGGCAGACGAGTGGCTGTTGTTTCCAGTTAGTTGAAGTACATGATCTGTAACGTCAGTTTCTTTGAGGTGTGCATTGTAAAAATGTTCTGGAACAATATAAACAGTAACACATAATGCAAACTATGTGTTGGCATAAATTATTTAATATCATCCGGTTTTTCACATTGACTCCTGGGATCTCTGCAGTGAAACTATTAATATTAACTACCCAATCAACACTTAACTGGTGGAGAAAAGTCGTCGAAGCCAACAAGATAAGTACACACTCCATGCATTTCCTTAAACTTAACACAGACTTGTGATCTATGAGTATGTTAATCGAACGTTTTTAGCTAGAACCTATTAAAAACAGCGTATCAGATGCATCATATTGCACATTGAATCAAGCATTAAGCCATTTAGATAACATGGGACATTAGACCTTGTAGTTAATTTTATGATAGCGGATTATGTCTTTTGTTATTAATTGATGTGCCATGACTTTAATTTTACAGGAGTAGGAATTCTCAACTTAGTGAGTCAGTGGTGCAGCTCTTAAAAGTTTTAATAAGTTTTTATGCAGAATTACACCTGGGGATGTACCTACTTGGTATGAAGCCGGTTGCACCCGTCTTTGAGCGACAAGAATAAAACAGCTAAAGTGGCAAATGAGACTCTCAATCAGTTTTACCAGCATTTCAATATGTCAATATATTTTAATTTGTTTGGGAGTTCCGCTCAGTATGCTTACAATTCTAAAAGAGAACGAAAACATCTAAAGGCTTTTCGCTACTCAATTTAAATAAAATATGTTTTACATGAATGCATGGTGCCTGTTGTTTTGGACATGAAAAATGAAGTATGGTAAACTGAAATAATGCATAATGAACACAAAGAAAAGAAAACAGTAAATATTAACAATGAAATAATGGACAGGCAATAAAAAGATTCATAGACAGGAAAACAAATAAGAGGAGTACACATTGCCAAGTATAACTTTTTTTGTGTCATTAGTCCTCTGGTCTGATGCAGCTTGTTTCGAATTCCTCTTCTTTTCATGTCAGAGTAGCACATGCAACCTATGTCCTCAATCATTTGCTGAATGTATTTCAGTCTTCCTTTACAGTTTTTAACCTCTATGATTCCTTATAGCACCATGCAAGTTATTGCCTGATGTCCTGTCATCCTCTCCCTCCTTGCTGTCAGTGTCTTCCATACATTCCTTTCCTCGCCGATTCTGCGGAGAACCTTTTCATTCCTTAACAGTACACGTAATTTTCGAAATTGTTCTACACTACCACATCTCAAAGGATTCGATTTTTTTCTGTTCCGGTTTTCTCACAGTTCATGTCTCACTACCACACAATGCTGTGCTCCAAACTTACATTCTCAGAACTTTCTCCTAAAATTAAGGCCTATGTTTGATACTAGCGGACTCCTCTTAACCAGAAATGCCCTTTTTGCCAGTGGTAGACTGCTATTTGTGCCGTCCTTGCTCTGTCCGTTATAAATAAATGTATTGGCTGACAAACTGAAGTCGTAATTATAAACCTAATGGAGGAGCCACCACCCCCTCCCCCCCCCTCCCGTGAATCACGGATCTTGCCATGGTGGTTTGGCTGTACCTTAGGTTAAACCATAATGAACGAGTCTCTGTGAAGAGGCAGACTAACCTAAAGTTAGGGATGTTAGGGATGAGTGATTGATCTGGCCTGGTAACACCACCCAACTTGACCTTTCTGTGCTGGTACTGCGACAGGCTGAAATGAAGGGCAAACTACAATGACTACTTTTCCTGAGCTTACGCAGCTCTACTGTATTGTTAAATCATGATGACATCCTTTTGGGTAAAATATTACTGAGGTAAAATAGTCCTCCGTCCAGATATCCGGACTGCGGCTACTCGAGAGGATGTAGTCATCAGAAAAAACAAAACTCTCGTTCTATGGGTCGGAGTGCAGATTCTTCAATACATTAATCGGGTAGTTAGGTTAGAAAATTTAAAAAGTGGAAGTTGAGAGGTTGGAGACAGATTTAGTAGGGATTAGGGAAGTTAGGATGAATAAGACTTCCGTTCAGGTCAGTAAAAGGTTATAAATACGCAATGAAAAAGAGGGTCATGCAGAAGTTGGTCTAATAGTGAATAAGAATATAGTGATTCGGGAAGCTAGTATGAACAGCATAGTGAACACATTATCGTAGCTAAGATAGACACGAAGCTAACACTCTTTCAGTAGTACAACTTTATATGCCATCTAGCACCGCAGATGAAGAGATTAAAAACATGTATGCTGAGAGAAGCGAAATAATTCAGAGAGTTTAGGATGAGGAAAAAGTAATTGTGATGGGGAGACTGGAATTTGATAGTAGGAAAATGAAGAGAAAGAAATGTAGTGGAATACTGGCTGACGAAAAGGAAAGAAAGAGGAAGCCGCCTGGTGGAATTTTGCACAGTGTATAGTTTATTCGTCGCTAACACTTGGTTTAAGAATCATGAAGAAAGACTGTAGACATAGAAGACACATGGAAGACACTAGAATGTTTCAAATTGATTATTTAATGGTAAGGCAAAAATTTCGGAACCAGATTTTAAATTGTAAGATATTTCCAGAGGTAGAGATGGACTCTGACCACTATTTAATGGTTGTGAACTGTAGAGTAAACCTAAAAAAATTTCAAAAAAGTGTAAAATTAAGGAGACAGAAAGAATCAGGCCGTTGACAGCTTAAAAGCGTGTATTGGGCAATGAATGGCTGATACAGTGGTTGGGTGGTTTAAGGGGAGGGGGGGGGGGGGAATCAAACTGCTTGGACGTCGGTCACTGATACAGTGGAAAGGAAAGCAGCAGAAGACGAATGGGAGTCTTTGACAGATGAAATAGTGAAGGCAGCAGAAAATCAGATAGATAAAAAGACAAAGACTAATAGAAATTCTTGGTATCGCAGGGGACATTGAACTCAATGGATGAAAGGGGAAATATAAAAATTCAAGAAATGAAGCAGGCAAGTGGAATACAGATAAAAAATGAGAGTGTCTGAAACTGCAAAATGGCTGAACCGGAATGGGCAGAGGACAAAGGGAAGTCTATAGAAATATTTATAATTCGGGGAACGGTAGATACCGCTTATAGGAAAGTTAAAAAGGCCTTTAGTGGAAAGAAAACGAGCTGTATGAATATCAAGAGGTCAGATGAAAAACTAGTTCTAAGCAAAGAAGAGAAAGCTGACAGTAGGAAGGAAAGCGAACTTGAACGGAATGTTATCCAAAGTGAGGAGAAAGTAGAAGAAGAGGCAATGGGAGATATGAGATTGTGAGAAGACTTTGACAGAGCACTGACAGATCTAAGTCGAAACAAGAACCAGTGACATCCTTGGGCCAGCCAGCCATGACAAAGCTATTCCATCTGGTGTGCAGGCAGTATCAGACAGGGTAAATAACCCCAAACTTCAATAACGACGCAATTATTCCAATGATAAAGAAAAAAGTTGCTGACATCTGTGAATAATTCCGAAGTATCAGTTTAATAAGTAACGCTTGCAGAATACTGACACGAATTATTTACAGTAGAATGGAAAAAAAGCAGAGCCGACCGCGGGGAGCACGAGTTTAGGTTCTGGAGAGACGTGTGAAGTTTTGGAGCCAGACCGATTGCAGTAAAGAGATGCAAATGGGTATAGGTTGTAGCGGCTACTTGAAGATGAAGAAGCTTACACAGGATAGAATAGCGTGGAGAGCTGTATCCAACCGGTCTTCGGACTGGAAACCACAACAACAACAACGGACGAGGGCAGGACATGTAGCCAGAAGAAGGGATGACAGTTATACAGAGAACGATCCTTGTTGTTTTCCAAGACATAATGACAGACCCAGATGACAACGTAGTGGATGGTGAATAGACGACATAAGAAAACATGGATGTACTTAGCTGAAAACTCTATAACGTAAGGAGCAGTCTGAAAGTTCCTTTCCTAAAGCCGCGGGTATGAAATGGATAAAGAAATTCATCCTTTCCGACCGTTTCCGATCAGATGTACCATGCATCATGATGTGTTCCACAGCAACGATGGACTCTTCAAGCAAGATAACTATCTGTCCAGGGCCAGAATTTTGCTGCAGTGATAAAGGAAGATGACAGTGAAATCACGTTGATGTTTATATCACCAGATGCGCCTCATCGGAACTGAATGGAACACATCTGGGACCTATCGTGCTTCAGTACCACATCCACGAACCACGGGCCCGTAATTTACGGGATTTGCGTTACTTGTGCCCAGATGTGGCTGTCACATAACTCCGGAAATCTAGCAGGGATTAGTCGCATCCACGCCACGTGGAATCGACGCTGTATTGTTTACCAAAGGTGGTTCAGTACGCTGCGAAGTAGGTGCTTATAATGTTTTGGCTTATCGCTGTACATCGTCATGTATCAATAGCAATTACTGTCCCTGGAGCTTCAAATTGGGTTCCAAAAGTCTGGAAAATTTGAAATTTATAAGTGTCTTAATACCATATAGTGTATTATTGTTATTCAATGAGCATCATTTCTCGTGATCTGTAATCTCAAAATAAGTTTTATTCTATTTCGTAATTTGTGATGAAATAGCATCTTCGGAGACAGCATGGAAACTGATAGAACAAGGGACACAAACATCGGATGCCTGAAAGAAAAAAGTAACTGCAACACCTGTACGTACTCTCCAAGAGGCATTTCAAGAGTATTTGGAGGTTTCAAAAGCAAATTAGTGGAACTAAATCCAGCTGAAGGAGACGAAACTACTAAGGCGTGCTGAAAAGTAATGCCTCCGAATTTTTTATGAGAACACACTTAAAGCTATTTAAATAAAACAAACTTTATTAAAATTCTACATCTTTATACTGAGTATCTACTTATTTATTTCTCAACATAGTCACCCGGACGACGAACACATTTCTCTCAATGAGAGAGCAGTCTGTTGATGCCGTCACTGTAGAATGTTTGATTTTCTGACGGAGCCACAAAATTACCTCTCCTTGCCGGGCTTCTTCCCTGTTAAAGTGAAGTCCTAGAAGGCTTTCTTAAGCTTTACATCAATTACAGCATGCCGTTTCACACTCACAGAGTTACGTTACAGACCACCACGTTACACGGTACAATTCGGAGCCCTCTAACGGCAGAGAACTGCAAATATATAGAGAAGAAGAATAAAGATGTAGAATGTTAATAATGTTTGTTTTGTTTAAAAAGCTTTAAGAGTTCAGAAGTAAAAAATTCGGGGCATTACTTCTCAACATGCCTCTGTACGATGGAAAAATATACTTATAAAGTTACTTTCTGTAACATTTTCCGAAGCAAAATAACATCGTACTACTTATATGTAATTAAATTTTCCTCGAGACATTTGAGTCTCATCTTTGTCCATGATAATGGTGGAAGCTGAAGAAATGAATTAAAATTTGTGTCAAGGCCGGGTCTTGAACCCGAGTCTCTTTGCACAAATTTTAATTTATTTCTTCAGCTTCCATTACTACCGTAGATAACGTTGAAGCTCAAATGTCTTGAGAAAAATTTAGTTATATCAGATCTATTGATCACCTGCGCCTGAAGTACGGGCAGTATTTTCCCATTACATGTAACGATGCGGTGCAAATCCAATACTGGAGAGTCTCGGCAACAGTGACAGAAGGGGAAAATAAGCTGGAGATGTGAATTGAAGTTTGTGTTAAGGAGGGCATTGGACTAGAGTAGTCCGTGCAACTATGTTAGCTCTAATGCTGTGGTGGTGTAATGGCTAGCATACCTCCCAAGTAAGCAAGGGGACATGGGTCCAGGTCTTGGCCATGGTACAAATTTTAATTCATTCCTTCAGCTTCAATGCTTATTGTATTACTTGTTTTGACGACAAATATGAACGAAGAAAGATTGGAAAAGGTAATGGAATTTGCTTCTACTAGAGCAATTTGTAAGAAAATTCGTAGATTATCTGGTGCTGTTTCTGTAGGTAAAGTATATGACCTCTGCTTGCAATTCTTTCATTAAAAAATACAGTGATGTTTAGTTATTCACAAAAGTAAACTGAAAACATTGTGAAGTGATTTGAAGGAAGGAATGAAAAAAATACCATTAATTATTTTGAATTACCTAATTTATTTTTGATGTTTAAAATTTGGGGTACATTGGCGAAGAATATTTTTCATTCAAATGCCGTTGTATGCTTATGTCTAACAGTGATAGCTGAAAATCTCACAATACAGCAGTGTGCTTATGAAAGAGCTGTCTGAAATAAAGGAAAAGACTATAAATCTCAAGATGTATTTAATTTAATTTCGAAAGAACAAAAGAAAGATTCTACGCTTCTATCGATTATGGAACAACAGGACACAAAAGGAGCATTTAGACATTTGGAACATAATTGTCAGCACATACTGTTCAACTGCAGACGGGACTACAGTTGAACCGATAGGCTAGAGAACTATGGATAGTGAGCCAGAAATAAATGGAAGGCAGCAGAAATACATTTTGGGAGGCATTTGGCATGATTTAAAAATTTATTCGAAATAATTTCTATTTCTAATGCACGTGATAAAACTAGAGATATTGAATTTATTTCATCAGTAGTAAAAGGGAGGCTTACAATTGGTACAAATGTCGTACTATTTGGGAAACGTAATCGCTTTGGAGGCTTATTCACACTTATTAGCTATGATAAATGTTAAACTCCATTTTCTTGCTGCAATAAATGCACTTTGGAAGGATATTTTGTTACACATATGTCATGAAGTATTTCAACATCGTATATTCATAAACTGAGACAATTATATAGCTGAAACAAACATATTGCATATTGTGTTAATGTTCTTTTGAATAATAATGAGGGGAAATTTGACAACAATGATGTCAGAGAAATTCATCAGGCAGAGAGCAACGTCTTACAACGCCTTACAACGCCCCACACTCCTCAGCAAAATACGTGCAGATTATCGTACCATTGTGGAGAAAGTCTGATCCATGAAGCTGTCTCACGTTGTTATACCACAATGTTTTTGGGCTAAAATGGTGAATTGAACAAAATATGTTGTAAATAGAGTAAGGCCCACCAATTTACCTGGGGCATCTTCGTATGACTTGTGGGACGACAAGAATGTTAGAAGAAAGCATTTGCGTATGACAGGATTTATTTGCCTCGGCCATGTTCCTATGCACCAGTGGTTGCCTATCTTCCTGAGTCCATTACTCCAAAGTCGAATAGTAGCCAGTACCTTCGCTCACTATCATCAGCATTATCGTCTCACTGAACCTAAAACAATTTTCTTTGAGCACTTTCATTTTTTAAGTGACAAAATGTAAATGGTATTCAGCAGTGGTTCAAATGGCTCTGAGCGCTATGGGACTTAACATATGAGGTCATCAGTCCCCTAGAACTTAGAACTACTTAAACGTAACTAACCTAAGGACATCACAAGCATCCATGCCCGAGGCAGGATTCGAACCTGCGACCGTAGCAGCAGCACGGTTCCGGACTGAAGCGCCCAAAACCGCTCGGCCACAGCGGCCGGCATAACATTGGTACATTTGTTATTAAAACCCGAACTAATGATCAGATGAGAAATTGGTGCTGCTTATTTCTAACAATCTTTTTATAGAATGAAGCAGCTATTCTCAATGTATGGCGAGCGCTAACAGGTACACCTTCTCAGAAAAGATGCAAAAACCCTGCCCGGTAAGAACATGAAATCTAACTGTATCTGAAATTAATCAGGAACCAGGTGCATCCTTCAGATCCAATGCCGAATTTAATGTACGCTTCGGAATTACTAATGCTTTAATTTATTACCTCTAACAGTGAATCTGAAGGTGGTGAATTGAGACAATATTTATCATTCAAAGAAAATGGTTGTGATAAACTCAAGATTTAAGTAACGCTAAGGTTTATTATAACAGACACATGGATAATAATGCAACAAAACACGCATATACTGACAACAGCTTTACAAAGAAGAACCTTACTCTGAGAACTGCAGACTAAAGCTCTGAGCTGCGAAAGTTACTGAAAGAGAGAGAGCTGTAATTCTGTGAAAATGGTACCGAATCTGGCTAAGGTGATCACAGTGACTTTTCTGAAACCAACACGCGAGAACCCTAAAGATCTCAGGATCCTATGACGAATAAGAGTCAATGACAGCTATCTTGCAGTTAAACAACACCCTCGCTTCCCCTATTATGACGAATCTGAAAGCGATGCTTACCATAGTCTTCAGTGTACTGCGAGCAGAGTGGAGACTTAGTGACTCTGCGACAGCCGCAACTTAGTATCCGTCACCTGTACGTGACTTCTGTCCCAGAATAGCTCCAGCTTTCACGTCTCCTCACCCTCTGTGACCAACTATGTGCATCTTTCTGTTCTTCCAGTCTCCACTCAGCAGCTGGCTCCTGTATTCCTGCAGCAAAACGCGACCACCATTCCTCTTAAAAGGAGATGCAGCCCGCAAATGGTGTAATTGTTTCTTTGCCATTATTTCGCGCTCAGACAAAATGTAATGTCAAGAAACCAAAAAATCGAATTTCTTCCCGTCTTTTCTAAAACGCTTTCTGCTGACTATTATTTTCTCGTGGCATGGCTACTAATACTTCAATCAGTGCTCATTCAGCCTCCAACCAGCCTTGCACTACAGGTCCCCTAAAATATTAAAAAGCTTGCTGCAATGTTAATAACCAACTCTGCTCCATCGTCCAACTGCTAAGTAGGTCTGTACCTGTTTGTCCAGTTATTAGGAAAGCCAGGAGACCTTTGCTGTGTACGACTTCGTACACAATGGTAAGGAGCTCATACAGTCACTGCGATACCATGACTTCTGTTAAACTAATTCACTCCCTTCATTTGCACAACTAGAGGTGAACAAAACTGAAAGAGGTCAGCTGAAGGCTTCGCCGAGATTCAAAGAAAGCTAGCTATGCACACTGACGATAGCCACTTGTTTCCTCTGCACCACTCCTCATCCAACTGACATTTCCTTAATACACTTCCTGCACCCCAATTTAAAATTAACCAAATTAAAACACACATTGAGACGCCCTGCTAAACCCGCAGGACAGGACAGGTAGTTTAAATTGTGGAAAGGGGCCAAAATAAGTGACTGTCAGTTACACTCGGACATACAGCTTTATTTATTTGACCAAACACTACAAGAGCCAAGAAATTAAAAACAAAACAAAAAACACAGCATTAATTTACCAGCTGAATGCGCTATACAATCTCATGCTTTAAGAGCAAGACCACTTTAATTTAAAATCGGGCGAAAGCCAATAACTTAAGACTCAAACCAAAATCAGAAATTTAAAAGGCAGGTCTTATCTTAAATCAGTTCTTTCAATTAAGCTGAAGGCCCAAACAATCTCACACCTTAAGAGCAAAACAACTTTAATTTTTAAAAAATCGGGTGAAGGCAGATCTCTTAAGACTCAAGCCAAAATTAAATTTTTAAAAGGCAAAAAAGCCTTATCTTAAAATAGTTCTTTAAATTAGGCTGAAGGCCCAAACAATCTTACGCCTTAAGGGCAAAACAACCTTAGTTTAAAAATCGGCTAGAAGCCATACAAATAAAAACAACAAGAACAAATAAGAAAAGGCAGTACACCCAACGGCGCTAGCCGGCCGGAGTGGCCGAGCGGTTCTAGGCGCCACAGTCTGGAACCACGCGACCGCTAGGGTCGCAGGTTCGAATCCTGCCTCAGGCATGGATGTGTGTGATGTATTTAGGTTAGTTAGGTTTAAGTAGGGGACTGATGAGCTCAGAAGTTAAGTCCCATAGTGCTCAGAGCCATTTTGAACCCAACGGCGCTCAGAAGTTTCTGAGGGTCGGCCTGGAATTCGAACACTAACGCTCGCTTAGGTGAGTCAGGCAACCGGCCCAAGCATTCTCGATCCGACGACAACCCAACCGACAGACAGTCAGTGGACCCACCGACAAGATAACTTCCGCTCCACCCGACCAGCACACAACAGGGAGTTCAATGGAACAACGTAGAAGGTATTGGCGCCCACAACCAATTTTACATTGAGCTGTCAAACTACACACCATGCTGGACAGCAACAACACGATGAGGAAAATACACTGCCTGAATTTACGTCAACGGCCAGGGCAGGTAACCAGAACGTTAACGGCCACAAGACAGAAGATTCCGCCGATGCACTTCAATTTAAAATAACCAAGCACAGTTAAACTCCACCGGAGGGTGGCTAAAATTTGCCAATTTGAAAATACACGTTGTTGCTCGCGGGAATGTCCCAACAGCCAACAACGAAATCCAAACGACACAATGTGAACCGTCGTGATTTGCTGGTAAATTAAGTCAAGACTCAACTTTCATGTCCAGGATCGGTGAGCCACGGGCCTCATAGCAGTGGGAACAGCACCACACACTCCAATCGCGCGTGGACGCCGCCAGCGGTCTAGGCCAAACTACGAGCCGCGGAGATTTCCTCGCTGCTCCACGGCAACTGACCAACTGGTCGGACACAGCACAGCCGGAAACTATAAGCGCCAGGCCAAAGACAGTACAAGGTGCAAATATCGATACACACCGCTGCTGCCACTCGCGGAGAGAGAGGATAACAGCATAATCTCGATAATCGTGGGAGACTAAACACAGAATAGCAACTAAGATTTAATCCAACGCATAACATGAGCCAGCCACGGTTCATACATACTATTCTGATATGCTGGATTCCTCACTCCTCAACTGGCAGAAACTGGAAGACTTGGGTGCCAAGGCTTTGTATCTGACTATTGTCAGCACCACTACCACTAATAATGATAATAATAATAATAATAATAATAACAATGACAAAAATACAGTGTAGGTCTTACAATAGTGTTGTTGTTATTACGTAGTTACTGTTGTCTTATGAAGTCAGTTAGCTAGTTCGTTGTTGCAGTGTGAACAATGAAGCAATTTCTGGTCCATTGAAAGCACTAAAAGTGACTAATAGAAGGTATTTTCACGAGATGTTTAAGCATTATGCAATGTGCATGTATCAGTTTTACTGTCGTTGATACCTGTTACAAAGTCTCTCTGTAGCAGGTGGACTACGTGAGTAAGATTTTGTTCACACACTCTTTTCTGAAGGTGCGACCTCCACCAAACTGAGTCATGCATAAATCCTAGTAACTAAAACAAGTAATTATTGGTAACTTCTGTATTCATTATTACAGTCCTAAGAAATAGTGGTAACGGTGATGTACTTTTAAAAATTATTTAGTTTCGTGACTGAAACGTAATTGATATTTTTAGCTTTTATCTATCAGTATGTTAATACGTTAAATATATATTTCTGAAGAAAAGATATTGCTTCAGAAAAAGGTAAAACTGTTCCGATAGCAATCGATACTCCCTATCAAGAACTTCAAAAAGCGACAACTCTTGTGACAACTCTTACTGAATATAACTCTGAAGTCCTATTCTAAGTTAAGATTACAATACTACACTACTGGCCATTAAAATTGCTACACCAAGAAGAAATGCAGATGATAAACGGATATTCATTGGACAAATATTTTACACTAGAACTGACATGTGATTGCATTTTTGCGCAATTTGGGTGCATAGATCCTGATAAATCAGTACCCAGAACAACCACCTCTGGCCGTAATAACGGCCTTGATACGACTGGACATTGAGTCAAACTGCTTGGATGGCGTGTACAGGTACAGCTGCCCATGCAGCTTCAACACGATTCCACAGTTAATCCAGAGTAGTGACTGGCGTGTTGTGACGAGCCAGTTGCTCGGCCACCATTGGCCAGACGTTTTCAATTGGTGAGAGATTTGGAGAATATGCTGGCCAGGGCAGCAGTCGAACATTTTCAGTATCCAGAATGGACCGTGCAGGACCTGCAACATGCGGTCGTGCATTACCTTGCTGATATTTAGGGTTTCGCAGGGATCGAATGAAGGGTATAGCCACGGGTCGTAACAAATCTGAAATGTAACGTCCACTGCTCAAAGGGTCGTCCATGGGAACAAGAGGTGACAGAGACGTGTAACCAATGGCGCCCCATACCATCACGCCTGGTGATACGCCAGTAGGGCGACGAGAATACACGCTTCCAATGTGCGTTCATCGCGATGTCGCCAAACACGGATGCGACCATCATGGTGCTGTAAACAAACCTGGTTTCATCCGAAAAAACGACGTTTTGCCATTCGTGCAGCCAGGTTCCTCGTTGAATACACCATCGCAGGCGCTCCTGTCTGTGATGTAGCGTCAAAGGTAAACGAAGCCATGGTCTGCGAGCTGATAGTCCACCCTGCTGCAAACGTCGAAGAACTGTTCGTGCAGATGGTTGTTGTCTTGCAAACGTCCCCATCTGTTGACTCAGGGATCGAGACGTGGCTGCATGATCCGTTACAACCATGCGGATAAGTTGCCTGTCACCTCGACTACTAGTGATACGAGGCCGTTGGGATCCAGCACGGCGTTCCATATTACCCTCCTGAACCCACTAATTCCATATTCTGCTGACAGGCATTGGAACTCGACCAACGCGAGCAGCAATGTCGCGATACGATAAACCGCAATCGCGATACGCTACAATCCGACCTTTATCAAAGTCGGAAACGTGATGGTACGCACTTCTCCTCCTTACACGAGGCATCACAACTTTTCACCAGGCAACGGCGGTCAACTGCTGTTTGTGTATGAGAAATCGGTTGGAAACTTTCTCATGTCAGCACGTTGTAAGTGTCGCCACCGGCGCCAACCTTCTTCGTGACGGTTAAATTTCGCGTCTGTACCATGTCACCTTCGTGGTGTAGCAATTTTAATGGCCAGTAGTGTATTTGTGAATATGCTGCGAGAAAAGTAATGACTGAAATAAACTCACACCATCAATCGACACTCAAACGTCCGATAAGGTATGAAGGTTATGTAACTCCTGCTTTAATAAATTGTGAAAAGCCCGAATATTTCAAGAAGTTGTGAGCGCAGATCAAGAAGTTAAGTGGAAGGAAGCAATGGATCAAGAAATGAAACCACCGCAACACAGTCAGATTTGGGTAGAAAGGCCTTTCTCTATAAATCGGTGTACAAACTGAAAACAAATGCTAAATGTTCCTTTGAATAATTTAAGAATTGTCAGTGAAACTACTAATTCACTTGCCTAGGATCCGGAGTTCTCTAAAACAATAAAGCACATTCGACTGAATCGTTACTTTACTCGTGAAGTAATCACCACTGTGAAGTGAGTGTACCATGAACGTACATGTAGAAACAGCTGGCAAATATTTCGAGTAAAACATTGTTGGAAATTTGATTACAGCTGCTGCCCCGTAATATGGTAGCTTGCAAGTTATTAAATGCTGGAAAGTGTTTATGTTTACTGACATTTATTTCATTTAATAACTCTAGAACGATTACAAACTCTGTGTTATTTACTCCGAGCGCGGTAAATACGCTCACAGCTAGTATTTTTTTCCTTGTTCTTTTTTTGTGTTATTCTGCCCCTCGCTAAAATAACATTTCAGTACACAATTAACATCCATGTATGCCTCATGTTCTCTGCGCACACACGCCAACAAAACCGCGATAAAACTAACTGAACATCTGAGAGTTGGCTGTTGAAATGCACTTTCGATTTTACCCACAATATTTTTGCTTTGTAAAATCGCAAACGTACCTTCACAATATTCTGCAAGGCTATCCCAAAGAGATCGAATCTCTTTCGGTCATCCTATGGTCAGCTTCGATTAGTCGATCCAAATTATTTGGATTATGTCTTTATGAGGGCAAAATTTTGAATATTACTGTCCGTTGCATACTTTTCCCGAAACAAAACCAAATTTGTCTACCATCATCTGAGTGCGGATGCTGATAACCTCGTTTTTGAGCACCCTATACATACCACCACCACGACAACCGTTTTCCTGGAACCGCTGAAGTTTGTTTGTATCTTTAGTAATCTGCTCAGGCCTTCAAGCAATGAGAAAAGTTAGCAGTTATCTGGCTACGAGGTCGAGGTCATTCGCACTCAGAATTCTGTTTTCTGATGCTGACTTTCTGCTTGGCCGACGTGACGTGGTTCAGAGTCATGCAGTTTTGGAATCTGTGGGTGATATCTTTACAACTGCTTGCCATGGTGGTTAATAGATGTTGCATAGTCATTTCAGTCGTGTGATCGAAATAGTCACACACTAGTGTTGCCATAATTTATGTACAGAGTTTGTAGTGAATTATAACTTGAAGTAGTATCCTTTCATGTGGCGACACAAAGACTCATATATCGTTCATTTTTCTTAAGCTAGAAAACTATTTACAGGATTGTCTAATATATACGCAATCCGTTGAATTATAAAGGTGCTACGGATATAAATGCTAATTATTTGATAAATGGTATCTTGATATGTAGCCACTACTGTGTGTTAGTGGTTTTTTCTCTGTGTCTAACATTGTTCCTGAAGAAACACCACGTAATTCACTACCTAATGTTTTCTGCATGGTCGTAACTGCACTTCGAGGTGGACTATGCCTGACAGTGTTTACTTTCCATTTGGCGTCCACGCATCCACACTTCAGTATCTGACCTGCTGCTCAGGGGAAAACGAACATGAAGGGGTTCTTTGTGCCGCACGTACTTGGAGGTATTAGCCAACCTAATAACATACTACTTGTAATAGCTATAATTACTAGTCTTAAAATGAAGTAAATACTGATGTAACGTTGTTCAGTAAAATGTCGTGATTCATCACTAGAAATATCTGCACCTATGTGCCGAACAACTGGTGTATTTAGTCTTATCACCCTCTCCTGCATTAGAAATGACTTATTGTCTTGCCTGAAGAATATCTCAGGAACATGAAATTTTTTAGCTTTTCATAGACTATCAATTCTTGTTATGTTTACTGAGAACCCATGCGGTCTTTGTGATCTGCTTGCCAACTGTTTGTAATATTTCTGTTAATTATTCGCTCAACCTAAGCCAGTCCTTTATTACATTAAATAGTTGTACGATAGTATAGTGCACCTTCTACACACCAGTTGCTACAGTCTTTATCATATCAAAAGCCAGTCAGTGTGATAACACTCAAATAAATCTAACATACTTAGCTATTTGAGTCCACTAATAACAAATACCCCAGTTTTTTGCATGAGTGACTTTCTGGTGCAGAAAGGTGGATCACTGTATGTTGTTCTAGAAACAAATGACCGTGGAAGGCTAAGCATTGCGCTTTTTCATGATAATAATATGACAATGAGACATTCTTTATTTTAATACTATGTGCAAACGTTGCTTTTATTGTGACATCATCTTATTGGCTTAATGAGACATTTCGGTTATCGAAATTTTGGAGTCTGGAGGCATTGATTAAAGAGGCAAGGAAACGTCAGCGTGTCAGTGCTTTTGGCTATAAGCTGAAAGTGTACACAGGAAATAATACTGTGGATAGAATTAGAAGAGCGATTACGTATTCCTTGGTGCTCGAGAGTGTAGCTATGCAAATTCATTACCCTTGCACGTATATTAAGTAAGTGTCTGTGTTCTGGACTATTTATTCACCGATCTGTGGTCAGATCACGTTTTCGATAACATACAGGGGTTTAAAGATTCACGCTATATAGCATGTAGTGGTAGATGAGGGCTTTACCTAAATTCTCCTGATAGTAGATTATATTATTACCACAGCACACACCTTACACAGTGACAATCGCAGAAGATTCTTTAACAGCCTCTGACAAAATGTACGAAGACAAGCTTAACAGGGAAACACATTTCTAAGTGCCTAGAAACTTTAGTATAGGCCGTACATTTCATTATTCCATTCTCTACAATGCAGAAAATACTTATAATCTTCAAAATTTCAGTTTATCTCCAGTAAGTAATTAATATACACAACGATTTAAATACAGTGATCAATTCTTTTCGAAATTAGAAAGGGAAAAGAAGAATTAGCAAGGTCGGTTGTAGACTTTACTTGACAGTTTATCACAGAAGAATATCTTACTTCATTACACGATTAACTTTTCTTAGAACGTTTACATTTCGGCGCCTGTGATCAACTGTTATCTCTTTCGTGGAGCAGTCAATATTGTCATTTGATTTTTATGCAGCGTATACCTCAGTAGGTTCTAGAATCAGATCCGTGCTCTTCCAAAAACTGTTAAATGCATTATGTAATGGTATTTCTCATAATTCAGGGTCTCTTTTCGTTCCATCCGCATATGAATGCACAAGAAGGAAGACTGTGTAATGGCTTGCTGCTTTCTGTGATTACCCGCGGTCTCTCCGAGAGCGTTACGTTTCATGGTAAGTGACAAAACAGAGTCCCCTTCCTACAAGGTACGTCGACGAGTCTATTATACTGTGTCTCCCATTCTCTGGTGAAGTGACGGCTGCTTTTATTGCTTCAGTGAGTGAGGATTCAACAATGTGAGGAACGCAAATACGAGAGAAGTTATAGAGGAATGACACAGGAAGATAGGGAAGAAGTTCGTTTCATTCCAAGGCTATTGTGAAGTGACGTCAGTATGACTTGTCACTCGATGCGACCATGAAACTCGTTAGCAATCGACCCAGTAAGCCGTGTGTGCCACCAGTTTCTCCCGTTGGTGGGTGGAGCCCGGAAATCACAACATATTCGAAAAAAACTTAATATTTGTATCAAGCAAGAAGACAAATGTCATTGCTACTTGTTTCACTGTGAGGAGTTTAAATGTGCTCTTAGGTTCCTTCCTAACCACATCTTCGTAAATTGTAATACATTTGGAAATAAACAGCCAAATGTTTGTAACGAGTAAGAATACGAACGGCTCGCAGCAAATTAATCTTTCGTTTTTTAATCAGATGGAAGTCACAAAAACCTAAGAAAATCATTCCTAAGTTTTCTTATATGTAAATTATGTCGAATATTTCAAAACATGCTTCTACTGCATTAATAATAAAGTCCCAGGATTTGCTATAAACGCTAAGAAGAAAGTCACTCAGTGTAAATGCAAAGTTGTCAAACACTGCACTTTGTGGATCCCACGTTTTTTCATGCTGAAATCTGCCCCTTCACCGGAAACCTCACTCGCTTCCAGTTATGTTCTACACTTTGGAACTGGAACAGCACATGGAGTGTATCACCAATTAATCCATTCAGAAAAACGTTTCCATCCATTTGTCGATACTTTTATACTTTCATACTGACACTACCTTACACCCATCTCGCAACAGAAAGGAACATACGTTCGTTGTTTTTGTGGCCCTCAGCGCGAAGACTGGTGGTTTGAAGCAGCTCTCCGTGCAACTCTACCCTATGCGAGAATCTTCATCTCCGAATACCTACTGCAACCTACATCCTTCTCAATCTGCTTACTGTATCCATCTCTGAGTCCCCCTCTACGACCAACCCCCCCCCCCCCCCCCTCTCAGCTCCCTTCAGTGCAAAATTGGTGATCTCTTGAAGTCTGAAAATGGATCCCTTTTTTTATTCGAGTTATGCCACAGATTTCTCGTCTGTACAACTGAATCCAGTACCTCTTCATTGGTTACGTGATCTACCCATCTAATCTTAAATCTTCTTGTGCAACACAACGTTTCGAAAGCTTCTATCGAACTTAGGCGTTAGAAAGGACATGACCTCCATCGAAACTTATGTTCTTGTCGCTACAGCATTCGTAAAATTATGCTCTATTTTTTCGCCGGCCGTGCCGCAACATTTGGGAATTCACCTCTGCTCAAGAATCTCCTTCAATACTTTCTGGCCTCTAATCCTATTTCAGAAATGCTCTTGTCATATGCCAGCACTGATTCCAAATTTTGGACAAGTGAACGATGATCTATCACATGATCTCCGCCTGAATTGAATTCTTAGCACCACAACTACATTTCTTTAAAATAAGTATTCTCCTTAATTTCCTTCCACAAGTACATTTATTTCGCTCATAAATTCTTCATTGTCTTTCTGACCCTCATCTGATGCATTTAAATTCTCTAACCGTGTCCGACCACACATTACTTCCTGCTCTTCTTTAGCAGCATTAATCCGGTCAGTTACTATCAATGATTCTGACTCCAGTTTTCCTCTGAACTCTTGTCCAGTATGTTAGCATGTGCACTCAAAATTGAAGAATACATTCTCCGTGATGAGCTGAGGGCTCTTTCTCTACCTTTGTCTGCTTCTTACTTTGCACCTGTAGTTCCTGTATTATTGCTATATTTCGCTAAATAATCTTCGAGAAGGGATAATCGGCGATTGACAATGGGAGTGGAACAGTGGAAATGCCAAGGATACAGTATTCTTCTAAACATCAGAGCCTACAGATGAATCACGCTAGCCAAGTATAAACTGGGGTAACAAAAGTCATGGGACATCTCCTAATGTCGGACCTCCTTTTACCAGCGTAGTGCAGGGACTCAACAAGTCGTTGGAAGTCCTCTACAGAAACATTGAGCCATACTACCTCTCTAGCCGTCCATAACAGCCTAAGCGTTGCCGGTGCCGGATTTTGTTTATGAACTGACCTCCCGATTATGCCCTATAAATGATCGATGGGATTCATGTCGGGCTATCAGGGTGGCCAAATAATTCGCTCTAATTGTCCAAAATGTTCTCTAAACCAATCGCGAACGAATAACATAGCGCATTGTCATCAATAAAAATTCCATCGTTGTTGGGAGCATGAGGCTCATGAATGACTACAAATGGTCTCCAAGTAGACGAACATAAACATTTGCAGTTCACGATCAGTTCAATTCTATTAGAGGATTCAGACCATTCCATATAAACGCAGCGCACGCCGTTATGGAATCACCATCAAATTGTACAATGCTTTGTTGATAACTTGCTTCCATGGCTTCTTGGGGTCTGCGTCACACTCGAACCCTGCCACCAGATCTTACCAACTGAAATCGGTACTCATGTTACCCGGTGTGGCGACTGTGTGTGTCGGCTCGATAGAAATGGATGTTCGTCTGGTTGACACAGGTCGGCGTCCGTCAATCGCAACAACTCCGATCTGTAACTGTTAAAACAAAATCCTCGCTTTGTTGGGTTAGTCTGAGATACTATCTCCCCTTTAACAGATAACCACGTATAGATGGAACAGCACGCCGAAATGTATAAGAGGCCCTCGCTTATTAACTGAAGCAATGGTGTTCGAAGGATGTCCGTCTTCTTTACATAGCGACTGCACCACTCGGTACCGCAACAACTCCCTCTATTTGAAAATGGTTCAAACGGCTCTGAGCACTATGGGACTTAACATCTGAGGTCATCAGTCCCCTAGAACTTAGAACTTCTTAACCCTAACTAACCTAAGGACATCATACACATCCATGCCCGAGGCACGATTTGAACCTGCGACCGTAGAGGTCGCGCGTTCCAGACTGAAGCGCCTAGAACCCTCGGCCACACCGGACCGCGAAACGAGAAACATGAAGTAGTAGAGCAGTTTGGTTATTTGGGTAGCAAAATAACTGATGATGACCGAAGTAGAGACGATATAAACTGTATGCCGGCTATGACAAGGAAAGAGTTTCTAAAGAAGAAAAATTTGTTAACATCGAATATAGACTTATGAGATAGGAAGTCTTTTCTGACGGTATTTGTCTGGAGTGTAGCAACGTATGGAAATGAAACATGGATGGTCAACAGTTTAGAAAAGAAGAAAATAGAAATGTTTTGAAATGTGGGGCTACAAAGGAATGTTGAAAATTAGATGGGTTATCTCACATAGCTCAGGAGGAAATACTGTATAGACCGGAGGAGACAAGAAATTCGTGGCACAACCTGACTGTGACACCATGGGATCGCCGGGCGGGGTGGCTGAGCTGTTGTAGGCCCTACAGTCTGGAACAGCGCGACCGCTACGGTCGCAGGTTCGAATACTGCCTCGGGCATGGATGTGTGTGATGTCCTAAGGTTAGTTAGGTTTAAGTATTTCTAAGCTCTAGGGGACTGATGACCTCAGAAGTTAAGTCCCATAGTGCTCACAGCCTTTTGAACCATTTGAACACCAAGGGACCACCAGTTTAATATTGGAGACAAGTTTGGAGGGTAAAAATCGTAGATGGAGACCAATACAACAAGCAGATTGAGAGAGGATGTAGGTGGACATCACGCTTTTCATTGTTTCGGATAAAATTACATTTTCGCACAATATTGTTATCTTGTGTAAACCATTTCGGAATTTGTTTTGATCAGTGATGACTTTGCGAGACTCTAAATGACAGCCTCATCTGCGAACAATCTAAGGAAGTTGCTCAGTTTGTCTTCCTAATCAATATAGATTAAGAACAGCAGAAGGCCTATAATACTTCCTTGGGGAACCTCAAATATCACTTGTATTTCCGGTGTGGCCGAGCGGTTCTAGGCGCTTCAGTCTGGAACCGCGCGACAGCTACGGTCGCAGGTTCGAATCCTGCCTCGGGCATGGATGTGTGTGATGTCCTTAGGTTAGTTAGATTTAAGTCGTTCTAAGTTCTAGGGGACCTTTGACCTCAGATGTTAGGTCCCATTGTGCTCAGAGCAATTTGAACAATTTTTTGTCTCGTTTCCTGTCCACTCCGCTCAACTCCTCTTCCAAGTCCTTTACTGTCTCTGACAGAATTACATCAAGGTTTTTATATCTTCATCTTAAACTTTAATTCCTACTCGAAATTTTTCTTAGGTTTCTTTTACTGCATGCTCAATGCACAAACTGAATAACAAACACATAGAATTACAAGATAAAGCATATTTTGAACTTTTTCGGAATATGATTTGAACCCAAGAACGCTGCTTTCCTTGTTTTAGTTTACGACTCCTGCCTTGTATCTTGTATTATCTTGGTTTTATGAAAATTAATAACAATACCACTTTTTATTCGTCTCATATGTATGTTAGCGCCACTGTATTACACTACTGGCCATTAAATATGCTACACCAAGAAGAAATGCAGATGATAAACAGGTATTCATTGGAAAAATATATTATACTCGAACTGACATGTGATTACATTTTCACGCAATTTGGGGGCATAGATCCTGAGATATCAGTACGCAGACCAACCATCTCTGGCCATAATAACGGCCTTGATACGTGTGGGCATTGAGTCAAACAGAGCTTAAATGGGGTGTACAGGTACAGCTGCCCCTGCAGCTTCAACACGATACCACAGTTCATCAAGAGTAGTGACTGGGGTATTGTGACGAGCCAGTTGCTCGGCCACCATTGACCAGACGTTTTCAATTGGTAAGAGATCTGGAGAATGTGCTGGCCAGGGCAGCAGTCGAACATTTTCTGTATCCAGAAAGGCCCATACACGACCTGCAACATGCGGTCGTGCATTATCTTGTTGAAATGTAGGGTTTCGCAGGTATCGAATGAACGGTAGAGCTACGGGTCGTAACACATCTGAAATGTAACGTCCACTGTTCAAAGTGCCGTCAATGCGAACAAGAGGTGACCGAGACTTGTAACCAATGGCACCCCATTCCATCACGCCAGGTGATACGCCAGTATGGCGATGACGAATACACGCTTCGAACGTGTGTCCACCGCGATGTCGCCAAACACGGATGCGACCATCATGATGCTGTAAACAGAACGTGGATTCGTCCAAAAAAAATGACGTTTTGCTATTCGTGCACCCAGGTTCGTCGTTGAGTACACCATCGCAGGCGGTCCTGTTTGTGATGTAGCGTCAAGGGTAACCGCAGCCATGGTCTGCGAGCTGATAGTCCATGCTGCTGCAAACGTCGTCGAACTGTTCGTGCAGATGGTTGTTGTCTTGCAAACGTCCCCATCTGTTGATTCAGGGATCGAGACGTGGCTGCACGATTCGTTACAGCCATGCGGATAAGATGCCTGTCATCTCGACCAGATAGTGACACCAGTACGTTGGGATCCAGCACGGCGTTCCGTATTACCCTCCTGAACCCACCGATTCCATATTCTGCTAACAGTCATTGGATCTCGACCAACGCGAGCAGCTGTGTCGCGATACGATAAACAGCAGTCGCGATAGGCTACAATCCGACCTTTATCAGAGTCGGAAACGTGATGGTACGCATTTCTCCTCCTTACACGAGGCATCACAACAACGTTTCACTAGGCAACGGCGGTCAACTGCTGTTTGTGTATGAGAAATAGGTTGGAAACTTTCCTCATGTCAGCACGTTGTAGATGTCGCCGCCGGCTCCAACCTTGTGTTAAACTTCTGAAAAGCTAATCATTTGCATATCACAGCATCGTCTTCTTGTCGGTTAAATTTCGCGTCTGTAGAACGTCATCTTCGTGGTGTAGCAATTTTAATGGCCAATAGTGTATGAACAAGCTTTTTATCTCGCATAGTTATCATTTTATAGTGTGCTTTGGAATCAGCTAAATTAATATGTACTGGCGCATATCTATCGTTTTAACGTTTTATATTTCCATTCCTGCAAATTTTTAGAATATCATTAATGTATCCTAATGCTGTTAAGCCTCGTATAGCCTTTTAACATCAGATGGCCAACTACACGATGTCGCATATATATTCAAGTTTTTAGAAGCCCGTGGCATGAAAACGTCCACACAGAGCTACCACTCTGTCAGTATGGGACCCCGACAGCAGCAGCTGCTCTAGTTGTTGATGTGTCACCAGGTTTGGTCTCACTAATTGCGCTGGAGGATACTAAGTAACTTTCCTACAGCATTTATTTATGAGTCGTTGGCACAACCGTCTTTGATGATGTCAACCCGAATCGGTACCTGAACGTAGTCGGTATCCCCAGGCGCACTTTTTTGGTTTCTCAACTGCCACTTCGGCCGTTACGTAACCATGAAAAGGTGTCATTTTCAGTACACACTTTTATGATATCATGGCGGCCGTCTTAACCTTCATGTTGTTAGAAAACGGCGTCCTTTTGAAGTCTTATCAGAGGGCACTGGCTAGTAAATATACAATGACGTGCATATATTTTAATGGTTGTATCTTTTATGTAATTTTATCTATTATTACGTCCTTATGTAATACCTGCACGTGCATATAATACCACTCTGTAGTTTATTCTTTTATCAACAGAACATTAATAAGAACGATGTGTTTGTCTTTCATAACAGTGTGATAGATTACACTACTTCGTCTGCTGTTTTGTAAGTTTGATTATTTTATTTTAACATAAATTACTACTTGCCTGATGCTTTGTAATGCTTTAACCTCTTATCTACTTGTACGTGGTCTACGAGAACTTTCTGTGCAAATTTCATACAGCAAATACATTTCTGTTCTTGTGAAGCGTTTGCCATTGGCTAGTGATGACGTAATCTATAGTCGGCGCTCGAATCGCACACTATTTAACCCGCGGCTCTACAGCCATCAGTCACAGTGAACGATCGTGACATCACGAGAAAACCGAGGAGCCGCCTGCGCCAGCCGTAGGGGTAAACGTTACAACCTTTCTCTATTTTCTTTTAACTCCATATATGATAGTACTGTTCGTAACTTCGCTGTTTCTACACTTGCAGGACCAAAAATTCTGAGGACGGCTTTTACGTAACCCGAAACTGGTAAATAAACAAATACTATTGTAATCTCAACCGTTGGTTTCAACCAAAATATCAAGGATAGGCTATAACCCTGTCTTATTACCTTCTCAAAAACTGGTTCCCTTTCATGCCCCTCGGCTGTTATAACTGTCGTCTGGATTCTGTACAAGTTGCAAATAGCCTTCCGCTCGCTATGCTTTACACTTGCTGCCTTCAGAATTGCAAAGAGAATATTCCAGTCAATACTATTAAAAGCTTTCTCTAAGTCTACAAACGTTATAAACGTAGGTTTGCCTTTCCATAAAACATCTTCTAACGTATGTCATAGGGTCAGTATTGCCTCACACGTTGGTACATTTCTTCGTAATCCAAACGGATCTTCTACTGGTTTTTCCAGTGTTCTGTAATGAATTGGTGTTAGTATTTCGCATCCATGACTTATTAAACCGATAGTTTCGTGATTTTCACATCTCCAGAAACTGGTTTCTTTGGAATTGGAATTATTACATTCTTCTTGAAGTCTGATCGTATTTGGCCTGTCTTAGTATATCTATTCTTTAATGAAATCGGTATAGGTAATGATACAACGGTGTGATCGACCTCGGAAAGTTAGTCATATGCTATACATGTCGTTAGAATTGATCTGTGAGTCAAGGTTAAGATCGTTGTATGTCTGTAAAGTTTCTTTTACCTTCGTACTAAGTTCTTGTGCAGTAGTTTTACTTTCGCGAATACGAAAATTGTTTCGATGTCGTTTCTTAGCCACTGTGTTGTATCTCTTCTATTCTTCGACCGTGTCGCCTAAATTTTTAAACAAGAACTTTTCTTCTTAACAATACTGAACAAGAAGTACCCAAATTATTTTCTATTCATTTACAACTTTATTCTTGATGTACGTGCAGCAGCGGTACAGTTCAACTGATACGTTTTGACATTTGTGAAAAATTAACTTCCGTCTATTATTCAAAAAATATCTTTTGTGTAGCAACTCCCATCATCTTAATGAGAAGCTCAAATCGCGTAATATAGAGTTCGACTTACTAGCACTAAGATACAAAGTGATGGAATTATAACAATAATTTTTCCATGACACGGAATGTTTATGATCAACGCACGTAATATTTTTCGATTTAATAAAAGTGAAGATTAAAATATTATTATTTGTTTTCCTTTGTTGCATTCATGTTACTGACTGATCTATTAGTGTTCATCGAAAATAATCATATAATTTTAGACGTTAGCCTTCAGCAGTCGTTGTACGTTTGAACCATACACTGTATCATACATCTTTCACAGGAGATGGATGAGTTTTGTTATGGCTGGCTCTCGCAAGGCTATCAGAATTACAGTCGGTTAAATGGTATTTCACAGCATTTGCTGAGAACATGTTTGTTGCTCGAGACCGGCGGATTTCCTACGCCTTAGCTCTGAGAACGCGGAGAGAGTGAGGGATGGGGCCAGAGAGACAAGAGAAATTAGACATCTTTCTGTCATTTGGGTGACGGGCACAACTCGGCCCGTTAACAGCGGAGGAAGATGTTCCCCTTGCTGAGACAGGCGAGCGTCAAGATTGCGAGAGTACGTCATTTGTCAGGCGCCGCCGCGCGCCGTGTTGCTCTAATGGCGGCTCATAATTTACGCGTCAGGCGGACCCTGCAGGGGCCAAGGTGCAAAAACGACTCCCACGACCCGCGAGGGCAGGCGTAATTGGAGTTAGGCCGCTCTTCCTGCTGCTGCGAGGTCGAAAGGCGATGAAGCTAATGGTCCAATGGCGAATTAATTCTGTGGCAGATGATCACAAAAACATTTCCGCTCCGAATTTGTCTCGACGCCAAGTGCCCCCGTAAACCATCTTGAGATGACGAACGTCTTCCTTTGGATTATTTAAAGTAGCTTGCGAATGTCTGAATATAATACAGAACGAGACCCGTTGGGCACTTGTTTACAGAAAGACGTTTATAGATTATGAAAAAAATTTCGATAGAGTTGGTGGAAATAAATTATGTACAATAATGAATAACAATGGCTGTCCACCACATTTACTATGGACAATCAGAAGCTTACACCATGAAATAAAGGAAAATATTCCAAATAAATTTTGGATATTTGTGGTAAGTTTCTATGGGACCAAACTGCTAAGGTCATCTGTCCCTAGACTTACACACTACTTAATCTGACTTAAACTCACTTACGCTAAGGACAACAGACACACCCATGTCCGAGGGAGGACTCGAACCTCCGACAGGGGGAGCCGCGCGAACCGTGACAAGGCGCCCTTGACCGAGAAGCTACCTTGCGCGTCATTAGAAATAAAAGGTTTTCCTAAACGTCTCAATAAACCTATGAAGAGTCTATGTATAAATACGAAAACAGTTTTAAGTTCAGGTTCGAAAATGTCGGATGAAATATTAATAACCCATGTTGTAGGGCCGGCCGGTGTGGCCGTGCGGTTATAGGCGCTTCAGTCTGGAACCGCGTGACTGCTACGGTCGCTACGGTCGCAGGTTCGAATCCTGCCTCGGGTATGGATGTGTGTGATGTCCTTAGGTTAGTTAGGTTTAAGTAGTTCTAAGTTCTAGGGGACTGATGACCTCAGATGTTAAGTCCCATAGTGCTCAGAGCCATTTGAACCACGTTGTAGGACAAGGGTGTATTCTATCACACACTTTATTTAAGTAACATGTTGACGACCTTGTTATGAAGGTGAAACCTGAAATACACTTAGGATATAGCATACAGTTAAGTACTCTATTATACACTGATGACCAGATAATTAGGCAGGAAACAGAAGATAGGTTACAAACAGCAATAAGTAGATTGAATCAAAATGCAATGTCCTCCAGTTTAAGTATATCTGCAAATAAGATAAAAATGAGAGCTTCAAAGGGAAACATCCAGTCACATCGAAAATAATAATAACAGAGGAAATTTTAGAACAAGAATGTCACTTCAGTTACATTTGATGTAATATTAGTTTTACTATAACAAAGACATTGAGAAGGAGGTCAATAAATTTTAAGCTGTCTGCGGGAGAACTGGAAAAATGTAGTTAAGAAGCACAAATGAAATTCTATCAAGTTATGGATGTACCCAACTCCTGTATATAGTTACGAATCACGGACAATAAAAAAAATAAAAAATAAAAAAAGAACACGTATGCAGGCAGCAGAGATGAAGTTCATGAGATATGTGACTCCAAAAATGTATAAAATAATGAATGAAACGATAAGATGAGATTTAGAAATATTTTAATAGCGAGATAGAAAAAAATAGAATGAAACTGAAGGATCGTTTGATAGAATGATAGAAAATTGAATGCCCAAACAAATACTGAATTTTCAATCGCGTGTGAAGAGAGAACTAGGTAGATCTCGTAAAAGTTTGACAGATGTCAGAGACTGAAACGGTAGACATTAACGTGTAATCTTTGGAAGGAGGTGATGACAATGACGACGATGATGAATAATAAAGGAAAGAAAGGAAATGATGTATCAGGCAAAAATAAAACAAGGAGTGTAACAGGGCTGTTCCCATTCGAGCACTTCATTCAATATTTATCTTGGCCTTAAAAACTGGTAGTCCAGCAATTATTCAGGAATTACACACTAATGTAAGTGCAATGATGTTTACAAATAACAAACTAACAACACAAAAAGTTGAGAACTGCCTCCATTTAGTAGTAAATAGGTTAAAGCCAATGTGTACAGAATACAATCTGAAAATGTCATTAAGTAAGACGAAAGTTATAACCTTTCAGTATAATTATCGAACAGAGTCAAAAATTGTATTTGACAACAAAGATGTCACATATTAAATACTTGGACTACAACATAAGGTATAATTATGATATACAAGACAAGTTTCACAAGTTTCAAACAGTATTACGAAACCCAAAAAGGTACAAAAATTTAATTTTACAAAACTATGGGTTTACTGCACTGACTAGCAAATATATATACCTGTCAAAAGCATGAATTACCAGTTTTTGCTGCTCGAGACGTGCCTGGAGAGAGTTCTTCAGATTCTGGAATGTACCATTGCCGGCTCCATTGCCGTGGCCAGTAGCGGTAGGTTTCTCGGTTGAGGATAAGTGGCGCGAAGAGCCCAATCGAGGTGGTCCCACACATTCTCGATAGGGTTTAAATACGGGGAGTTTGGTGGCCAAGGGAGTACGGGAAAGTCATCCTGGTGTTCTTCGAACCACGCATGTACAATGCGAGCTGTGTGACACTTTGCACTGCCTGCTGGCAGATGCCATAGTGTCGAGTAAAAAGGAACTGGAAGGGGGCTGGACATGGTCCCCAGAAATAGATGCATTCTTATATTGATCCACTGTGCCATCCAGAATCACGAGATCACCCGGGGAATGCCACTGATACATTCCCTAGACCATACCGCTCCCTCCTCGGGTCTGGTCTTCCGATGATTGTTGTAGGGTGTTTCATTCAGACGTACACGCCAACGGCCATCAGTCATCTAAAAAGGCCACCTGCCACCAGTCAATGGACGCCCAGTAGCATTATTGGCGTGGAAATTCCAGCCTTCGTCGCCGATGAAAAGCAGTCAGCAAGGCTACATGAACCACGCGCCTGCCGCGGAGGCTCATACGCAGCAACGTTCGGCGAACGGTCGTCGGAGAAACACTGTTGGTAGGCCCGTGCTTCATTTGGGCGGTCAGTTGCTCAACGGTTGCAGCCATCGTTCACCCCTGTCATCTTTGGCCCGTGGTGCACCACATTTGCTCAGCGCCGGTTTTGGATAGTTCCATTTAGCCAAGCACGGCATAATTTATCTACTGTGGCACGCTAACAGCTTACAAACTCATTTAAGAACTTAATCCGTTTCGGAAATGCTTCCAGCCTTGGCGCGAAAGCCAGTGACCATGCCCTATATTGAACGTCAAATAAATCACTCGGTTTACGAATTACAGCGCCCCCCCCCCCCACCTCCCCTCACAATGATAGTGCTACCACCTGCCGACTGTGAATTCTTATTGCAAGTTAACGTCGAACATAGGCGGTGTCACATTAATGTGTCTGAACCATGTATTACTGTTATATGGGACTGAGTGTTGGGTAAATAAATACAAAAGATGACAGTAACATACAAGCAGCAGATGTCAGATTCTCGAGAAGAGTAAAGGGCTGCAAAAGAAGAGATTTACTAAAGAATAAAGATATTTGAAAAGAGTTGAAAATGCATGGTGTTAATGAGGAAACAACTGAATGCAGAGAGAGGTGGAAATAACACGTGGATAGAATGGAAGATGAAATATTGCCATGAAATTCCTGAACTACAGTACGAAAGCAAAGAGAGAAACAGGTCGACCAAGAGAACTATGGACATAAATTAGACCTAAACTCCGTGAAGACGTAATTTAGTACTGTGTTTCAATCGCCGTTTCCTCCAGCCGCGAAAGAAAGCATCCTGACAGCGGTCTTCCTCCGGGCTTATATCTTAGGATTCAGTCCGAATGTCTTTCGGTGACGGATTTGCAGAATGACTGAACAAAACTTGAGCTATGAGACATAGTTTGCATAAATTTCCTATATTTAATGTCTGCAGTTAGTTGTAGTTCTTGAGTGCGATGTTTACTCTCAGGGCCCAGACACGATCATTCATCCTGGTTATTAGTTGAATTATGCAGAATGTGTTCTACCAATCACGCCCAGTTAATTTCCTTGGTTATTGATTGACAGCTTTCTACGGGTTGTACCACCGATGGCAGCTGATTAACGAATCAAAGCTAGATTCTATCTGCATAATTGCCATATGGGGTCGTTGTTCTTTCGAGACACGTATATGTGTCGAAGCGTGTCGACATTTGTCGGTACCATTGGTCAGTTTCCGACGCATGCGTTTTGTGAAGATCTTCTTTCGTTGAGAGTGTTTCAGTAACTGTAGTAAGTTGATCTTATACCAGTTCTTAACACTTAATTTTGGGCGTTGGACGTTCGTGCAGATTATGTCGCAGTTCTTCGAGACAAAATTTACTTTCGTACGGTTGACTCATTTTTGTTGGCTAGCCGGTAAGGTTGGCCGGTGATTCGATATCACAGTGTGCTTGTTTCCAGCCGGAGATAGCTAATTTCCAGTAGACACATTCTAATGTGGCTCGCCTTGTGATATATTTCCCCCAAATTCATTGGGACTTGGATGTAGTTAAGTTTTTTTTGTCTTCTGTTTTCCCACTGGTTTGAAGCGGCCGGCCACGAATTCCTCTCCTTTGCCAACTTTTTTATCTCAGAGTCGAATGTGCGACCGACGTCCTGAATTATTTGTTGGATGTATTCCAATCTCTATCTTCCTCTAACTTTTACCCTATAATGCTCCCTCTAGTAGTATGGTAGTTATTCCATGATGTATGAATGCATGGTTTAGCGGCGATATGAATTAATAAAATTTTCTCGGGCTTCCGGCCGCGTCAGGTGGTTAAAATCCCACGAGCTTTCGACTGAGTGCTCCTCAGTCATTGTCAAGTGGTAAGAATGACTGCTGTGTCGCCGTGGCCGCGTCGCTATATAGCCGCACTGCTGGCTGTGACGTCACTGGTGCTCTCTTCCTCGCCATATATGGTAATGTTTTCATTCCCGTTTTAACCTCGCTGTGGCCGGGTCCCAGGCTGTGCTGAGCTGCAAACCGCCGTCCTTGTTAATGGTGTTTTCAGAGGATTTTATTTCAATAGCTTATTTTGTGACGCTATTCCAATATCCCTGCCGGCTCCTGAAGAGATATAACATTTCAGCGGTGTTCACGCACCCAGTTCGACAGCTCATGAGGCCTGTGAATGACAATCTAGGGCTTAGAACGCCTGGAGTGTACAAGATACCATGTCAGTGTGTCTGTTACTATGTCGGCCAGACAGTACACACTGTGGAGCAACGCCGAACAGAACACGAGATGTGCTTACGCTTACGCTATCCAGAAAAATCAGCCGTGGCAGAGCACTCCTTAGAAAATGGACACCGAATTCTAATCGACGAAACATCTGTCGTTATGAGGACGAAGGGATTTTGGGATAGCGTCATAAAAGAAGCTATTGAAATAAAAACCTCTGAAAACACCATTAACAAGAACGGCGGTTTGGAGCTCAGCACAGCCTGGCGCCCAGCTATCGAGACGTCAAAATGGGCGTGGCGGACGCGGGATGAAAACATTACCATATATGACGAGGAAGAGAGCACCAGTGACGTCACAGCCAGCAGTGCGGCTATATAACGACGCGGCCACGGCGACACAGCAGTCATTCACACCACGTGACAATGACTGAGGACAGCTCGGTCGAAAGCTCGTGAGATTTTAACAAACTGACGCGGCTGGAAGCCCGAGATAATTTTATTTATTCCATGATGTCTTAACAGATTTTCTATCATCCAGTCCCTTCTTTTTCTCAGTGTTGTCCAAATGATCCTTTTGCTCCCCCATTCTGCAGCGAACCTCCTCATTCTTTACATCATCAGACAACCTAATTTTCAACTTTCTTCTTCAGCACTACACGTGAAAGGACTCGATTCTCCTCTGTTCCGGTTTTCCCGTAGTCCAAGTCTCCCTACCGTAAAATGCTATGCTCCAAACGTACGTTTTCAGAATTTCGCCGCGCTGGGTAGCCTCGCGGTCTAGGGCGCCTTGTCATGGTTCTCGTTGCTCCCCCGACGGAGGTTCGAATCCTTCCTCAGGCATGGGTGTGTGTGTTGTCCTTAGCGTAAGCTAATTTAAGTTAGATTATGTAATATGTAAGCCTAGGGACCGATGACCTCAGCAGTTTGGTTCCATAGGAACTTACCACAAATTTCCTTTTTCAGAACTTCCTTCTGTAAGGCCTGTGTTTGATGCTAGTAGACATCTTTTATCCAGGAATGCCCTTTTTGCGAGTGCTAGTCAAATTTTGATGTCCTCTTTGCTCCGTTCGTCTTGGGATATTTTACTGCCTAGGTAGCAGAATTCCTTAACTTCATCTACTTCTAAACCATCGATGTTAATGTTAACTTTCTCGTTGTTCTCATTTCTGCTACTTCACATTACTTTCGCCTTTAACGATTTACTCATTAGACAGTTAATACCATCCAGCAGATCCTGTAATTCTTCCTCACTTTCACTGAAGGAAGTTATGTCATCAGCGAATCTTATCATTGATATCCTTTCACCCTGAATTTTAATTCCACTCTTGAACCTTTGTTTTATTTCTCTCATTGCTTCTTCAATGTGTAGAGTCAGTAGTAGGGGCGAAAGATTGCACCCCTGCCTCACACCCTTTTTAATCCGAGCACTTCATTCTTGGTCTTCCAGTCTTATGGTTCTCGCCTGGTTCTTTTCCCAGGTCAAGAAATCCTAGGAACGTGTCTTGATTTTCCCGTAGTCTTACTTTCATTATCAGTCACACTGTCAGAACTGCTTCTCTGGTGCCTTTACCTTTTATAAAGCAAAACTGATCATCATGCAACAGATTCTCTTCTCCATTCTTTTGTACATTATTCTTGACAGCAACATGGATGCATCAGCTGTTGTACTGATTGTGTGATAATTCTCTTACTTGTTGGTTCTTGCGATCTTCGGAATCGCATGGGTAATGTTTTTTCGAAAGTCTGATGGTACATCGTCAGTTATCAGACAAGTCTTGTACTCCGTTCAACTATTCGCTCTCTCCTCTGCATTTAGCAGCAGAATTTCCACAGTACTCTTCATGTTACCACCTTTGCTTTTAATTTCATTGAAAGTTGCTTTGACTTTCCTACATGCTGAGACAGTCCTTCCGACAGTCATTTCTCTTTCTATTTCTTCACATTTTACATGGAGCCATATTGTCTTAGCTGCCCTGTACTTCGTGTTTGCTTCGCTTCCAAGTGTCTTGCATTTCTGTATTCTTGAATTTCCCTCAACATTTATGTATTTTCTTCTTTCGTCTATAAACCGAAGTACCTCTTGTGTTATCCATGATTTCATCGCGCTACCTTCCTTGTACCGACGGTTTTCTTTCGATGGTCTCTAGTTGCCCTTCCTCAGCTGAACTGGCTACCGACCTATTCATTATCGCGGTATCAGAGAACTTCAAGCGTATCTCTTCATTCCTTAATACTTGTATTTCAGTTCTTTGCGCAAGGATTCTTCCTGACTAGTCTCTTAAACTTTAGCCTACTCTTTATCATTATTAAATTGTGTTCTGGTCCTGCGTAAACCGTACAATCTAATGCCTGATTTCGAAATCTCTGCCTGATAACGATGTAATCTAACTGAAATCTTACCACATCTCTCGGCCTTTTTGAAGTATACTTCCTCCTCTTGTGATTCTTTAACAGAATATCCTCTATAACTAACTCATATTTATTCGGCTTTTGTACCTCTATAGCACACTCAGCACACAGAAAAAAAACTTGCTTGATCATTGTATACTATTTCTTGTATGATTATAGGGCTGAGCGTCATCATTAATTATTTTAGGAGGGAATAGTTCTCTCTCTACGTCACCACGCGGATACCATTTATTTTAGGATAATTTGTTTGATGAACGTAGACTTTTTTAATGCTATTGTCCGCCTGCGTAGCCCAGTGTTCAACATGTCTGACTACTATTAAGAGGAGACGGGTTCGATTCCCGGGACTGCCAGAAATTTTGCCCTTGTTGGGAGGACTGCACTCAGCCTCGTGATGCCAGCCGGGGAGTTACTTGAGTGAAAAGTAGCGACGTGATCAAGAAAGCCATCGACAGGGAGAGAGGTTTACTGATTCTAAGACTCGCCATACCGCTTCCAATGACTCCACAGGCAGGTGATGACACGGCAGTGGGCCAATCCCGAATGGCACATCAGGGTCAGAATCCGGAGTTTCGCTTTGCTATTTCAATAGCTCTATGATGCATTATACAAACAGCTCAGTGTAGATACACTGAAGCTGCAAAGAAACTAGTGTAGGTATGCGTATTCAAATACAGAGATAGTATGTAAACAGGCAGAATATGGCGTTGCAGGCAGAAACGCCTATATAAGACAACAAGTGTCTCGCGCAGTTGTTAGGTCGGTTACTGCTGCTACAATGGCGTGTTATTAATGCGAACCATTCAAAGAAACATTTCCGATATGGGTTTTCAGAGCCGAAGGCCCACTCGTGTCCCCTTGATGATTACACAACACAAAGCTTTACACCTTGTCTGGGTCCGTCAACATCGAAATAGGACTACTGATGACTGGAAACTTGTTGCCTGGTCGGGGAATCTCTTTTTAAACTGTATCGAGCAGATGGATGTGTGTGGGTATGGAGACAATCTCATGAATCCATGGACCTTGCATGTCAACAGGGGACTGTTCAAACTGTTGGAGGCTCTGTAATGGTGTGGGGCGTGTGCCTTTGGAGTGATATGGGGCCCCTGATACTTCTAGATACGACTCTGGCAGGTGATACGTAAGTAAGCATCCTGTCTGTTCACCTGCTTCCTTTCATGTCCGCTGTGCATTCTGACGGACTTCAGAAATTTTAACAGGACAATGCGATACCCCACACGTCTAAAATTGCTGCAGAGTGGTTCTAGGAATAGTCTTCTGAGTCTAAACACTTCCACTTGCCACCAAAATCTCCAGACATGAGCATCAATGAGCATATCTGGGATGCCTTGCAACGTGCTGTTCAGAGGAGATCTTCACCACCTCGTACTCTTACGGATTTATGGACAGCCATGCCGGATTCATGGTGTCAGTTCCCTCCAGCATTACTTGAGACATTAGTCGAGTTCACGCCACGTCGTGTTGTGGCAGTTCTGCGTGCTCGCGGGGCTCCTACACGATATTAGGCTGGTATACCAGTGCAAGACAGACGTGTGTAATATAGACATTAAAGTTACATGAGCGAACATAATTTTCTTCCATGTCGTTTGCAATATTCTGTCATAAAGGATGATACAAAGTCGTGACAAAAGCTCACCAGGAGGAAAGAAAGCATGATAAACGGTATATGTAGTATGAAAAAGCTGAGTAGGTCGCAAGGTAATAAGTCAGTAACTGAATACAGAATGACTGTATTGATTCGAAATGACGCGTTTCGGCATATGCCATCATCAGATAATTTTCTTGAACAAGTATGCTAGGTAGCGTAGTTAATGTATTGTGACATTGGATTCTCTCACCCCATACATAAGATCTGTAATCTGGCAGTTTAGATCACACGTATTTCATCCACCATTTTAATAAATTATGTTTTTGTGCTTATTTGCTGTTAGTACTTCCGTATTTTACATCTGGAACGTGCTACACAGTGGTAAGCTAAAACATTGTGAGCACTGCCCACCGGCCGGCCGGAGTGGCCGAGCGGTTCTAGGCGCTTCAGCCTAGAACCGCGCGACCGCTACGGTCGCAGTTTCGAATCCTGCATCGGGAATGGATGTGTGTGATGTCCTTAGGTTAGGTTAGGTTTGAGTAGTTCTAAGTTCTAGGGGACAGGAGGTATCGTCGTACCCGCACAGCAGTCTACAAGACCATAGAAAACATCGAACTTACAACAACATCAGGAGAAAAGAAAAATCGCATTCCAGTGAAGAGTGTTGCAGCCCACGCCCTCGTCGATGGACCTTGTGTATTTATGGGATGTTCTCTTAATTTTAGCTTGGATATAAACGACACCTTCTCCCATGGAAAATAGTGCTGAGAGCTATTTGAAACATTTGAACCACTGCCCACTGCAACGTTCGATGTCGTCTAGTGGCTTGCTTGGGCACGTGAGACGGTAACAAAACTACGTAAGAGGAGACACGGACGGGGATCACCCTAGCGATGATGTGGGCTGCAAATGGGGAAATCCTTTGAGATAATCAAATTCGACAAAGGATAGAGTGTTTTTACGCACAGCCTGTCAACGAGCATCTCGTTCAAGTGGCTCTGAGCACTACGGGACTTAACATTGAGGTCATCAGTCCCCTAGAACTTAGAACTACTTAAACCTAACTAACCTAAGGAAGGACATCACACACATCCATGCTCAAGGCAGGATTCGAACCTGCGACCAAAGCGGTCGCGCGGTTCCAGACTGAAGCGCCTAGAACCGCTCGGCCACATCGGCCGGCAACGAGCATCTCGAAAACGACGAGGCTGGTCGAATGTTCACGTGCTACTGTCGTGACCATCTACGAAAAGAGGTAGAAGGTGAATGAAACTACCTCTAGGGGCTAAATGTTTGGACGCCCATGACTCTTCACAGAACGTGAGGTTCGGATGCTTGTCTGCTCAGCAAAGTAGCATCTCTGCCGAAACAGCACATTTCTGGTGCGCGCACAAGTGTTTCGGAGCACATCGTTCATCGTACATTGTTGAACGTGGAGCTCCGCAGCAGAATATCCGTTTGTGTTCACATGGTACACAACGACATATTAAACTACAATTGTAGTAGGCACGGGACTATCTAGATTCAACCGTCGATCAGTGGAGATGTGTCGGCTCTCGGGTTACTCATTTTTGCTGCACTTGGTCAATGGTCGTCTTCACAAACGCCGTTAAACAGGTTAACGGCGGCTCGAAATGTGCAGTGCGCTACTGACGCAGTATGGTGGGTGCAGTGTTATGCTATGGAAAACATTCTCCTGCTCTACCTGTGGTAGTAATCGCCGCTAACAGCTGCATCCATTCGTTGTTTATGTCATTCCCAACGGCAATGTCACGTTTCAGCAGTATAACCGCAACTCTGAGCCAGAACCGTTCTACAGCAGTTTGAGGGGCATTACAGAAAACTCACGCTGATGTCTCGGCCACCAAATACACCTGCTGTAAATCCTATGGAACCCGTCTGGGTCGCTATTGGGCGCAATCAGCAGGTACACAAATCAACGGCCGGCCATTTACGCGAATTGCGTGACCTGTGCGCAGATATCTAATGCGAAATACCTCGACAAACCTTCCAAGAAACTGTCGGATTCTTGATACGCCGAATCAGTGGTGTATTTCGTTCAAGAGATGGACAAACAAGCCATTAAACAGGTAGCCATAATGTTTTGGCACATCAGTGGATATAAAAATTATAACGCCACACACCAGAAGTACTACGTGTGTGTGTGTGTGTGTGTGTGTGTGTGTGTGTGTGTGTGTGTGTGTGTGTGTTATTCTCAATATTGTTGTCTCTTTCTAATATAAATTTGAAATACTGCACTTACTTATTGTTATTCTTAATAAAGTATTCGCCAATCTTGATGGCATTGTAATATCCCATAGCCGTTCACGTAACGGCATCTGGTGTTAAAATTTATTTACTTGGTACACACTGAGGATTCTTGTCCAGTCTGTTCATGTTGGTTACGTTAGTGTTAGGGTATAGTACACTTGTTCGCCCACTGCTTGAATACTGCTCACCGGTATGGGATCCTTACCAGATAGGGTTGATAGAAGAGATAGAGAAGATCCAACGGAGAGCAGTGTGCTTCGTTACAGGATCATTTAGTAATCGCGAAAGCGTTACGGATATGATAGATAAACTCCAGTGGAAGACTCTGCAAAAGAGACGTTCAGTAGCTCGGTACGGGCTTTTGTTGAAGCTTCGAGAACATACCTTCATGGAGGAGTTAAGCAGTATATTGCTCCCTCCTACGTATATCTCGCGAAGAGACCATGAGGATAAAACCAGAGAGATTAGAGCCCACACAGAGGCATACCGACAATCTTTCTTTCCACGAACAATACGAGACTGGAATAGAAGGGAGAACCGATGTACTCAAGGTACTCTTCGCCACACACCGTCAGGTGGCTTGCGGAGTATGGATGTAGACGTAGAGATGTAGATCTAAATATCGGGCCCACTGGTTACCGTAAGTGCCAGGGTATGTGCATTATGTATGCACGTTTAGAAGAATTGTGCATCTAAGGTTTTTGTTTTGTAAATGTTTTTTATTTCATGTCTAGTTATACGCAATGTTCTATTTTTGACAGGTTATCTGACGATGGCATACGCTGAAACGCGTCATTTTGGATGAGTAAAGTCATTTTGTATTCACTTAGTGATTTTTTACCTAGAGGCCTACTCAGATATTTACAGACTACATGTTTAACATGATACATTACGTTTATGTTATCAACAGATATTTCGTCAAGATCTATCCGTGACTACGGATCAGTTTTAGTTTTCTGTTAAATCCAGCGGGCACCGTAGCTTCAATTTCATTTCCTACGACTACATTGGCGTTTCTGGGCGTTACGTCTGCTTCAGTCTACCACTTTCATTCAATCGTGAAATGTTCTATATCGGTGTGAAACTTCTACCAACACGTGTAGTACAGTCATAAAAATGTTGAATTATTTGAAATGTAAGTGCAGTTGTAGAAGTGTTTTATCGATGAGTCTGAGCAGTGTCGGCTCCTTCGATTGCGGTCTGTAGATCGAATCACTGGTCCGTTTTCCCTCTGGTCGCCGAGTGGCGCTCTTTCGCAGCGTCTTCCGGTTTGAAGTGTTTGCGAGGCGGGCGAGTGCGAGGAGGACAGTCACCAGGGACGAGGAGCAAGGAAGTCGGTTGGAGGAAACTTGTGTTGACACGAGCCAGTGGTCGGAGTATTGACCGATTTGCAACGAGAACGATTTTGATTACGTTTAGCTGATACCGGTACGCTGAAAAGGCACCTCTCTCCTGTTGTCGAGCGGTGCTGTCTCATCTGGGTCGGAGGCGTTAGCGGGCTCTGTTGTCACTGCCATGGCCTACGTGATCCTTGCCAGAGTTGTAAATTTATGCTTTCTGGAAAGTTTGGATCCGCTATTACTGTTGTCTCTATCGCTTGTTGAAACTGTTTGAGCCTCCCCACCTCGGTGGTCACCGAACGGCCTGTGTCGCTTTCTTGAAAATTAACTTAGTTGTGATCCCTGGGTGTGACGATGCTGGCAAACTGTTTTACTGTTTTTTTTTTTAAATACGAGGGTCACTCCAAAAGAAATGCACACTATTTTTGTAAAAATACGGTTTTAATTCTGCACGTGTAAAAGTTTTACAGTGTGTAGATACATCCTTCCCGCTTATTTTCAAACTTAGTTCAACCTGTTCCCGTGAGTGGCGCCGTCACAGCATGTCTTAAAGATGGTTGCTACACTTGACATTCGTCAGAAGCAACGTGCTGTCATAGAATTCCTGTGCTGTGAAAACGAGCAGTGGGAAACATCCACAAGAGGTTGAAAAAGGTGTATGGAGATGCTGCTGTCGATCGCAGTACAGTTTGTCGGTGGGCAAGGAGGTTACTTGATGAAAGCGGGCACTTCAGTATGAGGATTGGCCTCGCAGCGGTAGTAGGCCTCGTACTGCACACACTCCAGACAATGTGCAGAGAGTTAACGAATTGGTGACTGCTGACAGACGCATCACAGTGAACGAATTGTCACTCTACGCTCGGATAGGGGAAGGAAGTGTTTGCAGAATACTGAAAGTGTTGGCGTTAAAAAAGGTCTGTGCCAAGTGGGTTCCCAGGATGTTGACAGCGGCTTACAAAGAAACAAGAAAAACGGCATGCAGCGAACTTTTGGAACAGTACGAGAATGGTGGAGATGAATTGCTTGGAAGAATTGTGACAGGTGATGAAACATGGCTCCATCATTTTTCACCAGAGACGAAGGGGCAATCAATAAAGTGGCATCATGCAAATTCACCCAAGAAAAAAAATTCAAAACGACACCTTCTTCTGGAAAAGTTATGGCTATGGTGTTTTTCGATTCCGAAGGACTCTTGCTTGTGGACATCATGCCAAGTGGAACTACCATAAATTCTGATGCATATGTGACGACACTGAAGAAACTTAAAGCTCGACTGAGTCGTGTTCGAACACATCGGCAAAAGTTGGATGTTTTGCTGTTGCACAACAATGCATGGCAACAAGTCAGTCAAAAAACCATGGAAGCGATAACAAAACTCGGATGGACAACATTGAAACACCCGCCTTACAGTCCTGACCTGGCTCCATGTGACTATCATCTCTTTGGGAAACTGAAAGACTCTCTTCGTGGAACGAGGTTTGAAGATGATGACTCCCTTGTGCCCGCTGACATACAGTTGCTCCAACAGGTTGGTCTAGAATTTTACCATGCGGGTATATAGGCGCTGGTTCCAAGATGCTGTAAGGCAGTTGAGAGGGATGGAAATTATGTGGAGAAATAAAAATATTGTTCCTAAAGGATGTTTCTACAGGCTGTAAAACTTTCAAACATGTAGAATAATAGATGGATTTAAAAAAAATAGTGTGCATTTCTTTTGGAGTGACCCTCATACCTCTGTTAGCGGAGTTATTTTCACTGTGGCGAACCTCGTCCCTTAATAGTCTTTCTCCTTGCAAATGGTTCCTAACATTATTAGTGTCACCATGTGCGCAAGCCGTGGGAGTGCCATTGCTAGCTGCACGACATCACCAGCAATGCTTGTCCTGGGATCGTGACCATATCAGTTGGACCCTAGACTACTGGAAAACTGTGGCCTGGTCAGATGAGTCCCGACAGTAGTTGGTGAAAGCTAACGGTAGGATTCATGTGTAGTGCAGATCCATCGAATCCATGGACCCAAGCTGTCTACAAGGCACTGTGCAAGCTGGTGATGGCTCTATAAGAGTGTGGGCTGTGCTTAGTTGGAATGGACTGGGTCCTGTGATCCAACTGAATCGATAATTGACTGGGAATGGACATGTTCGGTTACTTGGAGTCAATTTGCAGCCATTCGTGGACTTAATGTTGTCAAACAATGATATCACGTCAGCAGACGACAGCAAATCGCCACAGGTTTGAAGAACGTTCTAGACGGTTCGAGCGAATGGTTTGACCACACATATCGCCCGACTTGAAACCCATCGATCATTTTTGGAACGTAATATAGAGGACATTTCGTGCACAACATCCCGAACCGGCAACACTTTCGAAATTATGGACAGATGTGGAGGAAGCATAAGTAAGCATGAGTCAATATTTCTGCAGGGGACTTTCAGAAACTTGTTGAGTCCATGCCACGTCAAGTTGCTGCACTTCCCCGGGAGAAAGAAGGTCCGACACGATATTAGGATGCATTCCATGAATTTTGTCACCTTTGTGTGTAGCCTATATGTTCTGTCCTCTCTCGAGTTCCGATTGTAGATCACCACTTCACCTCCGATGATGTCTCCCGCAGCCAAAGACGGAACTTAGGGGAAAGCTTTACATATTGACTATGGCCTGGCCACGGCCTGTCAGCCCGGAAATTTTAAGTGAAATATCTGGTTATGATAATACTTTATTCGTGATGGAGACATAATTAGGGATTGCGTTACTGACCTCAGTGATGTAGGGGCTGCAGGCTTGCGGCGTAGTGCCAGCGTTTTGCCTGTCTGGCAGGCAGGGCCTTGGAGAAGCTGCAGCTCCTGGCATCAATGGTGCTGTGGAGTCCTGATGCAAGTGTCATCCAATCAGCAAGAAAAGGGCGTGGGAAGTCTGTGGCAGCAGCGTCGACACACCAGAATAGACGGTGTTAAACCATAGTACCCAGCAGGCTAAAATCGAAGGATAATAGGCGCACTGGCTGGTGGTAGTCAGCAACAATGAGATCTTGATAATGCGACCCGCCAGTGACGTAGTCACTAGCAGGGGGAAGTCACCCAGTAGATGATTCAGCGGTGTGAAGACGCCAAGATGTTTGAATAAGTACTCCAGCTCAGGTGGATAACTACTCGGGTGTAAATGTCCTTGACAGCTTACGGCAGCGTGAGCTCTCATATACTGTATTACAAAACATGCTAAAAGTCGGGCTAAAACTGCAGCCACTGGCCAGGTGGTCCACATTTGCAACTGCCGCTTGTGGCTGTCCTTTCAGCTTCTCTAAAGCGACGAACCTATTATTTAATGGTGCTGACGTCCACCGTAGCATTTCTATATGCCTTTCGCAGTCTTTCATGTATGCAACTGTGGGCTTCACCTCCCGCAGTAAGGAATTCACTCACAGAATGCTGTCTTACAGTGAGGTGCCAAGAGTCATAGGATACCTCTTCATACCGCGTTGGACCTTCTTTTTCTAGTACAGTGCAGCAACTCGACTTGACATGGACTCAACAAGTCGTTGGAAGTCCCCCGCAGACATACTCAGAAATGCTGCTTCCAAAGCTGTCCATAATTGCGAAAGTGTTGCCAGTGCAACAAAATGGAAATGAGCGAATGCAGTCAGTGGCCGGGAGTTCCTAGGGTGGAAGTTCGGCCGTCAAGTGCAGGTCTTATTGAGTGCGACGCCACACTGGGCGACCTACGCGTCGACAATGGGGATGAAACGATGGTGGGGACAGCACAACACCCAGTCCCTAGGAGAGAAAATCTTCCTCCTCAGCCGGGAATCGAACCCGGGCTCCCGTGGGTGGCAATCCAGCGCGCTGACCATGTAGCTAATGGGGTGGACGCCAGTGCAAGATTTTGTTTACGAACTGACATCTCGAATATATGCCATAAATGGGATTCATGTTGGTCACTGTGGTTGGCCAAATCATTCGCTCGAATCGTCCAGAATGTTCTTCAAACCAATCACGAATGGTTGGGGCCAGGTAACATGGCGCATTGTCACCCATAAAAATTCTATATTGTTTCGAAACATGACATCCATGAATAGCTGCAAATGGTCTTCTAGTAGCTAATCAGCCCTGAAGAACCGGTCCGTTCCATGTAAACACAGCCCGCCACCAGCTTGCACAGTGCCCTGTTGACACTTGGGTTCATGAAACTTCCTGGCAGATTAAAACTGTGTGCCCGACCGAGACTCGAACTCATTCTGGAAACTTGGGTTCATGGCTTCAAAGGGTCCGCGGCACACTCAGAGCCTTCCATCCGATCTTACCATATTCATGTGACCTAGTCGCGGTTTTCCAGTGGTTGTGCTACAGACGATGTCATGCTATGTGCAAAGGCAGTCGCATTGGTCGTCTGCTGCCAGTTAACGACAAATCTCGCAGCAATGTCTAACGGATACGCTCGTCGTTGGTCCCACATTGATTTCTGTGGTTATTTTACGCACTGTTGCTTGTCTGTTAGCATTGGAAACTCTACGCAAACGGCGCTGCTATCGGTCGTTAAGTGAAGGGCGTCGATCACTGCGTTGTCTTTCGTGAGAGGTAATGCCTGAAATTTGACACTGTGACACTGTGGATCTCGGAATCTAAATTTCCTAACGATTTTCGAAATAGGATGTCCCATGCATCTAGCTCGAACTACCATCCGCGTTCAAGGTCTGTTACAGCCTATTGTGCGTCCATAATCACGTCGGAAATCTTTTCGCGTGAATCATCTGAGTACAAATGACCGATTCTCCGCTACGCTTTATACCTTGTGAACGCACTTATGTCAGTGTCGGCTATTCTTCAAACGTACACAGTGCTGACATCTGTTGAAGTAGGACGCTGTTGGAGTGGGCTTTAAAGAAATGAGTGCGGAAGTGCGACAAATTCACGATTACTACGTTAGAAGCTTAAAGAAGGGGGAAAAATGTAGGCTTTACTCCCTTAGTTGTGCTCGTAACATCATAATTTCAAAAGGGGAAAAGGTACAAAATTATCATCGTTGACAGAACTCTCAAATATGCCGCGTTGTTTGATATGTGCAGTGATTCATCAAAATTCTGGAAAAATATTACTCGTTCTATACTGATGAACTAGGTAGTAGGAAAGAAACAAAATCAAATATTTTGTAGCATAACGGATACGCGAAAGTTCGGTTTTAACGCAGCGGCGAGGACGCATTAAATATACCACGAATTAACAGCGTTGAATAACTAGACATGAGTTGATAGAAGTAATGCTCCGGTTCAATGACAATTCGTGATTTAGAAATCGGAGCTCTTATGAGCTTTCATTACAACGAATAGGAAACGTGATAATGTGGTCCGCACAGCGCCAAACCACAGATTTTGTAATTTATGATTCTGCGCTACATTAGATAACATAGCGCTGCACTACGCTGCACCTCCATGTTGGGTGACGTTATGCAGTCCAGTGGCTGTCAGCGTAACGTTGGAACAACTATGCTACAGTCACTATTTATTGCACAAATATTCGAGAGTGGAGTAGTCGGCTGGAAACCCTGGACAAGCGTGGAAGACCGAGAGACGTTAATTAAATTTCACATCCGTGCCACTGCGCTTTGCACGCATACTGCTGTTCTAAAGTATTGCACGTCCCTATAGAATCTGGAGAATGTTGGTACAGAATTTCTAAAAATCCATTCGTATTTGAAATTTCAAATACTTATTAAAGAAGGATGGTCCACATGAGAGGAGGAACATTATGACGAAGAACAAGATTGTTTCCAATATTTTACTCCAAGGAAATATGTCAACAGAACGAACACATTTGTACAAAGACATGTCATGTAACTCACAATATCAGAGTGAAATATTAAGTATTTTGATGACATTTTCATTTAATTTGGTCATAACGTAAAACACTGTGTATCACAAGCGCATTATTCAGTAATCATGCTTTAAATCTTCTTGGCCCTTATAACAGCAATCAGTCTGTCAGGCTTGGAGTCAGTCAATTTTCCAATGCTTCTGATGCCAAGTTCATGGAGCCGTACTTCTACAGCTACCTTCAACGGCTCCTATTTTGCTGTAGGCTCCTACTTCTGAACCCCTTTCCCATCTAGCCGCCACAAATTCTCATTGGGATTAAGGTCTGGCGAATTTCCCGGCCACGGAATTTCTCTGAAACCTAATTCATTCATGACAGAACGTATCAGAAATGACAGATTTGCACGATGTGCAACAACAGTAACATTCAGAATTGTATTACGAAGATAAAATAACCAAAACTCGCTTGCTTCAAGTGTGGCATGAAGCTAGATCCTGTTGGAAAATCCAACGCGCATCCGGGAAAGCATCGCTTGCGATGAACATCAGAGGGTGCCGCATCGCAACTTCGTACTGGACACTATTCGCTGTTCACTGAACAGAGTATAGCCTTCCAACACCTCGGTACGTCAATACTCCCTACACAGTTACCGATGGAGAATGTTTCATGGCTCGTACAAGGCAGTCAGGATCTATCCTCTCATTGAGTTCACACCCGATGAGCTGTGGTCACTCATTATGAAAAATCTGCTTTCATCTCAAAACGCCACAATTCTCCACTGCTGTTTTGTCCTGTTTACGTGCAGCCTGAACCATGCCAGCCTCTTTCTACTCACGGCGGCAGTTAAAACTGGCTGCTCCTTGGAAACTCTAGTCCTCATTCCCATCGCACACCCTAACAACTGATGAGCTAGAATCAAGTCCCGTTGCCTCTTGCCATGTTTTTACCAGTTCAACTGAAGTAGCACTCCTGTTCTTCCGGCTTAGCCGACGAAGTGTTCTGTCTTCGCGGGCCGAAGAAACGCGCGGGTGCGGGCGCCCGCTTCGTGGTACATTTTTCATATATCGTTTGACCGTCAGCTTCTGCAGATTTCGACTCACAATTCACGTTGAACAGTTTAATCTCTTTGCAATTCCTGTGTTGTTTATCCTTTTTTAATATAAAACTTCCCTGCACTTTTACTTTCTAGAGATTAATTAATGAGTTTAAACCATGAAGGTAAATGCACACACGCACAGTAGAAAGAATAAAATCCAGCAATACTTTCTGACCAGAGCTAGTGAACGCCACACCTGAGTTAACAGAGAGCACTTTCTGAGTCAACAATCGACATTATGATATCACATTGTTGTTAGGCATTGAGGAAAGGCACCCCCCTTCCCCCCCCCCAAAAAATACATGTACCTTTCTGCGTGAAGATGTGTAACTGCCAAAAGAACATCATTGCAGTCGAGGGCGTGTAATACTCTAAAACAGTAATGTAAGGTAAATCAAGGTGATATGGTGAACAAAAAACTTGGGCCTCATAGAAGACAAGAAATTGTTTGTTTAAACAAAATAAAAACACTCTCCTTTCACAAAATACGTAAGTAACACATCAACAGTACTCTTTAAGGCACTTCAAAAGTTAAAAAAAAATTATTATTTTTTTCAATTTCACCGTTTCACTCATGTATATGGGTGAAATGGCGAGTGCCCTTTGGGCGAAATGGTGAACTTATTTCCCCTGCTTTTTGCCACATACGTCACACATAGATTCATGTTTTGAACAGTCTTCATGCAGCCAACATTGCAGCTAATACATTTGATCCAATCCACATCCTTTTTAGTACAACTGTACAGTTAATCGCACCCTACACAACAACACTCTTCATCATCCGCGTCGTCATCATCGTCTTGCAATTGGATATCCAGCGACAAGTCGGATTCGGTGTCAGTGGTAGACGCTTTTAGTTTCTTAGGCTGCTTCTTTTTGATAATTCCTTTGGTAGTCTCTTTGGTTACGGTTTTTCCTTTGGTTACGGTTTTTCCTTTGGTTACGGTTTCTCCTTTGGTCCTATTTTTAGCATTTGCTCTAATCTTCACTGACTCATTTTGCCGTTTTCTGTTTCGCAGGTTGTCGATGATTTCTGGAGAAGTCAAAACCTCAGCTAAAGCTCTGGACTTCTTCCTTGCAGATGCAACTTTATCTAGGATAGGTATTCGCGAAATATGGTCCAAGACTTTGCCAGGTGTTATTTGAGATTCTTCTGTTGCCACTGTCGAGGTCATATCTGTTGCTTCTGGTGAAGACCGCATGTTTTCCTGTGGATTTTCAGCCAGTTGCGAAAGCCCAATTGTGGTGAAGCTTGTATGTGTTCAAGTCCCTGATCGTTACCTAGGTCTGCAGTTGCTTCTTCCAAGGGATTAGGTGTCTCCTGCCAGTGCGAACAACTTGGTCGAGGTGAAGTAGGTCTGTTTTCATGTCGTTCGTTGTTTTCCTGATGTTGATCTGAAGCTGATGTTAAAAACGCGTATTCGGGGATTTCATGAGGATTAAACGGGATGATTCCTGTGCTTCTGAACCCCGATATTGCATTCTCTGTCGTAGCTGCTTGTACCCATGCCTTTGTGAGCAGTCCTCCGAACACTAGTCTGGAAATTTTTGTATTTGGATTCATTTTAATGTACGAATTGCAAGCATTGTAATAATAGGATTTCAGTGCTTTGAACAATGCTCTGTCTAGCGGCTGCAGGTAGTGTGTGATGTGGCTGGGTAGACAGAGCAAAATTATGGTTTTTTCTTCTGCAAATTCTAATGTATCCACGCTGCTGCAATGAGAGCTATGCCCATCCAAATAAGCTTCCTCGGTTCAAAATGGTTCCTTAGCCACTGAAGAAAAATATAGTTGTTACGTACGCCGACTTTTGTGACATGAAAATCGTGGAACCCGGCGGCATACCGACCATGTACTCGGCCTTTTCATTTTTTCTCTTCAAAACACAAGCTGGGGGTAAAAACATGCCCTCTTCATTGCAGCAAGCAATTACAGAGTTGTTTTCACCCTTTTCACCGGATGTTATCGCTGGAACGCTCTTAGATCCCTTTGCTGCCAACACGTAACCCGGTCTATTACTCAGCTGAAGTCCGGACTCATCTACGCTGAATATATTTCCCGGCTTATCAAGGAGGTTATGCTCTACCAAGATGTTCTGCAGCAATGAAAGTCTTAAACGTTTTTAGTACTTAAACCCCTTGTCTGTGCTTGTGAAACTCTTTCCGATTTGCGGATTAAGAGTTGCGGATTTCTTTTTTAAGAATAAGTGTAGCCAGTCCATTCCAGCAATTTCCTTTTCTCAGTTAAATTTGTAATGTTGGTTATATTTCTCAGCTAGTTTATATGCCATGGTACGTACTTCTGTCCTTGTCAGTGCAAATCCGAAGTTTTTTAATTTTATGATATGTTTTACCAACTTTTTCTCACATTCTTGTGTTAGTAAAGGCGGCCCACCCAAAGGTTTTTTCGTAAAGCACCCGTTTGCTAATAGTCTCTTCAGCGTTGACCATGGAATGTGAAACTCCTTTGAGGCTTTATCCAGGCTCATTCCATTTTGCACTGCTTTTACGTCATAGTTAAGTTGCTCCTCTGTCCAATCAGCGCGGCTGCATCCTTTTTGTCTTTTGTAAAATGTACGCATCTTTTCCTGGAACAATGGCGGTAGTTAGGACATTTACTTTTTTAATCACTGACAACCCAAACTGTACTCGCAAAAGCATATAAAAACTAATTTTTAAATTAACGATTGTATTGAGACGTCGGATAAAACAGAATATAACTCTCGCATGGGATAGGAAACGCTAATATTTCATGACTTGTCAAAAACTCTGGTTGGGATGTACCTAAATAGAAGCTTTACACTTTACACATAAGAAAAGTCCTTCACTGTGTCACCCCTGCCCGAGTTCACCATTTCTCCCATTTGCTATGGGTGAAACGGTGAATAGCACAGGAAGAAGTTCAAAACACTAGACGCAACGATTTCTAGGTTATGTAGTACAGATTAGATTAGATTAGATTTAATTTCATTCCAATTGATCCGTAGTGAGCAGGTCCTTCAGGATGTGGAACATGTCAGAAAAACAACAATACATGACAAATATTTACAACTAAAACAAATAAGCTAATGTACCATTCCACAGGTCCCAAGTGGAATGATCGTCATTTTTTAATGAACACTATATGAAAGTCATTTTACAAATACTAATGCACTGAATTTAAAATAAAGAAGTTTTTTATTTATTTATAAGGTACTAAACATGTAATACAACTACTATAACACTTATTTGCAATGAACACATTACTGCACTGAAATGGTGCAGAAGTTAGATTGTACTCACACACACACACACACACACACACACACACACACACATTTACAATGAACAATTACTGCACTGAAATTGCGCAGAAGATATACATATATATATATATATATATATATATATATATATATATATATATATATATATATATATATATATATATACAAATCAGTTGGTTTTACTGAGAAATTCATTAATAGAGTAGAAGGAGTTGGCCACCAATAAATCCTTTAGGCTTCTCTTCAACTGAATTTCATTGGTTGTTAAGCTTTTTATGGCTGCTGGCAAGTTATTGAAAATGTGTGTTCCTGAATAATGCACACCTTTTTGTACAAGACTAAGTGACTTTAAATCCTTGTGAAGATTATTCTTATTTCTAGTATTGATTCCACGAATTGAGCTGTTGGTTTGAAAAAGTGATATATTTTTAAAGACAAATTTCATATTTGGAAGCAGTAGTTAGCATCCGTAGTTCCCTAAACAGGCTTCTGCAGGATGTTCTTGAGTTCACACCGCATATAACTCTTACTGCACGTTTTTGTGCCCGGAAAACGTTAGCTTGGCTTGATGAATTACCCCAAAAAATAATCCCATATGACATTATGGAATGAAAGTAAGCATAGTATGCCAGCTTTTTCATTTTTATATCCACTATGTCTGACAAAATTCGCATTGCAAACAGAGATTTGTTAAGATGCTTCAGCAGTTCTGTGGTGTGATCCTCCCAGTTGAATTAATTATCAAGCTGTAATCCCAAGAATTTAACACTGTCCACTTCTTCTATCTTTTCGTCATCGTATGTTAGACATATACTCGTGGGACACCCCTTACAAGTTCTGAACTACATGTAGTGCGTTTTTACAAAGTTTAATGACAAAGAATTGGCTAGGAACCAGTGATTAATGTCCACAAATATTTTATTAGCTGATCTTTCTAAGACTATACTTGATTTGCTATTTATTGCAATGTTTGTATCATCGGCAAACAAAACGAAGCCGGCCGCGGTGGTTTAGCGGTTCTAGGCGCTCAGTCCAGAACCACGCAACTGCTATGGTCGCAGGTTCGAATCCTGCGTCGGGCATGGATGTGTGTGATGTCCTTAGGTTAGTTAGGTTTAAGTAGTTCTAAGTTCTAGGGGACTGATGACCACAGATGGTAAGTCCCATAGTGCTCAGAACCATTTGAACCATTTTTTTGAACGAAAACGAACTTGGCACCTGGTAATGTTACTGATAAAAGGTCATTGATATACACAAGGAACAGTAAGGGCCCCAAAATGGAACCTTGTGGGACCCCACATGTAATTAGTTCCCAGTTGGATGATGCCTGATAGCTTGATACATGTCTCTTTGCTAATAACACCCTTTGTTTCCTGCCAGAGATATAACATTTGAACCATTTTGCAGAATTTCCTGTTACACTATGATACTCTAATTTACTTAAAAGGATATTGTGATTTACACAGTCAAATGCCTTTGACAGATCACAAAATATACCAGTTGTCTGCAATTTTTTGTCTAATGAATTAAGCACATTTTCACTGTAAGTGTAAATAGCCTTCTCAATATCAGAACCTTTTAGAAATCCAAACTGTGACTTTGACAGTATGTTATTTGAGATAAGATGGTTATAAAGCCGACTGTACATTACTTTTTCGAAAATTTTTGAGAATGCTGACAACAGTGAAATTGGATGGAAATCTGATGCTATTTCTTTATCTCCCTTCTTAAACAGTGGCTTAACTTCAGCATATTTCAGCCATTCAGGAAATATTCCGCTGATAAATGACTGGTTACACAGATAGCTTAATATGTTACTTAGCTCAGAATCACATTCTTTAGTTAACTTTGTTGATATTTCATCATACCCACTAGATGTTTTTGATTTTAAAGATTTTATGATGGACATTATTTCTGTCGGGGTAGTGAGGTTCAAATTCATATTATGGAAGTTGCTTGAAATTTCTGGTCTGAGGTATTCCATAGCAGCATCTACCGAACCTGACAACCCCATCTTTTCGGTAACAGTTATAAAATGTTTATTAAAAAGTTCTGCAACACTATACACATCAGTCACCAATGTATCATTTACTCTTAATGCTATTTGTTCCTCTTCATGACTGGCTCTACTGGTCTCCTTCACTATATCCCATATTGTCTTTATTTTGTTATCTGATTTGACTATCTTTCCCTTGTAATATATTTTCTTTGACATCCGTATTACAGTCTTTAATATTTTGCAATATTTCTTGTAATGTTCTATAGCATCAACATCGGAACTGTTTCGGATTGACAGATACAGTTTTCTTTTTGTTTTACAAGATACCCCTATTCCTCGAGTAATCCATGGCTTTTTTGTAGACTTTGCTCTAACCTTGGTAGGTTTTGGGGGAAAACAGTGTTCGAATAAGGTAAACACTTTATTAGCAAAAGTGTTATATTTTTCATTTATGCCATGAGCACTGTAAACATCAGTCCAGTGAATGTCTCTGAGGAGTGTCCTCAAATAATCAATTTTTGGCTGATTGATTATCCTCTTGAGCTCAGATTTAACAGATTTTATATCCTGTTCAGTATTAACATTTAACAGAAGGAACTGCATGTCATGGCCTTTTGTAATATAATTTTGTTCATTGGACTTTTCTATAAAGATATTATCAATGGCTGTTTGTGAGCAAGTGGCTACCCTAGTGGGGAACTTTACAGTTGGAATTAAGTTGAAAGATAGTGTTACTAACTCAAATAAGTTCTTATTGGGAGAGTCTTTAAGGAAATCTACATTGAAATCACCAGCAACCACTATTTCTTTGTTTTTGGTTGTTAAATGAGCCACTACAGCTTCAAGGTTGTTTACAAACAGATTAAAGTTTCCTGCAGGTGCAATATACACTTAATATTATGAAGGATTTTTTGTGAAATTCTAATTCTGTTGCGCGTGCTTCCATATGCTGTTCTAGGCAAAATTTATGAATGTCTGTGTTCTTCAATTTATGACAGTTCCTAATGAATGTGGCAACTACTCCTTTCTCCATTTCTGATCTACAAAAGTGAGATGCTAACCTAGACCCTGTAACACTTAAAAGTTCTATACCAGTGGTCACATGATGTTCAGAGAGGCAGATTATGTCAGCTGGGTTTGAAGACTCTAATTCATCTATGCAGATAGTTAATTCATTAATTTTACTTCTCAGTCCTCGAATATTTTGATGCAATAAAGATAGCTGACGTTTCACATTGACTGAGTTAAAATTTGGTAGAGTTATAATATCTGCTGACTGTTGAAAATTCTTAACCAATAGTTGTTTATGCTGGAATTATGTTTTTTGATTCCTTTCTCAAACTTAAGGTTAGTCTCAGTTATAACCTCTCTTAAAATTTGCTTTCTTTCTGTCCTCCCTACCCTAAAAAAGGGTCTTTTCTGAACCCTATAACCACTGATATTTTACCACTCATGACAGTGCCTCCCTCCTTTAACTTTCCTGCTATTTCCCCAGCCAATTTACCCTTCCCCTTCCTTTTGAGGTGAAGGCCATGCCTAGTATAATACCACCTACTGAGAGAATCAACAGGAACCACACCAGTTTGTGACCCTGCACCCAACATAAGCATCCGTTCCAGCTCCAAATTAACTCTCTTGACAGAATAGTTCAAATGAGGTCGGTCATGGCGCCCAAGAACAGATACAAACTCAACACTGGTATGCTTCGATGCTGATGCAATCTTCGCCAGGTCACACTCTATACTGTACCGGATCTCTGTCAATACTGTTACCTGCCCCACCCACTATAACCACGGTGTCTTCCTTAGTGAAATCTTTACAATGTAATCCTAAATCCTCTGTCACCTGCTCCAGACCAGCACTAGGTTTAAAAAAAATTGGTGACCTGCTATTCTGATCCTAGTTCATCCTGCAAAAGTTGGCCAACACTTCTTCCATGGAATTACCTAACAACAACACTATCTTTCTCTTTACTGATTTCCTTACATTCTTACTTTTCAATTTGCTGCTGAAAGTTTGTTGTGCCCTGTCTACACCTGCAACTGCTTGAGGCTCACCAGCTTCTAACTGAAGCAACAGGTCAAATCTATTTTCCACATTCACCATGAAGCTGTCAGACAAAGTTCTAGGCCTGTTCCTCCTGTTGCCTGTTGCCACTTCCCACCTCTCTTTACCCTTCTCCCTCCTCAACCTGTCAAGATCTCCCCTAGCCTTGTCTAACTCAGCCTGATGAGCGGAAATTTTCCCCTCCTGTTCTAGTATCTTCCTATCTCTACTACAAATCCTACAAAACCACTGATGAGTCTCATTTACTTCCCCTATTCCCACGCCACTACAGTCACCCACATGGAAAAAACTACGGCACCCATCACACCAAAGCCCCGACCTAACAATTCTACGGCAAGGCAAGCACTTTTCACTCATGATAAACGTAATGGCTTATTAAGAATAAGTCAGTTAAATTACAGATAAAAACGAAAATTCGGTTACACAAATTCGGCCTATACGCAACTGTGTGTAAACAAAAACAAAAGTGCAAAGTTTCTGAAACAACAACTTAAACTTTACGCTACTTTCCGGAAATGCTGGTTAAATAATGAAGAGGTACGCTAATTTAAATTGTTGGAGAGAGCAAGGAACAACTAAACGAAATTCTATAGATTTGCTGCAGCAGAACGTAAACAGAAAATACGACAGTGCGGCCTTTTCGCGTTTTCTGCTTTATTAGGTAAAGAAAAATGAAACTTTTAATGGTACACTTAAAAGGCACACTAATACACTTATGTACCACGTATTCAGTACTAATCTATATGTTTTATAATCTAAAATTATTTGTCTTTACGAGAACACAAAAACGCTAGTCGCCTGGCTGCAGGGCTAGGAATTCATAATACATAAGCAGTATAAGACAGCAGAATAATCAAAAAATACCCTGCGGACTACGCTACCTGAGTTAACATATATAAAAATTATTTAGCATCGAAAACAGTTTTGTACAAAGTACTTACTGTTTTTAAAGCGGAGCTGGTGTTCAACACGTGTACATGCCACAGATGATCAGAGACTGTTGGCATGCCGACATACCGAGACATCTGTTTAACCAGAAAAGAATTAAAGCAATTCATCATTTCACCCGATTCACCATATCACCCTGACTTGCCCTACATGGAAAACGTGGACAAAAATAGGAGAACAATGGAAATATAGAACATTACCTTGCCTAATGCAATATACGAAAACCGTTGGCATTCAAAACAGCTTCCAGTCGTTTCAGAATAGTATTCAACCATCCTTCTCACAAAATAGGGGAACGTTTAGATACCGATGATGGAGGTAGACAGCAGCCAAGCATCCTTCTCTGCAAAGTAGACTAGAAAGACTCAATAATATTGAGATATGGTGCCCGTAGTGGCCAGGGAGGTGCGAAAATTCAGCCGCATGCTCACAAAACTATTTCTTAACAATGCGAGCTTTGTAAATAAAGGCCCTGTCGCCCTGGAACACAACAACGCCATTGAAGAAGAAACATTGTACCATGAGATAGACCTGATTAGCCAAAATTTTCACACAATCTTTGCTAGTAGTGGGACCATGCGGAGCAAACCATGAATCCACGGAATACCACGATGTGGCTGCCCAAATCACCACCCAACACCAGCGTTGTTTCACTCTTAGGACGTACACTCGGCCAGAATTTGGAAAAAGTGTGGAACAAGACACACTCAACTAAATGATTTTGTTCCATTGGTCCATAGCCAAGTTTTATGACTTCAGAACCACATTTTTCTGGTACAGACATTTTCATCTCTGATGAGCGGTTTTGATATTCCAGTTCGCCCTACAATTATCAGTTTATGGAGCTCCCTCCGTTTTATGTTGTTACTGGTGTGGTTCCTGAGGGTGACATTCAGTTCCACAGTGACTTTTGCATCCGTCGTTGCACTTATCTTTAATGACTGTCTGTCACTATCAACCAACACAGAATTTCGTCCACGATGTGACTTAGCAGAAGACGTTTTTCTGCTTTCCCTGTATGTGGTACACATGTTCGATACGGTACCTCTTGAAGCACCAAACGCTTTGACCACTTGCTTACGGAAGCACCCACCAAACAAGTGCAAGCAATTCGCCCATTTTCAAATTTACTTAGCTCGGACATTATACGCTGACAACTACACACAACACTTTTTTTACCATGACTGATACTTACAGCGTATTGAGGACATTGCACAGAAGCTGTTAGTGGTCAAATGCAATAGTTGGACCTGAAGTTTTGGCTACCATCTGCATTAATGTTCAAGCATGTATTCCTCACAATGTTTCTATATTTTTGTCCAACTCTTTTACATAATTTAATGCGATTCCGTCTGTTTTAATTATGAGGGAGTTGACCGTCTGGTTTTAAATTTTCTTTGCTTTTAGCGTTTAAATTGATTGGGAAACCGTTGAGATTGAATTTAACGTATACATGGATGGACATGAGAAATGAAAGGTTGCAATAAATTTTTCATCTGTGATTATTACTTTATGTATGAAATATTCTGTTGCAAATTGATAAAAATTAATTTCTTTGAATGTCTCCAAAATAATTATTCAAGTTTTACTTTTATTCAAGTACTAAAGCTGTTTGTGCAAGAATGAAAATGTTATTGTCCATCGAACTTAGCAAACACTTTCACGTTGCAGTGGATTTTTGTTTTCTGGATATACCCCACCTAGCTTTGAAATATAAGACTATCTTTACTATATGAAAATGTTTTCTTTTATATTGATAAGCTCTCCTGAAAAATTATCCACTTTAAAATACGCTTTACGATATGTTCAGAATTTATCACTTTTTGAATGAAAATTTACAAAAGCTGCAGCTTGTATCCACCTGTGAATCCACAAGATAAAATCTACTATCTCCTTTTATTCTGCGTCTGGAATGCTGTGAAAAGAAACACTTTATTATTTTCGTTCACCTCTGCCTGTACCATTTTTACTTGTGGTCGTTATAGCGATCGTATATTTAAATCTGGCGCTGCTGCAGACTGCTCGCTCGCGGCGCAGCTCCGCACCGCCAGCGATATCCAATAAAATGCTGAAATTTCTTAAATATAATGGGTAATGTCCGGTGCGAACATTGCAGTAATTGTTACAAACAGATTTTTCTAGATAAATATATTTTAACAGAAACAATTAAAATCTTTACACACCTTTTACAATCCCAGCTACAAATGACGTCGATCATCGACTTATGACAAAATGAAGACTACATAAGAGCCTAACGCAACCTCACCGGTTCCTCTCCCATTCATTCCGTGCAAAAGACGAGCGATTCTATTACAATATATTGCCTATTTATATCTTAACTAATTCTTCTACTGTCTTGGTCATTTCTCATTACATATCGTTTCTTCTGTGGCGGTTTTCATATCCTCCGCCACAGATAGTATTTCACATTCTTTGAATAACCATTTATAATAGCAAAATTCGTAATTATACTTTTCCTCACAAAATTAAGTGTCCTTTTGAAATTCAATTAACAGAAATTCATGTAAAGTATTTGTTACAGTGAGCATTATACATCGAAATGTTCTTTTAACCTTCACTCCGGATGTGTGCTGCCAGAGAACGTTACAATAACCAGATAAAGATTCTGAGTAAAGGCAGCAGAGATTTCACAAAACAGCAGCTGTTGAGATGTGCCAAATTTATTATTGAAGAAATGATTACAGAGAATGCTCACATACTCAATGTTGAAGCCACAGGTCGTCCATGTTGCGTTGGTGTAAGCCATCGACGGAACATCAGGCGGCAAAGAGGTTGAAAGAAGGTCGATAATAGGCGCAAGCAACGCGCCTATCAGGAGAAAGGCCAAAGACAGTCTCGCAAGAAACGCGCCGCCAACGCGCTCTCGACCGCTAGTACTTAGATCGCCGCCATGTAACGGAGGGCCCAGTGAGTCAGAGATTCGAGTTATCAGTCGCAGCCCAGTGGGAGTTGCAGTCGCAGTTAGCTCCGCCTCTAGCTCAGAGCCAGCCATTACCTAGCTACCAGAATAGTCTAAGTAGCGGTCGCGCGGTTCCAGACTGCAGCGCCTAGAACCGCTCGGCTACCCAGGCTGGCGGATCGGAAAGGCCAGCTTAAGGAGACAATAGAAATAATGTCCCATTAATGAGTACTTTTTTATTTTCATTAATTACAGTTAACTGCAAATACCATCATCGACACAATGAATGTATCATTTGTACTGAGTCTTACAAAATGTGATGCAACTGGTGGCCATTAACCCCATCGGCAAACAAGATTCTGACGCACCCTGACAAATATCCCTGGACTGACCCTTACGTTGCCAGGTCCCTAGTTTCTTCTTTCCAATGAACCAGTCTCCCACATTCGCCGATCGAGAGAAATACACTCGTCGTGACGGTTGATGCCTGTTAGGCAATCGTTCCCGGTAGAGCCATTCAGCAGCGAAAGCATTGCAACGTACTATCACATACACAAGATGGATGTCAGTGAGTTTTGCGAAACCGTAGTGGTACTGCTCCACCGTGTTGTACTGTACGTCTCTGAATAGTGCTGAGTAATGAATGGGTCTGTCGTTGATTCAAAGCACTTTTTGTCATGTAACAATGTAAATACAATGCAACAAAGCCACCTTAAGGACAAGTAAAGTAAACAAAAGCTGCATCATGACTTCCTAGTAATCAGGCTCGTCCTCCTTGTACATGTGAATAAACAGCACAGTATGTGTAAACCAGTTCGCATTTCAGTTGTAAATAAGCTGGAAAACAGTAATGCTGGGCAAAGCAGTAAACAAGTTTACTTCCATGTCTCCTTAAGCTGGCTTCTCTGGTCCCAGGTTCCCTAATTCAAATTGTTCAGTGGAGCATTCTCCATGTCCTGTTACACTTTTGCACGCTCTTGCGGAAACACCCGTATAAATCAATTACTTGGCTGGGGAAATATCCTCCTTCTTGACGACAGTAACGCGTTAATCACAGATAAAATACCAAAACTCATGATAAGGAAAGTAAATGAAACTCTCAAGGAAGCTTATAATAGGCAGCTAGCATTAAACTAACAGTGAACACGAAGAAAACAAATAGCATGAATTTCTGCTTAATGAGGGAAAACAGATGTGTGATATTAACTGTTTACTATAGTTACATAGCTGGCACAACAAATACAACATTTTTAGGGATGAATATTGACTGCCATCTGGTATGGATTGGACACACTTTGACACTAGTAAAGAAAATATCATCAGCCCGTTATTACCTGCTGGTATAAGTTCGAAACAAACAGTGCATTGTAACTGCATACCATTCCTCTATACGCTCTATACTTAGCTACGGAATAATAAGCAACAATAGTGTGTTAATTTACGTAACAAATCTTTACTGTGAGCCCAGTTACTATTGTTGCTTATTGTTCCATAGCTAAGTAGTGAGCGCGTATAGGAAAGGTATATGTGTAAATTATCAAAAGCAATTTAGCAGCAGTTTTAATTGGCATCAAACAGGCGCCAGATTTAACATTCATTTAAAGATAAAAAAAAAAAAACACAAAACATCGTTTTCTTCGAAGAAATGAAATTGGAAGATAAAATTACATCGGAAAAGTTTGTTAGACATCACTTCTTAAGTAATACTTTGTAGCGGCTCACACATTTTTTACAAAACACAGAGAAGCAACTGTAATAAAATTAACACCACAACAAACATCTCTTCACTCTACAGTAGACAACATCTCGTTCACATTTGGAAGCGTGCTGATTCTGCTATTCATACAGATTAGATACACACAGAACGCAACGGAAAACCGGAACTAATGTCATGGTCCTCACGTCAGCCGAAAGTGCGAAGTGGGTGCAGTGTAAAAGGATTTTTTGAGCATATTTCTTAAGTTCTCTATAATTATATATGTTATGCGCAACATGCAACAAATAAATTCTTCTTCATTTAAACATACAGTAGTAACTTCGCTTTTTATGTGAATTAAACAAGCTTTTGATTGTTTACCACTTTACATTGAATCAAATGTTTTTGTGTAACAGATCTGTGGACAAATACATTATCTAACTAATTATAAAGAAAGGTCACAGTCCATATAACTGTACAACAGCGCACGTTTCCACTTTTGCGAGGATCTCTGCTGTGGAACGAATTTGCGGTCCTCTTGTGGTTGGCCGTAGTTCATCGTGAGGGGTGACTTTAATGGACGTAGTTTAAAGTCGGAAACTCTGCAGTGCCCTCGTGGGCCGCAGTTTTCGCCTGAGCTGGCGTCCAGGAACAGTGTACGGCTAAGTCGTAGGGTACAGTGGATGCCTTTTACATCTCCACTTTTACAAAAACAAAGTAATCGACCTTTGGTTCTGATGCTGGTTAAATTACTTCTTCGTTGACTTTTCAGTAGCTTGAGCGTTAATATCGCTGTGTTTTTATTCCAGCAATTTGTCATTCGACACCGCGGAAGTGAACGGATCCTGTCCTATGAAGAAGCAAGGCGACTGTCGGGAATCGAAGCCAGACTTTAGATTCCGACAGCTATCGATGCTAAGAACTACACGAAGTACGCAATATCCCCTTTCATAACGACTGTTGTTTTCCGAAACAGATTCCTCATGTGGCTTGAGAATTTAAATTTAATTTCTTTCGCTGTGTACTATCAATAATCACAAGTTTTTAGGCACTATGGAATTAACCTGAATATTTGAGGAGCGCAGCTGCTTTCAATGTATTAAGCCTGTCTCTAACCTCTAACTGATTTAATGAGATACAATGGTACTGTATCAACAGACTTTATTTTGATATTGTGTTATTAGGCAGTCAGTTTCGACGTTCGAATCACGTCATATTCAGGCCTGACACACAAGGCATCAATAATCGTATCTGGTTCTATAGATACGCGAACTTCTTGACAGTGTGTGCTCTTCACAGACGTGACAGCCGTTGCGGTTACATGTGTGAAGAGCGCACGCGTATCTACGAACCAGATACGGTTATTGGTGTCTTGTCTTATACATGCACAAGTAGTACTTCATGCAACAGACCTGAAGATGACGTGATTGAATCACTGAAACTGGTTGCCTAATAAAACAATACCAAAATAACGGTTGTTCGTAAAATATTATTACATTTCATCGACCAACCGCTGTCACATGTTCCTGAACCCAAGGTGGAGTCACATTCACCTAACATATCTACTCGTTTTATATGCTGGATTCTAATGAAACGCGTGTGTTTTGCTTCACCCTCTCGACTTGAACGTCACCAGCAGTCTTTAAGAAGTGGCCGAACAACTCTGTGAGGAATGTAATAAAATGCCATTAAAGCGTACGTCAAAGGGACTCGAATGCAGACGGCCTGTATTTAAAAAAAATCTGTTTCGAAATGCGGAAACCGTTTTCAGAGAGGAATTTTTCTGCTGAGGTATGGGATTGATAAGCAGAGCACATGGGCTGCTGGAGTGGAATGCTGACCCAGTTTGAGAATACCAAAATTTGTTTCCACCACGTTAATGAAAACAGAGCACTGGTAACAACACAATGATTAAACAGCATTCGCAAATTGCAATTGTATAAAAGCAATGAGAATACTTCAAAAAATTTTAAACTAAAAACAGCCTTATGGCCCCATCTTTAAATTAATAAAAAATTACTTTACACAATAATAACATTAACATAACTGCATATCCGATCTCACTAGTTGTGAAATTAAGTCAATTATCAGCCCTTGTGAATATGAAAAATAACAATTTGTAAAAGGTATAAGGTTTCAAAAATGCTCAAGTAGCAAGATCTAACAAATAACTCAATTGTCTATTATGGAAAACATTCGGCAATAAGATGTGATAGCCTGAAAGACCTACACAGCAATCAGCACATTCTCGACGTTTGTCGTTCACAACGGCCGCGCGTCTGAAATCCGTTCTCGAGAGCTCAGGAGACAACAACACGCAGGAGGGCATGCTCACACCAATAACGGCTTCTAGAACACACAAACCCAATATTAATACACAGTTCACGAAAATACTAAAACCAACAGCCAAGCGCTGGCAGCGCCAAATGCAGGAAGAGATATTAAACGTTATAGTGTGACAACCGCAGTTACTATTAAGCCAATAGTTCATTAAACTGACGACGAAAAATTGTTTCTCTTACAGTTGTCAACAAGGAAGAAGTTTGCAATTCCAATTTAAATTAGCGGCTGAATACACAGAATAAACTTTGATTCATAAAACTGACGACTCAACATTTTAACAATAATATGGTCGAAGTAGAGAGGATATCAAATGTAGAGTGGCAATGGCAAGGAAAGCGTTTCTGAAGAAGAGAAATTTGTTAACATCGAGTATAGATTTAAGTGTCAGGAAGTCGTTTCTGAAAGTATTTGTATGGAGTGTAGCCATGTATGGAAGTGAAACATGGACGATAAATAGTTTGGACAAGAAGAGAATGAAAGCTTTCGAAATGTGGTGCTACAGAAGAATGCTGAAGATTAGATGGGTAGATCACATAACTAATGAGGAGGTACTGAATAGAATTGAGGAGAAGAGAAGTTTGTGGCACAACTTGACAAGAGGAAGCGACCGGTTGGTAGGACATGTTCTGAGGTATCAAGGGATCACAAATTTAGCGTTGGAGGGCAGCGTGGAGGGTAAAAATCGTAGAGGGAGACCAAGAGATGAATACACTAAGCAGATTATGAAGGATGTAGGTTGCAGTAAGTACTGGGAGATGAAGAAGCTTGCACAGGCTAGAGTAGCATGGAGAGCTGCATCAAACCAGTCTCAGGACTGAAGACAACAACAACAACAATAAAAAAGGAATCGCCGTATATCGGCCACACTTGTTATTCAAGATAATTTCAAGGGAACCGTGGCACAATACAGTTACATGGCAATCCAAGTGGTTTAAGTAATGACTAGCGACAATCAAAGTGGCTACACGGAGCATTCACATCCAAAAGTTCCATCACAAAATAGCTCACCATTTAAAGTTAGTGCCAATGGCCTTGCCGCAGTGGTTACGCCGGTTCCCGTCCGATCACCGAAGTTAAGCGCTGTCGGGATGGCTCTGAGCACTATGAGACTTAACATCTGATGTCATCAGTCCCCTAAAACTTGGAACTACTTAAACATAACTAACCTAAGGGCATCACACACATCTATGCCCGAGGCAGGATTCGAACCTGCGACCGTAGCAGTTGCGCGGTTCCGGACTGAAGCGCCTAGAACCGCTCGGTCAACGAGGCTGGCCGGGATGGGCTAGTACTTGGATGGGTGACCATGGCGTCTCCCGAGCGCTGCTGGAAGTAGTGGCTCCGGTCTCGGAAACTGACAGACGCCCGGGAGAGCGGTGTGTTGACCACATGTCTCTCCATTACCGCATCCAGTGACGCCTATGGTCTGAAGATGACACGGCGGTCGGTCGGTCCCGTTGGGCCTTCATGGACAGTTGGGGAGGAGTTTTCAGTTTTTATTTTAAGTTTGTCCAGGAGCTCGCTATTAACATGCACGCCAGCGTTAATTGCCACGCTCTCCTCAGGAATCGAGATAGACACGACTCTTAAACAGAGCCTATGTTGACCGGTGACTGTTTCCGCACTCCATTTCCGCTCGCTGCTAAACCCAGCCGTCGGAATGTTGTCACCGTGCGTCCTCGCAGTACACCAAGCGCCGACTGACTACTCGCGATGGTCCGTGAGCTGTCTTCCCTCTGTCACTACCGCCGACCGAGTCTCCGTCACTGCCCCAGATCGAGGGCTTCCTCACGAGCCGCGGCCGTCCTAAATAGAGGGCGCTAACCAACCAGGATGCCTCATAGCGCGTAACTTTGACAAAGAAACTATCCTGCCAGGAGCATCGCAGAAAGTCACGGCTCACTTTCGTTAGTTTGTTTGTTGGTCGGCCGGTGTGGCCGAACGGTTCTAGGTGCTTCAGTTTGGAACCGTGCGGCTACTACGGTCGCAGGTTCGAGTCCTGCCTCGGGCATGGATGTGTGTGCTGTCCTTAGGTTAGTTAGGTTTAAGTAGTTCGAAGTTCTAGGGGACTGATGACCTCTGGTGTTAAGTGCCATAGTGCTCAGAGCCATTTGAATTTTGTCTGTTGGTTTCATTTTCCACGGATCATGTGCTTGATAAATCGTGATGATGTGGGCCGAGTCATTCTACATTCAAATAACAAATTATTTCGTAAATATGGCAACATAATGATCATTTTTTTAAGTGTGTAGATGTGAGTTAATAATTCCTACGCACCATCTTTTACAGATTACAAAAACAGGAATTCTTCTACAGAAGGAGCTGTCAGGGATAAACTTATTAGTTCGTTTTTAAATTTTGCTTTGCTGTCTGTCAGACATTTTATACTATTCGGTAAGTGATCAAAATTTTGATTGCCACATTTTGCACCCGTTTTTGTGCTGAAGACAACCTTAATGTGTGAATGTCATTCTTTCTTCTGGTGTAATTATGTACATCATGGTTCCTTTTGGAATTGCAATGGATTACTTACAACAAAGTTCATGAGAGAACAAAAATACTTTGATTCAGTAGCTGAAATGTCCAACATCTTTAACAGGTGCTCACAAGATGATCTTGCTTGAGAACCATATACTGGTCTTATAGGCCGTTTATGAGCAATGAAGACTTTCTTTCTTAAAGATAGGTTACCCCAGAATATTATTCTATATGACATTATTCAACGAAAATATTCAAAATACGCCGGATTACTCATTTGTCTCTCCCCAAGATTTGCGATGACGGTAAGTGCAAATGTGGCTGAACTAAGCTGTTTGAGCAGCTCCAAAATGCGTTTTTCCCAGTTTCAATTCTCACTAATAATGACATTTAAATATTTGGAAGTTTCCACTGCATTCATTATTTCCTCACAATGTGTTAAACTTGTCATTGGTGTAGTACCTCTAACGTACAGAACTGAATATGTTGGGTGTTTTTAAAATTGAAAGTGAGACAATACGCAGAAAAGCAATCAGTGATACATTGTTTACGATTTCCTGTGTTGTTCCACGTGTGCTAGCAATGATAACAAAGCTAGTGTGATTCGCGAAAAGAACTGAATCTGCTTGTTGTTTATTAGACAGAACTTTGGTTACGTACATGAGAAACAACAGCGGTGCTAAAAGTCGACATTGGGGAGCCGCATTCATGATTTATCCCCAGTTAGAAGAATCTGTACTAATTAACGTCGGCTGAATTACTGCGTACCGCTTTCTGCATTCTTTTCGTTAGATATGATATTGCCCATTGGTTGTCTACGCTGTCAGTAGCATAAAAACTCAATTTATCTAGGAGAATGTCGTGATTCACGCAGTCAGCTGCCTTGGATCGCAGTAAACAGTAGACGGCGCCATACTGTTATTTAATGCTTATAAAATTCGGTGAGCGAACGTGCAAATGGTATTCTCAGTTGACCAACTCTTCTGAAATACAAACTGTGATTATCTGAGGTTATTATTGTTGTCAATATGGAACACTATTCTAGAAAACATCTTTTCTCAAAAATTTCTTAATGCTGCTTTCTCATAGACAACGGTTGTGCAATTAAAAGCAGCTCTCTAAGCAATAGATCACATCACACTGCATACGTTAATACAACTGGAAGAAATGGTAATACATAGTGCAACAGATTACATCATGCTCCACCTGTTAATGTAACTGGTAGATGTCGTAATACATAACGCAGTGAAAGTACAATCTGTCACTCATATTGTACAGTGACATATCGTGAACGCATGGTCTGAACCGTACCAAAGTCATAACATAATAATATTTCCGTGACTGCTGGATATGGTGATAAGAGTTCTATCTTTATGCAACTCTCCGTTGAAGATTGCTGCGAGTACATGAGGAGTACTGGATGTATGTAACGTCACTGAAACTTTTCAGGTGCAGATAGCAACACAGCATACCCAGAGGACGCGCATTTCCAGCTTACTGTCGTCTTTTGGACAATGACAAGTGTCGAAAGGTTGGTATGAGGGATATGACAAGCACTGGTCAGACAGATCGCACAGAAGACTTACTGTGGTGCAATGACTGCAGAACGAATGGGGACGAGATGAACTGAGAACAACGTGGTAAGATGACTACCCAGAGGTCCTTCCAGAACACTTCGTTGAAGGTCACAAGAAGCAGCGACTCTAGAGACGCAAATCTCTCCAACTCCTGGAGTACTGACATTAGGATTTATTGGATACTAACTGTACCCGGCCACTCGCTGCTGTAGCTCACAAGAGACCCCTTGAGTGCGAGGTAGCAAGTTCAATCCATAGAAAGGCTCATTTGAAAATGTTTTGTTAACAATTGTGCCAGTAAAAATGTTAGCTGCAAATGTCTCACCATGTGCATCAGTAGGGCAACAGGAAATGAGTTTCACGGAGGGGCAGAGATAAACCTTCTGTCAGATCTATGTATTACACTTCACAAAATGAACGTAATCGACATTCAAGAAATGTTCAAAAAACCATAAACTTGCGCCTTGAACAGCGAATGAAAAATGGCGCGCCACAGAGATCAGAAAGGTTCGCACTATCAAGATCGGAGGCGATCTCCTTGGGACTAACAAACGGTGCAGGACGTTCAGCTAGGTATCCACTCTTAAAGAGTGGTAAGAAGTAATGGAATGTGGTGGCACGCAGTCGAACGGAAAATAGTCTGGTGCTGAGCTTATCATTAAATTGGCTATCCTTTAAGGCCTGACTGCAGATAGTGCGATAAAGTGTTTTATAGACATCTACATCTACATGGTTACTCTGCAATTCACACTTAAGTGCCTGGCAGAGGGTTCATTGAATCATTTTCATACTACTTCTCTACCATTCCACTTTCGAATGGCGCGTGGGAAAAAGGAACACCTAAATCTTTTCGTTCGAGCTGTGATTTCTCCCTACGTAGGTGGGTGTAAACAAAATATTTTCGCATTCGGAAGAGAAAGTTGGTGATTGAAATTTCATAAATAGATCTCGCCGAAAAGAAAACCGCCTTTGTTTCAGTGACTGCCACCCCAACTCACGTTTCACTGTCACCCCTATTGCGCGATAACACGAAACGAGCTGCCCTTCTTTGCACTTTTGCGATGTCCTCCGTCAATCCTACCTGGTCAGGGTCCCACACCGCGCAGCAATACTCCAGCAGAGGACGGACAAGTGTAGTGTAGGCTGTCTCTTTAGTGGATTTGTCGCATTTTCTAAGTGTTCTGCCAACAAAGCGCCTTCCTCACAATATTATCTATGTGGCTTTGCAATTTAAGTTGCTCGTAATTGTAATTCCTAGGTATTTAGTCGAATTGGCAGCCCTTAGATTTGTGCAATTTGTCGTATACCCAAAATTTATCGGATTTCTTTTAGTACCCATGTGGATGACCTCTTCTTTGTTGAGAGCCAATCGCCACATTTCGCACCATACATTGTAAGAGGTGAGGTACTCAGGAGAGTCTCTGACCAGAGAGCAGTATGTCGTTAGTTGTTGCTTGTCGCGAGTCTGCGCTAGTCTGCGCGTGTCGACTATAGTCTTGAGTAGTCTGCGTGAGTCGGCGGTAGTCGGCGCGTGTCGGCTGTGTGCTCAGCTGGCGACTCCGGTCAGGACTCTGGAGGATGAGTATTGTTGTAGAAGGTAAAGAAGCAGCCTTGCGCATATCTAGTAATGTATATTGTCATTTAATTTCTTTCAAAAAAATGTCCCAATAATAATTTTTATAATATAAAGTAATTTTTTTTTAAAAAAAGCTTTCATTTCAATTTAAAGATTTTTTCCAGTGAATAATTATTCCTTTCACGAATCACAAAGCATAGGCCAGCATTGCACGGAGCTGTGCCGAAAATTTTTATGTAAGAGCAGACATATTTGAAGTTTTTATTGAGGTAAGAATTTTTGATTTTTTTTATTCAGAATACAGGGCCGAGGCGCAGCGTTGCTGTCGTCATAAAATTTACCAGGTTATTGAATTTTTATATTATTTTGGTGTTTAGGAATTTTTCTGTTTCGGAGTTAACATTAAATGAGAAAAGAATTTTGTGGGAACATTAAATGTGAATGCATTTATGCACACAGATTATAAATGGGAGCCAATTTTGTTCAGAGGTTACAATCTTTAAAAAACATTTAATTATTATTTCCGTGGTGAGGTTACACTTGGTTCATAGTTCACATTTTAATATTTTTGTGGTTCTTTTTTTTTTTAATATTTCTGTGGGGAGGTTACAACATTAATTCTAACGAGATTATTTTGTAATTGGAATTGATCGTCTGATGATTTTACTAGCCGGTAAATTACAGCATCATCTGCATACAGTCTAAGGGGGCTGCTCAGATTATCACCTGGATCATTTATGTAAATCAGGATCAGCAGAGGGCCTATGACACTACCTCGCGGAACGCCAGATGTCACTTCTGTTCTGCTCGATGATTTACCGTCTATCAATACGAACTGTGACCTCTTTAGAGGAAATCACGAATCCAGTCACATAACTGAGACGATACTCCATATGCACGCAATTTGATTAATAGTCGCTTGTGAGGAACGGTATCAAAAACCTTCTGGACATCTAGGAATATGGAATGGATATGAGATCCCTTGTCAGCAGCACTCATTACTTCATGGGAATAAAGTGCTAGCTGTGTTACACAAGAAAAACAAACATCCAGGACCTGAATTCGTCAGCTGGTTTCGGATGGTACGAACTGCAGTTTAACAGTCTTGTCATGAGGGATACTTTGCTCTGAAGGAGTATGATTCTATACGCAGACCAACAATCAAGCAAAAGTAAGAATTTAACCAGCTATTGGCCAAAGGCAGTGCTCATAACATAACTGTAGTTTTCTCACGTCCATTTTCCCACTCTTGCTTGCTCTGACATAAATATTGCCTGTTGCCTTTGCCAGATCACGCACACGAGAAAGAATCGTAAGGAGACGAGCACACACAATTTCTCCCAGCACAATACACAACTTTCTAGTCAACTTACCTCCCAGATTAACAGTCGGCATAATGACATAGGAATGAGTTACGACAATCACCATGATACAACTTTCTTGGTACCTCTGATTTCCGGGTTTCTTAATTAGCGTTTCCTCTTCAAATCCCGATTGTGTGACGTTGAAAACAAATTCCCTACTCAACAATTCGATAAGTCTATCTATTTCAATCTACAAATTTTTGGTCAGGCTCCGCAGTTTGCTGTGCTTAGTCAAGTTGACGCTTTGTTTGAAAGTTCGTTGTCTTACGTCTTTTTACCTCTTCCACTTCTGTAGCACTGTTTAAAGTTATGCAGCCATCCACTGCTTTCTACGAAATGACTGTAATCTGTATCGCGAACAATTTGATATGCATAACGTAGTAGGTCATTGTCATGCAGATCCTGTTAATTGTATCGAGCATACTTGAAACACGCAAATACCAGTTTTTGTAACAAGTGCGCCTTGTCCTCCCTTGAATATCCGAAGCTTTTCCTACGCACTACGCGAAATCTGATCGTAACTGTTTATTTACTATGATGCGAGTGGTCTTCCATGTGTGTAATTGTGTTTAATATCTGCTCCTTGGACAAAGATTGTCCTTTTCTGCGTTTCGCTGGAGGCGGGATTTGTGGCTTTATGACGGACAAGAATGATGAACTACATGGCTCGACACCAGATTCAGAATCTCTTTCACTTGTTAACCGCGTATTGTCGTCATTTTACTCCTCATATACATTGTTCACACAGTCGAGCGTATATGACACCACACATTTTAGTGACGCAACTTGCAGAAAATATCTCAGAAACGGCTCAACATATCGAATTTTCCCAGAACAACAAACCCTAAAACGCCCTTACGAGGTTTTCAGACTATTTATGTTCTCCCTGTTTGGGGAGTACAATTTTTCTAATGCTATCGTAATTAAAAGTGGCTGCAGCAAGAGAAACAAAAACGCATTGTTTAGAGCAGAGCATTTTCTTTTCTTTCCCGCAGTCGGTGTTGTTTAAAAAAATATGTGTTGTCATCGAGGGCGTGCTGAAATGTCGAGCCTCGGAATTTTTAAATTTTTAAATAAAATGAATGTTATTAACATTCTGCATCCTTATTCTTCACATTTGCGTACTAGCAGCTTCGTATCGCTAGAGGGCTTCAGAAAGTAGTTCGTATCATGCCCGACCGAAACATAACTGTCCCCCGCGTGGAAAACAGTGCGCTGCAACTTAGTTTCGAATTAGAAGACGTCGTCCACACCTATAACACCCTTTCCCTCAGCCTGATAATGTCAGACGACACGCAAGCACTGCGACATCTGTAACATTCGGACGCCTTGTGTCCACTGTTACCGATCATCCTCTATAAATTCGATTTTCATTTTTCTCCAAAACATGAGGAACTCCTTCGAGGAATTCATTTTGATACTGAAGAAGCGGGGCAAACAGAGGTGACGTTGCGGCTAAGCAAACAAAGTCAACCATTCTACAGCGATGGTATCTCTCTTTGAGAGATATGTGTTCGTCACAAGGGTGATTATGATTGACAAATAAATATTAATAAGAAAGATGTAGAATGTTAATAAAGTTTGTTTTATTTTAAAAACTTTGAGAGTGTTCACCTACTCCTTCGAGGAATTCACTTTGATACTGAAGAAGCGGGGCAAACAGAGGTGACGTTGCGGCTAAGTAAACAAAGTCAACCATTCTACAGCGATGGTATCTCTCTTTGAGAGATATGTGTTCGTCGCAAGGGTGATTGTGATTGACAAATAAATATTAATAAGAAAGATGTAGAATGTTAATAACGTTTGTTTTGTTTTGAAAACTTTGAGAGTGTTCACCTAAAAAATACGGAGGCATTACTTTTTATCACGTCTTCGTAAGTCCGTCTGAATGTTTAGTCAAGTATGGCTTAAAATTTGGAGTTAGTCCGTCAATAATTCTTCGAGATTTGGTCCCAGTATTATATATGTTGCATACTCGTCGCCCTTGTAGACTCTTGTACCGCAAGGAAGGAAGGGAGGCGATGATATTATGGGTGACCGGTATCCCCTTCCTACAACACAAATGCACACACGGATTAGCACAGTTTTTTATTTACAAGAACTGGAATATGAGTTACTGAGTCAGAGAGTTAGTGAGTGAGGTCCTCGAGTCAGCGGCGGCAGCCTGAATACTTGCTGTCGAGAGGGCGTTGGCGTCGTGTTGCTTGTTGGTGTGTCTCTGGCCTTTCTCCTGATAGGAGCGCTTGATCCCGCGCCTACTATCGATCTTTGCGCTACATCTTTTCCGACCGGTGTGGTGTCGACATCTTGAGCCAGCATGATATATTTTAAATATTTGTTTGAATATTATAAATACGAGTATTTCAAAAGCGTATATACTCTATGTTCCTTCAAACATTTGTTGCAGACGTATGTAAAACTTTGAACACAGATTGATCAAGTACTTTTTGAGATTTTTGCTAACAATCTTCCTCATTGTGTGTATATATATATATATATATATATATATGTCGCTCCAGTAGATATGTAAAAACACATGTGTATTCAAATGCATCATACTGTCGAGATTTCAAAGAAATTGGTAAAGAATTCTTGGAGATTTAAGATTTTGAACAAATGAACTTTACCTTTTTGTTTACATAGACAGTTATTATATGTATTTATGTAACATATACAAAATCTGAAACATGGAACTTAGGAAGGCAGGATATGGTGTGGATGGGGCCTTATTCAGTTACCATTGGTTTGCTCAGTTTTTTTTAAAAAAATCACGTACACTTTATTTGAAACCAATTGCAAATGAGGTTGACAATAAGGAACAATTATCAAATTTGACTGTTAAGACACAATTTCTAATAAAAAAACTCCTTAAACAAGTTGCACTCACGGCCGAAGGCCTTATTGACCATAAATTCAAATTATTTGGCGGCTGAAGGGCTGGATAGAAAATTTTTAAGAACAGTTAAACTTCTCCAAGAGATACTATTTTTTTTAAAAAAAGCACAATCTTCAAAATTTCACTATTAAGAGACAATATCTAATTAAAAATTTTCTACACAAATTGCACTCATGGCTGAATGCCTTATTGACCAGAAATTCAAATTATTTGGCGGCTGAAGGCCTGGACAGAAAATTCTTAAGAACAGTTTAACTTCTCCAAGAGATACAATTTTTTTTAAAAAACACAATCTTCAGTATTTCACTATTAAGAGACAATATCTAATTAAAAAATCTCTAGACAAATTTCATTCATGGCTGAAAGCCTTACTGACCAGAAATTCAAATTATGTGCCAGCTAGATGCTCCAAAAGTAATAACTCAAAAAGACAATTTAACGGCTGAAGGCCTGGATAACAATTTTTAAAAACAGATAATCTTCTCCAAGAGACACTAAAATATTTTTTTAAAAAAGGAAAAACACACTCATCAAAATTTCACTATTAAGAGACAATATCCAATTAAAAAATTCCTTTAGACAAATTTCATTCAGGGCCAAATACCTTATCGACCAGAAATTCAAATTATTTGCTGGCTGAAGGCCCCAATAGCAATAACTCGAAAACAATTTAACGGCTGAAGACCAAGATAACAATTCCTAAGAACAGTTAAACTTCTCCAAGACACACTAAAATATTAAAGAAAAAAAAACACAATCATCGCAATGTGATCAAATCAAGGGAGAAGTGGGCCTCAGACAGTGCTAGAAGGATTGGCATGGGAAAAGTCGCTCCACTTCGTAATCGACCAGACAGGCAGCCAATAGTTGTATTCACTTAACCGGATGGCAACTCAAATTAGTGACAGCTTAAACGCAGACCAACACTCTTGCAAAATCTACCTAACGTCTGGTACGCAACACAATGATGACATAACTCAGGCAAAGCAGAACCGGTGGACGGCACTGCGTCTTCAGAATCCAATGTTTAGAACATCCAGAAGCAGAAGGAACCACTACGACAAAGGTAGTCTGAAAGAACAAAATATCCGAACCACAATCAAGGAGGCTATCGAACTACACGCCTTAAAATGGTTCAAATGGCTCTGAGCACTATAGGACTTAACATCTATTGTTATCAGTTCCCTAGAACATAGAACTACTTAAACCTAACTAACCTAAGGACATCACACACATCCATGCCCGAGGCAGGATTCGAACCTGCGACCATAGCAGTCGCGCGGCTCCGGTCTCAGCGCCTAGAACTACACGCCTTACCGGACAGCAGTGGCAAGGCAAGGAAAAGTACACTGCCGCGAAAATACGCTAAAGTCCAGGGCAGGTAACTGGGGCGTTAGAAGTAGGTGGTGGGGACTGCCAAGTGAGAGGTCACTCTCAGAAAAAGATACAATAACCAACGAAACAATAAAGTACTACGAGTCGGGGTGTGGAATGTCAAAAGTATGAACATGGCAGGGAAGCTAGGAAATCTGGGAAGGGAAATCTAGATATACTGGACGAGGATTTCTGGTCAGATGAGTGTAGGGTAGTATCAACAGCAGCAGTAGGATTTGTTATGAATAGGCTGGTAGGGCAGAAAGTGTGTTACTGTGAAGAGTTCAGTGATAGAGTTGTTCTCATCAGAATCGACTACAAATCAACATCGTCAACGATAGTTCAGGTGCACATGCCAAAGGCGCAAGCTAAAGATGAAGAGATAGTGACCTATATCAGAATATTGAAAGGGAAATCAGTAAGCAAATGGGGATGATAATCTAGTAATGATAAGGGATTGAAATGTGGTGTGGCTGAAGACGTAGAAGGAATGGTTTCGGGAGAACGTGGGCTTGGTACTGGGGATGAGAGTAGAAAAACTATTTGAGTTCTGCAGTAAATTTCAGCTAGTAATAGTGAATACCCATAGAAGTATCACGAAAGGAGGAGGAATACTTGCAAACATTTCTGTTACTTGCTAACATTTCTGTTAGATTACATCACGGTCATACAGAGTATCTGAAACCAGATACGGGATTTTGAGGCATACCGAGGAGGAGATGTAGACTCAGATCACAATTTAGTAGTGATGAAGAGTAGGCTGAATTTTAAAAGACTAGTCAGGAAGAACCAATGGGATAGGGAAGTATAAGCAATGAAGAGGTACCCTTGAAGTTCTCTGAGGGCATATATATTGTAATACTAGAAGTTTCATCTGAATTGCAGTGGGCATCTCTTATAAGGACATCAGAGAAGTTGCAAAGAAAAACATAGATACGAAGAGGGTAACTGCGAAGAAACCATGGGTAGCAGAAGAAATACTTCATTTGATCGACCAAAGAAGGAAGTACAAAAATGTCCATGGAAATTCAGAAATACAGAAATACAAGTCAGTTATAACCCAGTAAATAAGAAGTGCAGGGAAACTAAGGAGAAATGTCTAATGGAAATTGTGGAAAAATTGAAACATACATGTTTGTCGGAAGGTCTGACTTCAGTATATAGAAAACCTTGGGTGAAATTAGAAGGCAGGGTAGTAACTTTAAGAGTCCAATGAGAATTCCACTGTTAAATGCAGAGCAGCGAGCAGTTTATGATAGACCTCGGAGTCGGCGGGAGGAAGAATGACAGCCACCATTTTCAGCCACTACCACAGCACTCCTGACAGCAGTCAAGAGTTTTCTGAATACGTCACAGCTCAGTGAGGCATTTGCTGTATATCTGTCTAAATATGTTCACTTTAAAAAAAAAGTAAAGTTAAGATCTGTGTGTCACTTGCAAATCTGCAGCGGATCTAAATTACTAATGCTTCGATGTCTCGGGAACAACTGGTTTTCGAGCCTTATTTTCGAGTATTCTGACGATTACACAGAGTCTAAATTTCCTTATTTTCGAGTATTCTGATGATTCCAACAAGACTTAACAAATCCTACGTTACGATCTTTATTCACGATTATTTCGTAAACGAAAGCGTAGTGGTCCAAATCCTCTCAAAGTAATTACTTATGAATGGCACCAGTCTATGCTTCCGACGATCTTCGAAATCGGTGGGTTACCGGGTCTATTTTTTATGAAAATAATCGTAAAATTGCACACGATAGTAAACACTTTAACTGAGGAGGAGGAACCTTCTTCTCTTTACAATTATCTTCAAAACCATATGATATAGCCATATTGTTTTTGGATAAACAGTGAGCCAACTCCCGTTGATTTGTATCTACAGGCAAATAGTTATCTCTGTTAGACTCAGCGTGAAGAGTACTTCGTACATGTTGCGCAGAGCCTACGAAGACATGGACGCAAGTAGTCAACGAGGCATTGTGCAAGCTGGTGGTGGCTCTATTATGGTGTTGGCTGTTTTACATGGGATGGACTGGGTTCTCTGTTCCAACTGAACCGGACATTGACTGGAAATGGGTATGTTCTAGTACTTGGAGGCTATTTCAAGGAATTCATGTACCCAAACAGTGATGAAACCTTTTATGGATGACAAAACGTCATGTCACCGAGCCACAATTGTTCGTGATTGGCTTGAGGTGACATAGTAGGTGAAATTCGTTGAAATGTGACATTTTCTCTTTTCTACTCCTTAATGTACTTTATACTTTCAAAAATGTGTGTGAAATATTATCGGACTTGACTGCTAAGGTCATCAGTCCCTAAGCTTACACACTACTTAACATAAATTATCCTAAGGACAAACACACAAACCCATGACCGAGGGAGGACTCGAACCTCCACCGGGACCAGCCGCACAGTCCATGACTGCAGCGCCGTAGACCGCACGGCTAATCCTGCGCGGCACTTTGTACTTTCCTGAACGTTTAGGTATATAATACATTAAAATCACACAATTGTGAGACCTTCAAATAATATTTTGAATGTTGACGTGTGACTGTCAAATTTCGCGGCTATGCATGTTCTGCCACAGTTGAGCAGTCATATCTTGGGAACTAAACTGTCTAGAAGGCTGTGAAATGCTTTGTTTTGTGCCTACTGCTAAGTCTCAGAAGTTGGCAATACGGATAAAGAAATCAGTCCTTTGTTTCTGATACTAGTTTTCGTTGAGAGTAGTGTGATTATCGGTTATTTTTGTACGAAGGTAACTTCTATTCCTTTTTATACATAAATAAACTGTCTATTCGTAAAAGTAACTTCAAGAAAGCCAAATTTGCGGGTAACAGATACATGAGATCTGCTGGAAACACGTGTGCTAGAAGTGAAGGAAACCGCGATAATGTTCCTGAAGTGACTACGCCCCCTAGTGTAACGAAAAGGAAAGTAACTTTAGAAACAGCTGACAGTGGTAAAAGTAATGGTATTATGGACGACGTCATTATTGATCTGAGAATCCTTGCACAAGTTCTTTCTGAAACTGTCTCTTGCTGTCTTTGTGAAGGTGAAGTTAAACTTTATGAGGATATTGGAGCTAGAATAGGTGTCGTGCCTAAATTAATTATAAAATGTCAGAAGTTCAAAAACGAAAAAGCATTTCATACTTCATCAAAATGTTCAGGTAATGAATTGTATGAAACTAATGTGAGACTGTTCTATGGTCTTAGATGCATTGGTAAAGGTGCAAGGGCTGATAATGGTCTCTGCAATGTGTTGAATTTGCCAAAATCACCTTTTATGTATATGAAATATGTAACAGCAATTGGGGACTGTGAAAATGCTATAGCTGACGTTTCAGTGGTTGCTGCTACATCAGAAGCTGTCGAAAAAATGAGGGTGACACAGACATCAGCATCGCTGTGGATGGATCCTGAAAATAGTTTGGGTTTATTTCTAAAAATGGTTTTAAATCTACAAAAAGTATTGACACTGGAAAAGTTTTGAATTTTGAAGTTCTCAGTAAGTACTGCCAAGGTTTTACAGTGAACCAAAGAACAGATTACTTCATAAGCAGCAGTGTATAAAAAATTATTATGGTACAAGTGGAGGAATGGAGGTAAAAGGAGAAGTAAACATTTTACAGCGTTATCAGAAGGAGAGAGGTGTCAGATATGTGAATTACTTAGGTGATGGAGACGGCAAGACTTTTATTGCAGTACAAAACAGTTAAGCCATATGGCGTTTCTATACAAAAACTTGAGTGTGTTTGACATGTCAAGAAAAGGATGGGAACACGTTTGCGTAACCTAAAAACCATGCTGGGTAACACAAAACTGTCTGATGATAAGACAATAAAATGTGATGGAAGACTAATGGACAAAGTAATTGATGAATTACAGGAATGTTAAGTGAAGGCCATTAGAGATAACTGTAACAATTTAGAGAAGATGAAAAGAGCTGTGCGGAGCAATTTCTTTCATAGAATATCAACCGATGAGAAGCCATGTTATGCTTTGTGTCCACCTCCACTAAACACTTGGTGTAAATATAGTCAAGCTGAATTTTTTGGCATCCTGCATGAATTTACACATGAACATTCTCTTCCTTTGGCAGTAATGCAGGCAATCAAACCTATTTAAAGAGATCTGTCAAATTCTGAGCTGCTAAAGAAGTGTTTACATGAGAAGACCCAGCATGTGAATGAGTCCTTCAATAATGTTGTGTGGTGCCATGTGCCTAAAAATGTATTTGTTGGCTTTATCACTCTAAAGTTAGAAGTGTCTGATACTGTAATAACTTTTAATCGTGGGAAGTATGAAATATTTATGGTTCTGGAGAAGTTAGGGATAAGATTTGGACAGAACACAGCTAAAGAACTGCGGGAACTGGATGAGCTTCGTGTATGTGAAACAGAGTTAGCTGCTCAGCAAATGACAAAAGAAGCAAGAAAGAAAAGGAGGAGGCAAGCACTGGGCTGTTGTGACATTGAAGAAGACACAGACTATGGACCAGGGCAATTCTAGTGCATAAAAGACGCAGAAATGTAAGTCTGTATAAGAATTTGTAATAAAAAAGTTTTAAACCTCACTATCTCTGAACTACGTTTTTTGCAATAAATGACCAGTTTCATAAAAAACTACTGATGGTAGAGACATGAAATTTTATCAGCATGTCAATTGTGAGATTCAAAACATGTGAAACTAGAATAATTAAAAGTCCTGAGTTGTTTTGTTTTTATGTTCATTTATTCACAAAATTCTGTCTAAATAGTGAGTGTTTGAAAAAAAAAAAGAGAAAAAAAGGTAAAGTGCCCCACAATGCAATTTTAGTAATAATTCTAATTCAATGTATCTAGAAAGGTGCATTCAATAATTATGGAAAATTGTAAGATGGTGTCTTAAAAAGTTTCCAAGATAATGGATCACAAAATTCGATAATTTAACATTGGCGGCAAAGGACATACAATGTCCCGTTGAACAACATTGTGAACAACTCGTGCGATGATTTGGCCAACAAGATACCCAATTTGAATCCCATCGAACATTTATGGGACATAATGGAGGGGCCAGCCCTTGCACGAAATCCAGCACCGGCAACACTTTCGTAATTATGGGCGGCCATAGAGGCAGCATGCCTCATTATTTATGCAGGGGACTTCCAACGAGTTCTTCATGTCACGTCGAGTTGCCGCACTACGCCTTGTAAATAGGAGGGCCGACACGATACTGAAAGTAATCCCATGACTTTTACCACCCCACTGTATAACCATGTTGTTTTTAGAAAAACAGTAAGCCAACTCCAGTTGATTTGTGTCTTCAGGCAAATAATTGCCTCTAGACTACTCAGCGTGAACGGTACTTCGTATCCCGATTCGTAGGGTCCATGCCTTCTCAGACTCTGGACGTTTGTCATCTTCCTTAGCCGACCTTGAGGCTAGCGATGAGGATAATGAGGGGGTATCGAAGTCTATAGTTTTTTTGCCTTGCTCTGGTACCATTTGTAAAGGATTGGGTGTGTTCTGAGGAAACATGATGTGATATCTTTTCTCGACTACGTTCCGAGAATAAGACCCTGTAAAAAACCATCTTGGTTTGTGCAATATGTATACAATATCCAGCGAACTGCCGCATGTGATTCATCGGTCAGACCATCAGGACAGTGGGGGAATGATACATAGAGCACAAACGCCACCTTACAACAACCGACAAAATCTGAGGTATCAAACCCCCATTGGTACTTTTCATTTGATGGGATATAGCAGCACAGAGAGTACAGTGTTGTTCACAGTTACTGGGGTAGAGTTACTGAATGACCTATTGAGATTAAAATCAAGTGGCCTTACATATAAAGACGGCGGTTTTTGTTTAAATTTTACAGGGAACCCTGATATTTCGCTGGACAAAAAACAGCAGGACAGAGCTAGTGCTACCAGATCATCTGCTGTTAATTACTATTTCGCTCTCGATTTGGTCTTAGGTTGGTTACGGTGTGTATTGTCTTTCTGCATAAAAAATCTTTAGTCTTGGTTCGTGTAGCTCTACATATGGGCATGCTCTGCCATCTATTTGGCGAAACAGGTCCCTTTTGCCTGTGTATATGTGTTAGTTATGACGTGTCTCGTCAGGCTGGTGGGCGCACAGCATCTCCATGTCATCCTTCAACACGTACAAATTTTCTACAGATGGCTACTAGATTTACCATGAAGAATCATTCTTGTCTAAGCCAGTGTACGGAACAGCTGACTATTTATGGAACCGTTGCATATATTGTTCTCAGTCTAATACCTGCTATACTATTCCAAATATGAGCTTTCGATCCGACTTTTACTCATGCAGTTGGACACTTTCATATATCACCGCCATCCTCTGAGATTAATACCTGGTCTGATCATGGTGATGTTATAAACTACATACTGTTATTGTCCTAGTATTTACGAATGCATGTTATTGCATTACTACCGCTAATGATGCTTTTCAACTCATATTCACCGCTTTTTCGCATTTTGAGCTATCTGAAGGTGGTTGCAGATAGCAACCGAAACGAGTTATCATACTTTAGTTATGGTAACAAAATTGCGGCATTAAAAGTTTTTTAGTTTAAAAAATTAAAATGTTAAAAAATATTTTATAAACCACATTAAGACCGACAGCTCCTCCCTGACGATGCCAGGCTTCAGTGGTATTTAAACTCATTACTTTCTCCTTGAATTGACCATATAGCTCTTAAAATGAGCACTACGCTGTCTTCTACCTGTGCTCACTAACTATACAAAATTTGTCGAGGAAGTCTTTCGTTCCTCATCAACTGAGGTGCCCAATCCATCTGAGTTCGCGACCATTGATGATAGCTTGTAACCTCCCTGCAGAAATTGATTAAATGTTTAACCTCCTCACACAAGAAATGTTAAATAATAATGAAAAATGGAGCCAAGCGTAACCTCCCCACAAAAATTTAAAAAATGGTAATTGACCATAAACCTCACAATAATATTGATTAAATAATCAACCATGAATCAAATGTAACCTCCTAACAGAAATAATAATATCTGGTAAATTTTATAAGGACAGCAGCGCTGACCTTCGGCCCTGTATTCTGAATAAAAAAGCAAAAATTCTTACCTCAATAAAAGACTGCAAATATATCTGCTCTTAATTATACATTCTTCGACACAGCTTCGTGCAATGCTGGCGTATATATATTTTTTGATTCTTGGAAGTAACGATAATGCATTGGAGATTGAAATGAATGCTTTTCTTTAAAAGAGTTACTATATATTATAAAAATTATTATTGGGGCATTTTTTCTGAACAAATTAAATTACAATTAACATACATTATTAATTATGCGCAAGGCTGCTTCTTTACCTTCTACAACAATACTCATCCTCCGGAACCCTGACCAGAGTCGCGCGCAGAGCACACAGCCGATGCATGCCGACTCCCGCAGACTACTACTATCCACTCGCTACTGTATCCGACCGACTACTATTGTCGACTCGCGCAGACTAGTGCAGACTCGCGACAAGCAACAACTAACAATAAACTACTCTCTGGTCAGAGATTCTGTCATGCTTCGCCCATCGCCGGCGAAGCATTCTCCTTACATAACCCTCCACTGGGGGGGCAAAAATTTGGCAGCGATGGTGAGTCAATTAGACTTGCCATGAACAACAAATGTTTCATAATTAATTAACTTTACAATCACAGAATATATACATATATATATATATATAGGTGCAGAACATGAAATAAAATATAGTGCACATGCACTGAGTACAGACATATCAAGCAACGACAAAATGTATACACAATGAGTACAAAACATATTAACAAATGGCAAAAGTGCACACGCACTTTAGTTCAGAACATATCAAGTAAAAACAAAATGCAATGAATACAAATCATATTAACAAAATGACGAAAGTGCACACGCACTGTAATAGAGAACATATCTGGAAATCACAAAAAAAATGTGTACGTAATGAGTATAAATGGCATAAAGTGCACACGCACTGTAAAACTCTCTAATATTTTTACAACAAATAAACATAATGAGTACAAATCATATTGAGAAATGACAAATGTACACACGCACTGAAGTTAAGAACATATCAGCAAATCACAAAAATGTATATGCAATGAATACAAATCATGTTAACAAACTGACGAAAGTGCACACGCACTGTAATACAGAACATATCTGGGAATAAAAAAAAATGTATACGTAATGAGTACAAATCATATTAACAAATGGCATAGAGTGCACACGCACTGTATATGTCTTTATCATTTTACAAGAATTAGGATAGGAATGGGAAGGATTGCGTCATGGTTGTAGCACTTTAGGTTGCATGCAGCTGCACTGAAAGTCCATATCTTTCTACAGAAGCACAACACCAAGTGAGACAATCTGAAGCTCTTTTCCTTGAAGTATTAGTCAGTGTAGCCAAGACACTGAAATGTCGTAATAATATTCCATGCTATCATTTTGGTAGTACCCTAGGTACACCAAACAGTGGGACCATAATAACATCTCCATCGCTCAAGGTGGTGGACAGCATGTCGTGTCAACACCATGTTCTTGTAAATGATTAATGGAAAATCTCATATGAGGTGTGAAACAAATACTAACAAAGAGATAGAGGGGCTGGCCAGTACTTACCTCAGCTCAGTACAGCCGATAGATACACATAAAACACATAAAACAGAACCGAAAATTTACGTTCCTAGCTTTCGGAACAAATGTTCCTTCATCGGGGAGGAGAGAGGGGAAAGAAAGGGAAGAAGGGAAAGGAGATTCAGTTACTCACAACCCAGGTTATGAAGCAACAGGGAAAGGAAAATAGGGAGGGTAGCAAGGATGGAGGCATGGTTGTCAAAGGGAAGCCAAAGATATTCTGCTGTAAGTACTGTGCCAGCTTCAAACCAAAGAGGATGCATACAGAAGTAAAGAGGTATATAGTATAAAGATAAACACAACTATGTAGGATGAAAAGATGCGTGAATGGCTAAAGAGGAAAGGGAAACAGGAGAAGACTAAAGAGTAAATTGGATTGAGGTTGTTTAACGTAGGTTCAGCCCAGGGGGATGGCGGGATGAAAGGATGTGTTGGAGCGCTAGTTCCCATCTGCGCAGTTCAGAGGGACTGGTGTTGGGTGGGAGAAGCCAAATGGCACATACGATGTAGCAGGTTCCTAGGTCCCTAGAATTATGCCGGAGGGCATGCTCCGCTACTGGGTATTGGGCATCTCCTAGGCGGACAGTTCGTCTGTGTCCGTTCATGCGCTCAGCCAGTTTAGTTGTTGTCATGCCGATGTAAAAGGCTGTGCAGTGCAGGCATGTCAGTTGATAAATGACATGTGTAGTTTCACACGTGGCCCTGCCTTGAATTGTGTATGTTTTACCAGCAGCGGGGCTGGAGTAGGTGGTTGTGGGGGGATGCATGGGGCAGGTTTTGCAGCGGGGTCGGTTACAGGGGTAGGAACCGCTGGGTGGAAAAGGTAGTCTGGGAATATTGTAGGGTTTAACAAGGATGTTACAGAGGTTAGGGGGGCGACGAAAGGCAACTCTGGGTGGTGTGGGGAGAATTTTGTCAAGGGATGATCTCATTTCAGGGGTTGACTTGAGAAAGTCATATCCCTGGCGGAGTAATTTGTTGATGTTTTCGAGGCCAGGATAATATTGGGTGACAAGGGGGATGCTTCTGTGTGGTCTGGGGGTAGGAACATTGTTGTTGGATGGGGAGGAATGTGTTGCTCGGGAAATCTGTTTGTGGACAAGGTCTGCGGGATAGTTGTGGGAGAGGAAAGCATTGGTCGGGTTATTGGTGTAATTGTTGAGGGATTCGTCACTGAAGCAGATACGTTTGCCACGAATACCTAGGCTGTAGGGAAGGAAGCGTTTGATGTGGAAAGGATGGCAGCTATCAAAGTCAAGGTACTGTTGTTTGTTTGTGGGTTTGATATGGACAGAGATGTGGCTGTGAGCTTCAACAAGATGAAGGTCAACATCCAGGAAGGTGGCTTGGGTTTTGGAGAAGGACCAGGTGAAATTCAGATTCGTAAAGGAGTTGAGGTTATGGAGGAAATTAAGGAGTGTTTCTTGACCATGAGTCCAGACCACAAAGATGTCATCTATAAACCTATACCAGGCCAGCGGAAGCAGCTGTTGGGTCTTCAGGAAAGCCTCCTCCATGCGGCCCATAAAGAGGTTGGCATAGGACGGAGCCATCTTGGTTCCCATGGCCGTTCCCCTGATTTGTTTGTAGGTCTGGCCTTCAAAAGTGAAGTAATTATGGGTGAGGATGAAGTTGGTAAGTGTGATAAGGAACGAGGTTTTTGGAAGATCTTCGGGTGGGCGTTGGGAGAGGTAGTGCTCAAGGGCAGAGAGACCATGGGTATGTGGGATGTTTGTGTAAAGGGATGTAGCATCTATGGTGACAAGAAAGGTTTCAGGTGAGAGAGGAGTGGGAATGGATTTGAGGCGTTCTAGGAAGTGGTTTGTGTCTTTGATGTAGGATGGGAGTCTGCGGGTGATAGGTTGGAGGTGCTGGTCTACCAGAGCTGAGATACGTTCGGTTGGGGCTTTGAAGCCTGCTACAATGGGACGGCCAGGATGGTTCTCTTTGTGGATTTTGGGTAATAGGTAGAAGGTAGGGGTACTTGGCTCAGGTGGAGTGAGTAAGTCTATGGAAGCCATTGTGAGGCCTTGTGAGTGACCTTGGATTTTTGTTCTTGTAAAGTAGACCAACGTAGAATTAGTGCAAAACCCAAATATAGTGCTCCATGATCATGAGGATAGACAGGACAAATGGATATTGCAGTAATTTCTGGTAATTAGGTCAGAAGGTGAAGGACATTAGGTCACATAGTAGTCTTCATTGAGAATTAGACTAGTCTAACAACTGATTTGAGTAACTGGTGGCACTCATCGCCCAGTTACTGAACATTTCTGTACCATGTATGTAGTATTACAGAATAATGTTCATAAATTATCTGAATATAGTAATTATTGGCACTCATTGCCCAGTTACAAACCATCAGAAGTCATCATTCAAAACAGAAGCTAATGAATGGCATAGTATTAACATAATTCACTTAATTATAGTAATCATTGGCATCATAGGTCATCTTATTACAGTAATCAGTGGCATTCATTGGTCAGCTACAAAGGATTTTTTTTTGTATTTTGCAGAAGTCATTATTCAAAATGAGTTAATTATTGGCATACCATTTATACATAATTAATCTAATTATAGTAATCATTGGCATCATAGGTCATCTTATTACAATAATCAATGGCATTCATTGGCCAGTTACAAAGCATTTTTTTTATTATTCAGCAGTCATTATTCAAAATGAGTTAATTATTGACATACCATTTATACATAATTAATATAATTATAGTAATCATTGGCATCATAGGTCATCTTATTACAATAATCAGTGGCATTCATTGGCCAGTTACAAAACATTTTTTTTGTATTCTTTAGAAGTCATTATTCAAAATTAGTTAATTATTGACATAGCATTTATACATAATTAATCTAATTATAGTAATCATTGGCATCATTGGTCATCTTATTACAATAATCAGTGGCATTCATTGGCCAGTTACAAAGCATTTTTTTGTATTCTTCAGAAGTCATTATTGAAGTGACATACTATTCAGAGCTGATCAGTATTACTCAGAACTCTCTTAAACTAGTAGCATTATTTGGGACTGGTAATTACTTTCTTTGCTTTTGAGTTATTGCTGCAAATGAAGATGTGTAACATCATTCGTCATGAGTCAGCTGTAGCAAGGTTATGAAACAAGTAGAGTATATGTGATCACATTCATAAACGACATAGGTTTAATAACAACTATGTATACCACATTAATTTCATGAATAATTTCTCCTGCAAAATGTACAAAATGGATCATGAAACTGAAAGAAGAAACGCATATTATGCTGAAAAGTAGTGAACTTCGAATTAACAGGTAGTGAAATGTGTATTACAATATATATGTTCTCTAGCTGTCCTTCCCAAAACCTTCAGTCATCATACCATGCGATATAAGACATACTGTCAAAACGAACTGCAACAAATACTTAAATAACTACATAGCATCTCTTAACTAACAGCAAATATATAAACTTCATCATTATTTTCATCTGCAAAGAAAAACTTCATTATCCATATCACCATAACTCCATTATTATCATCACCTGTAAAGAAAAACTTCATTATCCATAGTAGCATATTCTTCATCATTATTCATCACCATTCATTATCATCTGGAAAAAAATCACTTCATTATTCATTATACAACTATTCCTTATTTCTAGCATATTTCATCACTAAAACTAAGATGTGTAGTTCTGTCTGACAGCCTGCATCAATCGCCTGAAAGAAAAAATCAGTTAAGACTGCTATCATACGATGTGTATAGTATATTCTTGTTAATGCTTGTTAATTCTGATCCATTTACTCTTCAACACGAGGTATTGCATCCTCTTTCGTTCATTCCGAAGGTGAAATTCCCATTTCTGTTTAATTTATTTCGTTTATACGTTATTTCTTTCTGAAAATGATGAACAAGGATTAATGTCTTGCATTTCATTCATATACACATTAGATAAAAACTGGTTTATAGTAACATAATTGAGCATACAGCATAGCATGACAGAAAACGTAATATGTCAAAAACATCGACAGTGTTCAGAAGCAAAAATGTACACAGTGTATCACAATGTAGCAGCAAAAAAAAAAGAAAAAGTAAAGCAGTCACGATGTGAGACATCATACGGCAAAATGTTAAAGTCAGCTGATGTTTGTTATATCTTAAATATTTCATAGTGCATACAAACAACAGGAAAACAATCATACATACATTAAAAAATGGAAAATATGCACGGTCTGATGTGTGTAACGACAAGAAATGTGATCTTCTTTGTGTACAGCTTGTATGTTGTGTAGTTAATGGAGGCGAGAATTGAAGACTTTAATGGAGAGAAAATTTGATAAAATTAATATATCACTAGATAGAATTGCATAATTATTCGTAAGATACGTAATTTTATCTGAAAAATGTGCACTGTCTGATGTGTAACGACAAGAAAAGCGACCTGCTAACCTTACCTTGCCGGACATTTGCCATGAAAAAATACGACAATCATCAGTAAGTAGTCACATAAATACAATTGAATAAGTGGTCATAAAATGTATAAGTTCATCAGGAAAAATATGCACGGTCTGATGTGTAACGACAAGAAGAGCGACCTGCTAACCTTACCCTGCCGGGCACTTACTAGAAAAAATTACGATAACCATCAGTAGGTGTTCATGTGAATATAGTCCGCCCCAGTAGCTGAGTGGTCAGCGTGACGGATTGCCGTCCTCTGGGCCCGGGTTCGATTCCCGGCTGGGTCGGAGATTTTCTCCGCTCAGGGACTGGGTGTTGTGTTGTGTTCATCATCATTTCATCCCCATCCGGCGTGCAGGTCGCCCAATGTGGCGCCGACTGTAATAAGACCTGCGATATGGTGGCCGGACCTGCCCCGCGAGGGGCCTCCCGGCCAATGACGCCAAACGCTCATTTCCATTTCCATGTGAATATAATTGCATAAGCGGTCATAAAAAATTAGGAAATGGCATTACAGTGTGATAAATCATAAAGTATCTTCATTCAATAAAAGGTTTGACGTTCGACACGTGGTGGTTCCCTTTGGTTTTTTCTGGTTCTCAAAGTTTCGACGTGTACTACATTGGGGTGAGGAATGCTGCGAATCCGATATGGACCTGCGTATAGAAGCTCAAATCTACTGCATCTACTCTTTCCTTTGTTGGATAAATAGTGTGTACGTACTAATATCTTCTGTCCAATGTGAAAGTCACGGCGTGTACAAACCTGTTTTTGCTGTCTTCTCCGGCGCTAAGCGGCACGTTTGATGTTGTTCAGCGCAATGTCAATTATTTCATGGTGTAGGAGACGTAGGAAATGTTACTAATTCTTTAATTTTGTTAGGTGGTTCAACATTTTTCAGTATAACAGACGGAGATAGCATAGTATATTCATTTGGTATGGAATTAATTACATCTTGGAATGAGAGTATGTGTGTGTCCCAATCAATATGTCTTTTATGGCAGTAAATTCTATACAGTTTACCAATTTCGTCCATTAATCGTTCACAAGGGTTCGAAGAAGCATGGTACCTGGATATATAGACCGGAGAAATGTTTCTAGCTCGTAACATACGTGTCCATATAGCAGCTCGAAACTGTGATCCATTGTCGGAAATTACGTTCAACACATGCCCTACATGAAATAGAAAATGTTTTACAAACGCTTTCGAAACAGTTTTAGCAGTAGCTTTGCGTAACGGAGTGAAGGTAACAAATTTTGAAGTGAGTTCAACAGCGACAAAGATGTAGCAAAAACCTCTATTAGTTCTGGGAATTGGACCAAAAATGTCTACAGCGGCCATGTGTCTTAATTTAACAGGTACAATGGGATGTAATGGAGGAATTTGTGACGTCGTATCTGATTAAGCTTTTTGACAGATTTTACATGACGCTAAAACTCGTCGAATACGTTTCTCCATGTTGGTAAAATAACAGTTCTGTCTCAGTATAAGAAAACATTTTCTAGCTCCGTAATGTGCGTAACTTAAATGAGTATACCAGATTAATTTGTTAACAAGTTCGTCAGGAATGCATAATAACCAATTATTGCTGTCAGGATGAGAGCGGCGAAACAGAATGTCATTGCGTACAGTGTAATGGTTTCTAATGGTAACATTATTCCTATCTTGCCAAAGGTGTTTAATTTCTTTCCACACGTTGTCTTTACTCTGCTCTTGTGCTATGTCTTGTAATGACGACGAAATGAAGTTTTCAAATGCAACTTGTTGAATGTACATGACGCTGAAATTTGCTTTGCAGAAGTTGGTTGCGATGGCTTGCTGATTGTTGTTAAGAGAACGGGATAGTGCGTCTGCTACAATATTTTGTGTACCGGGAATGTGAACAATTGTAAAATTAAATTCTTGTAAATAAAGTTTCCATGTACTTAATCTGTCGTGTGTAAATTTAACCGAAAGTAAAAACCGTATCGCTCTGTGGTCTGTGTAAACGGTAGTATGTCTTCCATAAAGAAAATGCCGAAATGTCGTAAATGCCCAAACAACACACAATGTTTCAAGTTCTGTAACAGAATAATTGCGTTCAGCAGGTGACAGAATGCGACTAGCAAAGACTATGTTTTTAATTACTGTAGTGCCATCTTCTTCAATTTCCTGAAAAATGTGTACGCCTAAAGAGGTGTTAGAACTGTCGGTGGCAATGGAAAAATTTCTAGTAAGATCTGGGTGTGATAAAAGTGGTGTATTCAACAAAGCATGTTTCAGATTGACTAATTCAGACTATTGGTTTTTCATGTAAAAGTATGTCTCAGATGTCGTCAAAAGTAATAACATTTTCGTGTACAAAATTCTCTGTGTCAAAAGTATTGCTTGCGTTACTAGAAGATGCAACCTGTACTGTATCTAGTCAAATTCTATCTGATGCGCTATTATTTTCAGGAGGATGCTGTGGAATTTCCACTATTTGTACTGTTCTGTTATTTCTTCCTGACGTATTACGTTCGGGATGATACCTACTGTCTGGTTCATTCATGATAATATGTTGTTGCGGATGATTTTGCTGTTGGTAAGACCGATTGTTATTATATTTACGCTGAAAATTGTGCTCATTACTTTTACGTCTGTCATGACAGTCATTTCTATACGGTGCATTGCGCTAGGAATTGAAATGGTGTGTTGTCTGTACGTAGTTATTTCATTGTTGCTGTGCATTACTATTTGTTGGAGCTGACGCTATACGTGCAGGCGGCGAAACATTAAAGCTTAGTTGACCTCGTACATTACATTGTTGGTTAGGTATGCTAACCGGCTGGTTTTGTTGCTGTTGCGGAGAAAAACCTCTATTGTTACCAAAATGTGTTTGCGACTGCTGAAAATTTTACACATACTGATGATTAAATTTTTGTCTGTTATTAAACTTCTCGTAGTTGTCATTTCTAGAGCGTCTAATGAAAAATGTCACTTTCGGTAAAAGTTGTCTTATCGGGTTTTCTTTGCACATTCTTACACATAGATAGGGCGATAGTTGAAGAGCTGTACTGATAGATATAAAGGATAGTAGAAGAGAAGGCATCAGTGCAGAAAACTACAGATGAAACAGCACTACTACGGCTCAGGGCCCTGTACACGCTACGGCACATATTCATTAAAGAGTAATGAATCCCCTGAGGTTAATTACGCGCTGCAAATAAATTTTAGTTTTCGCGTTACAGGCAATGCCGTTGAAAATTCAGAAGCAAATTGCTGTATCCATGCTAATTCTAATTTCTGCATTACAGGCAATGCTGTTGAAAATACAAAGGCAAATTGTCATATCCAGTTCAATGCGTGTACCTGTGCTTTGTCATTTTTAAATACCTTAGATTTTCTTACGGATAAAAATTGCTCGTAATCAACGTTATCGTCACTGAATGTGTGAACAGGTTCAGAGTTGCATAAGAATCTGTTTGTCTGTGTCTTTTCGGATTTTAAGTCACGTAGTTTCTGTAAATTACTTAAGTTATACCGGCTGTATGAGTGTGAGAAATGTTCGGAATGTGCCATATGCTGTGACGTGTTATTAACTGAAATATTTTTTTTATCTCTGTCACTTCTTGCTGTAAAGTTGACAATTTTCTACGTAATGTACACTCCTGGAAATGGAAAAAAGAACACATTGACACCAATGTGTCAGACCCACCATACTTACTCCGGACACTGCGAGAGGGCTGTACAAGCAATGATCACACGCACGGCACAGCGGACACACCAGGAACCGCGGTGTTGGCCGTCGAATGGCGCTAGCTGCGCAGCATTTGTGCACCGCCGCCGTCAGTGTCAGCCAGTTTGCCGTGGCATACGGAGCTCCATCGCAGTCTTTAACACTGGTAGCATGCCGCCACAGCGTGGACGTGAACCGTATGTGCAGTTGACGGACTTTGAGCGAGGGCGTATAGTGGGCATGCGGGAGGCCGGGTGGACGTACCGCCGAATTGCTCAACACGTGCCAGTCGACCTGGGACCGGACTGCAGCGACGCACGGATGCACGCCAAGACCGTAGGATCCTACACAGTGCCGTAGGGGACCGCACCGCCACTTCCCAGCAAATTAGGGACACTGTTGCTCCTGGGGTATCGGCGAGGACCATTCGCAACCGTCTCCATGAAGCTGGGCTACGGTCCCGCACACCGTTAGGCCGTCTTCCGCTCACGTCCCAACATCGTGCAGCCCGCCTCCAGTGGTGTCGCGACAGGCGTGAATGGTGGGACGAATGGAGACGTGTCGTCTTCAGCGATGAGAGTCGCTTCTGCCTTGGTGCCAATGATGGTCGTATGCGTGTTTGGCGCCGTGCAGGTGAGCATGTTTGGGACTGGATGAAGCGTCGTCTCACGCGGTCTGCACGTCCAGCACGAACGCTGGTCCAACTGAGGTGCCAGGTGGAAATGGCATGGCAAGCCGTTCCACAGGACTACATCCAGCATCTCTACGATCGTCTCCATGGGAGAATAGCAGCCTGCATTGCTGCGAAAGGTGGATATACACTGTACTAGTGCCGACATTGTGCATGCTCTGTTGCCTGTGTCTATGTGCCTGTGATTCTGTCAGTGTGATCATGTGATGTATCTGACCCCAGGAATGTGTCAATAAAGTTTCCCCTTCCTGGGACAATGAGTTCACGGTGTTCTTATTTCAATTTTCAGGAGTGTATTATTAGATGAATCTATCTCACTGATTGTCTGCTGTAGATTTTGGAATTCTGGTGTTTGATTAAACGAAATCAGTGAAGTGTCGGCCGCGGTGGTCTCGTGGTTCTAGGCGCGCAGTCCGGAACCGTGCGACTGCTACGGTCGCAGGTTCGAATCCTGCCTCGGGCGTGGATGTGTGTGATGTCCTTAGGTTAGTTAGGTTTAAGTAGTTCTAAGTTCTAGGGGACTGATGACCACAGCTGTTAAGTCCCATAGTGCTCAGAGCCAGTCAGTGAAGTATCGTCTGATTTGCTGTCATTATTACTTTCAATAACGTCAATACGACTGGCCAATTCATCATATTTTTCAGTCAGTATTTTTACCTGATCATCGTTTTTAGTGTCAGAAGCATTAATTTGTTTTTGTATTTTACGTGTGGTTTCGTTCAATTTTTTAACGTCAGCTTTAATGACATCGGAATCCTGTGTTAGTTCTAATTGTTCGAGTCAGTCGGTCACTGTCTGAAAGTCTACTGTGTGTGTATCTGTTTTTGATTTTAGACAGGAAATTTCATCACGCAATTCGGTGTTCAACTGTTTGATAGTGTTAATTTCGTCTGATACTGTAGCAATATAGTTGTCTACGTATGTTTTTGCTTTCGCAAACAATTTACGTTTATCTTCCTGTCTCTGTACGGTAATTGTTTCCATGACTTGTCGTTTTACTTTATTTTGTTCCTGTATAAATTAACGAAAACGCGTTTCACTGTTTTGCAGGTGGTGATTAAAACGTTCGTCAATGTGCCTGTTCTGTTGGTCGAATTTCGCGTCTATTTTTGCATCCAGTGTGCGCAAAAGTTCTACTGTCATTAATTTAAACTCGTCGCGTAACTGTGTTGCTCTTTCAGAGCATTGTTTACCGACTGCACTAATTTCGCCTCTAAGTGATTCTGTTGTAGCTATTTGCATATCCCTTAATTCTTGAGCAACAGATCTAATTCCTTCACTACTTTTCCTAGCACAAGCCTCAATTTCCTCACTTAATTGTTCTTTAGTATCATGACACTGTGCAGCAACGGATGTAATCTGTTCACTAAGCTGTCTGTAATTGTTGTCTAATTTTTCATTAAGGTTGTCATGTTTTTCAATAAGTTGTTTGATCTGTTCACTAAGTTGTTTCGAATTGTTGTCTAATTTTTCATTAAGTTGTTTGTGATTGTTCTCTTGTCTTTCATTCTGTTGTTTGGCGTTTTCATTAAGTTGTTTGAAATTTGCACTATGTTGTAGCAATAGTGCCATAATGTGATCCAACCCAATATTACCTACTCTATTCTCTGTGCTGTTTGATGGTGTACCTCCAATTGTCACGTTTTGTGTAACCATTTGGTCATTCTGTGGTTCTCGAAAAGGTTTCCCAATCCGATGTGCACTGTTAGTCGCTACCTCGGAATCAAATAAATCTGCTGTACTTTGAGTACACTGTTCATTTTTGTTAGAAAAATTTGTCTGTTCATTACGTAAATTTTGTAAACCGAGCGTGTCGAACTGTGCAGCGTTCATTGCAACAGAACATCCCGCGTCATCAATTGTCGTTAAATAACAGAGGACACAATTGAATTCGTCTGTTCATCACTAGGATCAAAGTCAACATTAGTGGTCGGTACACACTGATTGTCTGTAATTGAAGGATTGTCATCATTACACTGCGTGTCGCCAGTACTATTGGTCAAATTATTAGAGTCGTTATTTCACTCATTATACATCGTGATGTACTATTAACAGTTTTTCGCGGCATTTTTCACAAAACAAAACTATTCACAAATGAAACAAAGACAATGCAAAATGCAACAAACACAATTATAACAAAGAGCAACAAATTGCCGATGATCTGTGGAAGAAAGAGTGACAAATTAGTAAATGCGTTGCGGCAAATGCTAATTACATTTAAGTAAATAAGAGCAGATATATGACTGCTTATCAGAAGATTCACAAAGAAATACGATCCTGGCAGGGTCGCCAAGTGTAACCACCCTGCAGAAATTGATTGAATGGAAATGGACCCAAGTGTAACCTCCTCACACAAAAAATGTTAAATAATAATGAAAAATGGAGCCAAGCGTAACCTCCTCACAAAAATTTAAAAAATGATAATTGACCATAAACCTCACAATAATATTGATTAAATAATGAACCATGAATCAAATGTAACCTCCTAACAGAAATAATAATATCTGGTAAATTTTATAAGGACAGCAGCGCTGACCTTCGGTCCTGTATTCTGAATAAAAAAGCAAAAATTCTTACCTCAATAGAAGACTGCAAATATATCTGCTCTTAATTATACATTCTTCGACACAGCTTCGTGCAATGCTGGCGTATATATATTTTTTGATTCTTGGAAGTATTGATAATGCATTGGAGATTGAAATGAATGCTTTTCTTTAAAAGAGTTACTTTATATTATAAAAATTATTATTGGGGCATTTTTTCTGAACAAATTAAATTACAATTAACATACATTATTAATTATGTGCACGGCTGCTTCTTTACCTTCTACAACAATACTCATCCTCCAGAACCCTGACCAGAGTCGCGCGCAGAGCACACAGCCGATGCATGCTGACTCCCGCAGACTACTACTGTCCACTCGCTACTGTATCTGACCGACTACTACTGTCGACTTGCGCAGACTAGTGCAGACTCGCGACAAGCAACAACTAACAATAAACTACTCTCTGGTCAGAGATTCTGTCATGCTTCGCCCATCGCCGGCGAAGCGTACTCCTTACAAGCTTCTATATTGTATATATCGGCCTGGTCAAAAACAGTAGGAATATACGTACTTTGGATGTGAATTATACAACAACATATAGTGTGAAACATGAGAACATTCTTTTGTAAATACTCGTCGTAAAAGTATTATAAAAAGAAAACTATACATGTAACTTTTATCACATGTAAGGAAAAAGACTTTTTTATATGTATCTAAACAGATCATTAAAATTCCGTAATAGGCACAACTGAAATTGATATCTGTGTATATATATAAAATTCTATGCATGATTCAGTGATTATTAGTGGGATTAATTTCACCACCGGTATACATGGTGTCTCCAAAGGTAGCCTACTACTTCAGTGTGTTATAGCACCCAAACTAATTAAGATATACATACCATGTTCGGTTGATGTGTTTGCGAGTGAGCCAGGTTGTCGTGAGTGAAGCGTAATGACAAAAGGTCAAGAAAAAGCTCAGTGTTTCTAATGGTTAATTCCGACCATGTAAGACACTCGCGTTTAAAGGAATTTCCAAACACGGTATAGGAGGCGACCACTCTAGTGGACGTCGACACGGCTGTGGTACAGGAATTTAACAAGTAAAGCCGACACACAACGAATACGAGTACAGTTGACCTTTTGGAGTTTACCGCATAAGTCTGTTTGGAGGCCGTCGAGGAGCTGCAAGTCCCTAGGGCGATTGTGCTCCATGTTGTATCCATACCGATTACAAGTGTTGCACACATTGAACCCAGACGACGAGCCGCAACCTGCAGTTCACAGTGAAAAATACTCACTGTTGACACATGGAAATTTTCTGAACAACCTATCATTATCTGACGAAGAAGCATTCCATGTATGTCGTAAGGTAAACACACAGTGTTGGGATCTGGGGCACAACGACTCAGCATTCTGATGGAACATGTATGACACAGTCTGAAAGTGAATGTGTGGTGTTGTTTGATGGTTGATCGCATAATAGTAAAAACATTGAATTCCAACAGTTACCTTGATACGGTGGAACTGTTTGCATTACCACAACTGGCTGACCGCCAAGTCACATCGTTCGCCAACAAGATGGGGTACTGCGACATGGGGCGTAGGTGTGTGATATGTTCTAGACCAGGTGCTTCCAGACCGTTCGTCAGCTAGCCCGCCTGACAAACCGATGGATTACTTTCTATGGGAGTGTTAAGGACAGAATCTTCATAACACATACCAATCTTGTCACTGATTTTAAGAACCGAATCTTTGCATCCATTGTCACAGTTGATGCGGATATATTGCGCCGAGTGTGATAGAGCTGATTCCCGTTTTTACGAAAGGCCGTGTAAGACGTGTATTTTTCTATTGTCTATTGTCAAACCACAATTTATGAAAGATGTTTATATTTTATTAATAGGATTAAGTAGGAATAATTAATATTTGTCATTTTGGAAATAATTGTGGTAGCAGGGAATGTCTGCAACAAAGTATTGTTGGCGGGAGACACCGCACATTGATATAATTTTAAAAAGGGCGGAAGAGACCGCGTACGGATACATTTTAAGAAAAGAGCGGGAAAGACCGCGCATTGATACATTTTGAAATGGTAGCAGGGATTGTTTGCATCAGAAAGCATTGTTGGCGGGAGAGACCGCACTTTAGCGTTCTTAGGAAGTCAGTAGTAAGCGAGATGTGAAGCGAGTCGGTAGCAGGTCTGAAGCGAGAGGTTGAGAGGAGCGGTGTGCCTGCCAACCACCAGCTATGATTTACAAGAGATTAAAAACGGATGTACAGAAACATCAGCTAACTATTATCATAAGAGGGACTAGTATTATTGAATTATTTTTTTGAGTAACTCAAGACTACTGAAGGTATGTTTGCGCATTGCTAGTTGTAAGATTATTGTAAAAAGTAAGTCCCATTTGAACGTTTGTAAAATCATTTCATTACCAACAGTAAATATTTGAAGAATCGTTTTCAGAATATAATTAATTTTTGCCAGCAACATTGTGTTACTGATTATAATCCACCCCAAAAATCATCAACGTAAAACTTTGCAAAATTTCATTGTTGTCAAGAAACAGTTTAACTATGAATTACGTAACTTCAGTCAAATTAATGAAAGAATAACGTCAGCTTTGCTATTAAAGAATGTCAGCTTATTATGACAGCCCACCAGCAGCTAATTGAGTATAGTAAGAGTAAGTATATTCATGTCACAGTTCGATATAGCAGTCAGATGACGATCCAGTAACAGTAAAAAAGGTAAGTAACAGTTTTGGGATATTGCAGGTAACGACTGAGGGCTACGACGACGATACATTCTATGTTTCGTCGAAATAATCAGCAAATCACTTTTAATAAGCAGCATTTAAATTTGTATGCGAAGATTTGCACTTATTATTATTGAGAAAGAGAATTAATTTCAAAGGGGAGATTTCATTTGTTATTATAAAGGAAGAGATAGAAATCCTAAGGGAAGTTTTCATAGGTTATTGTAGAAGGGAAAGTTGCGTAACAAAAGAAACATTTTCACGTAAGATAGATCCACACAATTATAGACCTATATCGTTGACGTCAATCTGTTGCAGAATTACGGAACATGTTTTATGCTCAAGAATGATGACTTTTTGGGAAATGAATACCTCCTCTATAAAAATCAACATGGATTCCCCAAACAGAGATCCTGCGAAAGTCAGCTCGCTCTGTTCCTCCATGAGATCCACAGCACAGTAGACAACGGTGCTCAGGTTGACGCCGTGTTCCTCGATTTCAGTAAGGCATTTGACACCGTCCCACATTGCTGTTTAATGAAAAAAAATACGAACTTACGGAGTATCGGAGTGGACCAGCGGTTGGATTCAAGACTTTCTTGCAGATAAAACTCAACACGTCGCTCTTAACGGAACTAAATCGATAGATGTTAAGGTAATAACCGGAGTACCACCAGGAAGTGTGATATGACAGTTGCTGTTTACAATATATATAAATGATCTAGTAGAAAGCGTCGGATGCTCTTTAAGGCTATTCGCAAATGATGCAGTTGTCTGTACCAAAGTAGCAACGCCACAAAATTGTAAGAATTTGCAGAACCACCTGCATAGAACTGATGAATGGTGCAGACTCTGGCAGTTCACCCTGAACGTAAATAAATGTAACATATTGCGCATACTGAGAAAAAGAAACGAACTACTGTACAGCTACACTATTGATGAGAAACAGCTGGAGACAGCGTGTGCCGTACAGTATCTAGAGCGATCTTAAGTGGAATCGGAATATAGAACAGAAAAGCACACACCAGACTCAGATTCATCGGAAGAATCTTAAGGAAATATAACTCATCCACGAAACAAGTGCCTTAGAAGGCGCTTGTTCGCCCAATTCTTGAGTATTGTTCATCCATCTGGGATCCCTGTCAGATACGACTGATAGAAGAGATAGAGAAGACCCAACGAAGAGCGGCGCGTTTCGTCACGGGATCATTTAGCTGGCGACAAATCTTTACGAAGATGCTAAACAAACGCCACTGGCAGACATTACAAGAGAGACGTTGTACTTCACGGAGAGATTAACTATTGAAATTTCGGGACAGCAGTTTTCAGGAGGAGTCGGACAACGTATTACTTTACTTCCGCCCCACATACATCTCGTGTATTGACCACGAGGAGAAAATTCGTGAAATTAGAGCCAATACAGAGGCTTATCGACAATCATTCTTCCCACTCACTATTCGCGAGTGAAACACAGTTAGAGGGATCAGGTAGTGGTACAGAAAGTACCCTCCACCACACACCATTAGGTGGCTTGCGGAGTATGATGCACATGTAGATGGATACAGATGGGTTTTGTGCGTGCTACGTAAAGGTTCGCACGTTAAAACTGTTTCAATGTCATACAATGAAGAGCCAAACAAACTGGTACACCTGCCAAATATCGTGTAGGGCTCCCGCGAGCACGCAGAAGTGCCTCAACATGACAAGGAAAAGACGCGACTAATGTCTGAAGTAGTACTGGAGGAAACTGACACCGTGAATCCTGCAGTGCTCTCCATAAATCCGTAGGAGTGCGAGGGGGTGGAGATCTCTTCTGGACAACACCTTGCAAGGCATCCCATAAATGCTCAATAATGTCCATATCTGGGGAGTTTGGTGGCCACTGGAAGTTTTTAAACTCAGAAGATTGTTTCTGGAGCCACTCTGAAGCAATTATGGACGTCTGGCGCGTCGCATCATCTTGCTGGAATTGCCCAAGTCTGTCGGAATGCATAATGGACATGCATGGATGCATGTGATCAGGGAGGATGCTTACGTACGTGTCACCTATCAGAGTCGTATCTAGACGTATCAGGGGTCCCATATCACTCAGACTACACACATCCCACACCATTACAGAGCCTCCACGAACTTAAAAGTCCCCTGCTGACATGCAGGGTCCATGGATTCATGAGGATGTCTCCATACCCGTACACATCCATCAGCTCGATACAATTTGAAACGAGACTCGTCCGACCTGCCAACTAGGTTTCCAGTCATCAACAGTCCAATGTCGGTGTTGACGGGCCCAGGCGACACGTAAAGCTTTGTGTTGTGCAATCATCAAGGGTGTACGTGTGGGCCTTCGGCTCCGAAAGCTCGTATCGATGATGTTTCGTTGAATGGTTCGCACGCTGACACTTATTGATGGGCCAGCATTGAAAGCCGTAGTAATTCGCGGAAGTGTTGCACTTCTATCACGTTGAACGATTTTCTTCAGTCGACGTTGGTCCCGTTTTTGCAGGCTCTTTTTCCGGCCGCAACGATGTCGGGGATTTGATGTTTTACCGGATTCCTGATATTCACGGAACACTCGTGAAATGGTCGTGCTGGAAAATCCCCACTTCATCGCTACCTCGGAGATACTGTGTTGCATTTCTCGTGCGCCGACTATAACACCACGTTCAAAGTCACTTAAATCTTGATAACCTGCCGTAGTAGCAGCTATAACCGATCTAACAACTGCGCCGTATTCTGCCTGTTTAGATATCTCTGTATTTGAATATGTATGCCTAGGTCCGCCCCGTTAGCTGAGTGGTCAGCATGACGGATTGCCGTCCTCTGGGTCCGGGTTCGATTCACGGCTGGGTCGGAGATTTTCTCTGTCCAGCGGCTGTGTGTTGTGTTGTCTTCATCATTATTTCACCCCATCCGGCGCGCAAGTAGCTCAATGTGGCGCCGAATGTAATAAGACCTGCACCAAGGCGGTCGGACCTGCTCCACAAGGGGCCTCCCGGCCAATGAGGCCAAACGCTCATTTCCATTTTTTCATTACGCATGCCTATAACAGTTTCTTTGGCACTTCAGTGTAAAGCATTTGTTAGATAGTGTGTCTCATAAGACAAACATGGTGTGAATATCTTAATTAGTTTGAATGCTGTAACACATTACATATGTATCGTACCTTTTGAGACACTGCCCATAATGGTAATTCACGAAATAAGAAGTATTAGTTCAGTCCATAAACGTGAAGGCGATTCTAGCCAACAAGGGACCGAATATATTGTAAGCGGCCAACATAGCTCGGAATACTGACTGATTTATTCCGTTGTTAGATCACAATCGCCGCACGAGGTAAAACATAGCTTCAGATTTCTTGTCGAGGCGAATGGACTGCGACGTCATAAATTGGTGCCGCACGAAGTATACCAGTTAGTGCACGCTGGATCTCGGCCACGTACATGTCACAAATAAAAAGAAACAAAACTCTCTGTAGTTTAGACTAAACAAAAACATTATTATAATAAACTTATTACGAGGCGTATTTGGAAAATAAGGCCCGATTTGGCGTGAAATGGAAACCACTGTGAAAATCAGATGGAACTTATCACAGATGTGTTGGGCAGTGTCTTTAATGTGCCTGCCGATCGCTTCACGTCGCTAATTTCAGTTCAGAGCGCAAAGCGTTCCCATAGAAATTCCTAAAACAACAGTGTCTCCCACCAAGTATGTAGATATAGTGAGAGATCTCGCCTGAAGCTATGCAGCACACATAACATAAATGTCATGGGTTTTTTTCTTCAAGATAATTCTCAGCCGCATTCTGCAGGGGCAATGAAGACCCTTCTGCAGCGTTTTCGATGGGAAGCCTTTGATCACCCATAATATAGCCCTTAGTTGGCTACCTCCGATGATCATCTCTGCTCACATGAACCGCTGGCTACCAAGACAACATTTTGGCACAAACAACAGAAGGCGACGAGGGCACTGGAAGCTTTGTACAAGCTACGACAAATGTCTAAGTCGGAGCGGCGACTATTTAGAGAGGTAGCTGGAAGGTGCGGCCAACTATTGCGAATAAAAATTTTTTGATTTTCACTGTTGTTTCGGATTAGCGTAGTTTAATTGCATAAAGTACCACACACCGTCTAGACGGCTCTGAGCACTATGGGACTTAACATCTGAGGTCATCAGTCCCCTAGAACTTAGAACTATTTAAACCTAACTAACCTAAGGACATCACACCCATCCATGCCCAAGGCAGGATTCGAACCTGCGACCGTAGCGGTCGCGCGGTTCCAGACTGAAGCGCCTAGAACCGCTCGGTCACAACGGCCGGCCCTACGGGTTTCACGTAACGACTGAGAGCAACGGCGTTTGCCTAAAGTTATCAGCGCTAACAGACAAGCACCAAGGCATGAAAAAACCCAGTAATTAATGTGGGACGTACTACGAGCGTATCCATTAGGACAGTACTGCGAAATTTGCCATTAATGGTCTGCGGCAGCAGACGACCGAAGCTCTCGCATTTGCTAATAGCGCAATATCGGCTGCAGCGCTTCCCCTGGGCTCGTAACCTTATCAGCTGAACCCTAGGCGACTGTAAACCCTTGGCCTGGTCGGATGAGCCATGATTTTAGTTGGTAAGACCTGAGGGTATGGTTCCAGTGTGGCGCAGACCACATGAAGCCATGGACGCAAGTTGTCAACAAGGTACTGTGCAAGCTGATAATGGTTCCGTAATGGGGTTGGCTGTGTTTACACGGAATGGACTGGTTCCTTTATTCCAACCGAACCGGTAATTGCCTGGAAATGGCTACGTACGGCTACTTGGAGACCATATGCAGCAGTTCATGGACTTCATGTTCCCAAACCACGACGGAACTTTTATGGTTGACAATGCGCCCTGTCACCGCGCCAGAATTGTTCGCGATTGGTTTGAAGAACATTCTGGAGAATTTCAGGGAGTGACTTTGTCACCCAGATCACCCGACATGAAGTCATCTAACATGGAGACGTACTCGAGGAGTCAGTTCAAGGACGAGATACTGCACCGGCAACACTTTTTTTCAGATATGGACGGCCAAAGAGACAAAATGGTTCAATATTTCTGCAGGGGACTTCCAAAGACTGGTTGAGTCCAAGTCGCGTCGAGTTGCTGCACTGCGCCAGGTAAATGGAGGTTCGACACGATAATAGGAGATATCTAATGACTTTTGTCACACCAATTTTGGGTTTTAGTTAAATATGTAAATGACTAGTTTTTTAAGAAATTAATAATTCTTTATGTAACTGTGGTAATTACACGGTATTTGTACCACGAATTATATGTTTTCATATATTATTGCTATTACTAAAATTTTAGTACGAGGGCGTGGTGAAAAATAATGTGCCTCCGAAACTTTTAGTCTGTTGTCAATATCTGATGAAGTATTACATCTCATGCATATCACTCGGTCAACTTTCCCGATTCACTGATGCGAGCTATAACCCTCCGCCGTTAGAGGGCCCGAATAATAACGTGTTAACATGGCTGTGTGGAATGTAATTACGTCGGTGAGTGAAAAACAGCGTGCTCCATTAGTGTTCGTAAATTCAGAAGAGTTTTTCCATATATGGAGCACCCGTCCTTCAGCATGATCAGTCGTTGGGAGAAATATATTCGTCTCCACGTGACTACGTTGAGTAATATATATGTAGACATGAAGAATAAGGATGTAGAATGTTAATAAAGTTTGTTTTATTTAAAAAAGATTCAAGAATTTTCACATAAAAAATACGGAGGCATTCCTTTTCAGCGCTTCCTCGTAATTCATATGGTACCGGATCTCACGATAAGAACCCAGCTGAAAGTATGGTTTCTGTAAGTTATACGCTGAACGTAAAACTGCAAATTTTTGTGGTTATTGCTAAAGATTGTGCATATATAAGATCGTTTACTATCCAGTAAAGGTCCTGTTGTATATTATGAATGTAAATGAGAGGAAATACACGTTGTAAAATATTTCAAAGCTATCGAAGAGTGTCACAAACCTATTTAGACGCCGGTGGTCGTCGTGCACGGTGAACTGGATATGTTACTGCTATTTTCAGCTGATTTTGTTGGTAACTCTTATCTTCTTGAAGAACATGCTATTTGCATCACCTCGCACTGAGAACGATGAAGTGCACTGAAGTATGACGTACGAATATCGTTCAAGAATTCAACGTAGATTCATGTGAAAATCTAGCCGTCACAACTTAAAATGCGTAACTGATGAAGAGAATTTTTATGTCTTTAATTAGGCTGGCCAAAGTAGGTCATTAATCGATCTTTGAATCGATGTGTAATAGATGTGATTAGAAATATAAATGCAGTTGGCAAAAATGCCTTCAGTTTACGTGCACTAATGAATATTTAAATAAAGTTATAACCCATTCTACTTTTGTTCTGAAGGTAAATACGAAAATTGTAGAGAAATTATTTTACAGAAATACGACATTCTTCTATTATGTGATAAAATTAGTTTAACTAAAGTGTGTATTACATCCCCTTGCACTGACGAAGTCGTTAGTGTGTCTTCGTATATCTGACTTGGTTTAAATTTGAAAATGTAGTCGTAACGTAAAAGAATGTTATGGTATCGATCTCTTCGTTAATGGTAAAAATAAGGTGTTCTAAGGGTTTGTTTCATTATAAAGTGCTAAACTAATGTATGTCTGCAACTTCTTCTTTGATGAGAATCGGTCCTAGGTGATATGCAGCCAGTTTACCCCAGTGATGTTCCATAGGTCTCTGTCCTATCTTTCTGATGGTCTTCATCGTGGTGGCGTTAAAATGAACCCAACTATGTTTTTTATAAGTGGTTTTTATGAAAGCTTTATTCTGTAAGCAAAAGTAATTCAGCAAGATTTACAAACAACTGTTAGTTCACACTGCAGCTGCCACGCAGATCGATCGGCAAGTAGGTAGCAACTCCCTTTTGAACAACAATCTATTTTTATCCATGCTCTTTTTCTGCTGTGTTCGATATTTTTCAAATATTACGGAGCACTTTATGCACAATGTCAGTACATTCTGTAATTTAAACTACATACGAATAGATGGACTTGAACACCTTTATAATGTACTCCAGTGAGAGCTGTGTTATAATTGTAAATAGCGGCGTCAACGTGAACTGAAATACTGTTACTTAGTGAGACTGTATGGAATGGGGGGACTGAAAAACTTTTAATGTCCACATAGCTATCATTGCTTCAGACAGCAATGTGTCAACACAAGCCACCAACCACAGGGCGTAAACATTTCGACATGGTTAGCTGATCACCAAGATTGCCACATCGACACTCCTATGTGAGAGGTCGAGCGAGGTCAAAAGTGTGAGACAAGCGCACACCAAACTGTCTTCACTACTCTGGTAACACTAAGTAAGGCGCACTAGAGAGGCCGCAACAATGCCTATGGGGGACCTGACGGAGCAGCTACGGTAACGAAACAAAGCCAGCCACAAGACGTAAACGTTAAGAAAATATAGCACAACTGGTGACGATTGACCACTCATAATAAACTGGACCGATTCGGTTGCACACAAAACCTCTCCTGAGTTCAATTTAAATGCCCCAGCCAGCTAGCTTAGAGACAGTTGATCAGTAGGCTCGATGGCGTCCATGTCGATTCCACTCGATTCTCTGGTTATTGTAATCTTTTGAAAATTGTTCCATTAGTATCACACTGGGCCAGTCATACTCTCGCTGCCTGGCGTAATGACAGCAAGTCCATAATCACAGGACACTGACGCCGAAGCGACGGAAGGTGCCAGTCGTGGTAGTCCAAGGGTCTACCAAAACCTTTCCGGTTCAGGGAAAGAGCTGCTCTGTTAACTCAGCATCCTATGGATCAGAGGGCCTACCAAACGGGCGGGTCAAACAAACAAACACCGTCCGAGCAGGCCCTAAGGCCCAATGATACCACCGAACGCCGTGCGATCGTCATCCATATGGCGTCACCAGATATGGAGGGAAAAGTGCGGATCACAAACCTCTCCCAGCCGTCGTCAGTTTTTGTGATCGACGCCGCTACTTCTCAACAAGTGGTTCTTCAATTGGGCTCACAAGGGCTGAGTGCACCCTGCTTGCCAACAGCACTTGGCAGACCCGGATGGTGACCCATCCAAGTGCTAGCCGTGCCAGTCTGCGCTTAACTTCGGTGGTCCGACGGGAAGCGGTGTTACCGAGGTGGCAAGGGCGTTGGCATGAACCGGCGGACCAGGAGCAGCGTAAATCATGGCGTCAGACGTCACGGCACCCGTCTCCCTGCTCATCTGATGGGGCAATGCCGGCAGGGATCAGAGCACTCTCAGGGTGGCGTGTGAATGAATCTCACACGCATCGCGGTCACACCTCCTTCCCAGCGGGTCTGCCGCATGGGAAGCACCTGCGGATCAGTGTGTGAACAACCCGCCACACCATGAGCAGTCGATCTGTGCTATGGGCTGACATCGTGACCTCCAGGCAGCCTTGAGTATGGCACTGAAGACAGCAGAGTCCACTACGTCTTATGCAGCAACCAGCAGAACTGAGGGAACAACTGTGAGATGTATTTTGACCAATAAAATGAGTAATAACTAATCTTGTCCAATTGTCGTCAAACGAATCCCCACAGTCCCTTAGGACATATATCACCACTAAATAGTAGGAGTTTCCAGCCAGGGAGTGGGTGACTCCTACAAATTGGATGGCAAAAGTGTTCGAGCCAGCACCGATATATACTGGAAAGCTAGCAGTGTTGGACAAGCCTAAGGGGGTTGTCAACCCCGGAAGTGGTTCCAATGAGGTGTACCAATGGAAGTTTATCAGAAACCAACGTCTGCAACAGTCACAAAGGGTAAGAGAGAGAAAAATTTTAGACACTGGAAAGGAACTTTTAGAACGCCAAGTGAGCCAGTGGATTTGTCTCAGTTTAAGGGAAATGTTCGTGAAGAGTATCTTGTTCCGACACATTTTAGGACCTGCAATTTAACAGGCGACAGTGCAACACTTAGACTGGGGTATGTAATTAAATTATATGGTGAGCATGTATATCTGTAAGAACCACACAGAAATAGGTCTCTAGGCAACGGGGGTGGTGTATAAGCGAAAAAGGCCGTCACTTTACAACGTGATCGACCAAACTGCGGAACTCAGGACGAACATGTGAGACAATTCGCAGAAATATTGAACGAGGTATACTTTAGGAGATTCGAATAAGGTCAACCGTCAGCGGTATATTGCTATGAAGACAATGAAAATCGCCGGCCGTGGTGGCCAAGCGGTTAAAGGCGCTACAGTCTGAAACCGCGCGGCCGCTACGGTCGCAGGTTCGAATCCTGCCTCGGGCATGGATGTGTGTGATGTCCTTAGGTTAGTTAGGTTTACGTAGTTCTAAGTTCTAGGGGACTGATGACCTTAGAAGTTAAGTCCCATAGTGCTCAGAGCCATTTGAACAATGAAAATCTGTGCTCGACCGGGGCTCGAAATCGGATTTCCCGCTTATCGCCAACGGTGACTTACCGTAGGCTACCCGAGCACGCTTCAAGCCCACACCCAAACTTCCATATTTTTGTATGTTCTTCTTTTTGATTGAAAGTTCAAGGGACTACGGACGTTCACTTAAGTAGTAAAATTGAACACGTGCAGACGTCCTTTTGATGTTACTCATTATGTAGCTAGCGGTTTCGTTGGTTCGGTACACCATGTTCAGGTCTTAATCGACGCTGAAGGGGTGACCTCCAACAGTATTCACGATCTCATGAGTGGCTAACGTCTATGAACTGATTCTACATCTACACCTACATCTACATTTATACTCCGCAAGCCACCCAACGGTGTTTGGCGGAGGGCACTTTACGTGCCACTGTAATTACCCACCTTTCCTGTTCCAGTCGCGTTTGGTTCGCGGGAAGAACGGCTGCCGGAAAGCCTCCGTGCGCGCTCTAATCTCTCTAATTTTACATTCGTGATCTCCTCGGGAGGTATAAGTAGGGAGAAGCAATATATTCGATACCTCATCCAGAAACGCACCCTCACGAAACCTGGACAGCAAGCTACACCGCGATGCAGAACGCCTCTCTTGCAGAGTCTGCCACTTGAGTTTGCTAAACATCTCCGTAACGCTATCACGCTTACCAAATAACCCTGTGACGAAACGCGCCGCTCTTCTTTGGATCTTCTCTATCTCCTCTATCAACCCGACCTGGTACGGATCCCACACTGATGAGCAATACTCAAGTATAGGTCGAACGAGTGTTTTGTAAGCCACCTCCTTTGTTGATGGGCTAAATTTTCTAAGGACTCTCCCAATGAATCTCAACCTGGCACCCGCCTTACCAACAATTAATTTTGTATGATCATTCTACTTCAAATTGTTTCGTACGCATACTCCCAGATATTTTACAGAAGTAACTGCTACCAGTGTTTGTTCTGCTATCATATAATCATACAATAAAGGATCCTTCTTTCTATGTATTCGCAATACATTACATTTGTCTATGTTAAGGGTAAGTTGCCACTCCCTGCACCAAGTGCCTATCCACTGCAGATCTTCCTGTATTACGCTGCAATTTTCTAATGCTGCAACTTCTCTGTATACTACAGCATCATCCGCGAAAAGCCGCATGGAACTTCCGACACTATCTACCAGGTCATTTACATATATTGTGTTTCCGTAGACAGTAACAGCGATGTTTTGTCTGCAGCCATCAACTAATGTTGACCCTATTATGCAGTTCACCCCCTCACTTAAGACCTGTAGATTGTATACTGAATCCACGAAACTGATAGCTGTATAAGAAATAACATCGAAAGAACGGCTACAGGTGTTCCATTTTACTATTAACTTCCATATATCGTCAACCGTGTGTCTAGAGCTTGCCCTCGTACATCTGTGCGATGTCCGAAGGAACATTGCATCATACTTCTGAACATTACAGGCATTGCAATATTGTATTGAAAGAAGTCTAGGAACGAGTAAAACGTGGCAATACGATAACCTTGAAGCTTCAAAAATGCATTGGATAAGTTTTATGTTACCTCAGTGCAGTGGGTCTTACTAGCAAATCCTTACATCCCGAAGGGTAAAACTAAGAAATTCTTGACAAAGTTTCAAGGAGCATATCAGGTAGTGGAGATGACTTTTCGTGGACTGGCCACAAGGCCTGCCACCAGTCTCTGCTGCTGCGTGGTCCATCTCAGTAACAAAGGGAGACGCATTAAGGAAATTAAATCAATACCTTTGACATCAGATTCGTTTAATTCGCTTCTCGAGTTGATAAAATTTTTTCTTCAAAAGTCGTCATAATTAATCTTTAGACGGAAATATGTAAATATGGACACTCCTCACTAAGAGGGTATGGGAACTGCTGCTGTCTGGCGGCCAGGGCTGTAAACGATGCCTGTTGTTGATAATATATAGCAGTGAACAGCTGGAAACATTGTTCCAAGCAGTGCGGTTACAGCGTCAGCTTTTGTACGAATGTTTCTTCTGAACTGCAAACGTTTGTCAGGTATGTGGAATATTTTTTATGCCATTTTGACATCCGTAAAAACAGAAACCTTAACTACTTTTACAAGCACGTTTGTAGTTACATACGCATTTAGGTTAGATTTGATAGTCGCCATGTTGCTTGAGTGTGGTTGGTGTAAACCTGAGTCCGTGGGGTCTGTGTGAATGTGGTCCGCCATGTAAATGGAGCGACCACAACGACACAATTTTTTTCTCTTAAACAACATAGAATATTTACATAATTTTTATTAGTTACGGCTAGTCGGATTTTGTTTAAATATGATATTTACAACTCCCACATAAACAAAAGAATAGATTTTTTTTCAAATTGCGCTAATAGTGCGTTTCTTGGCTCTTTCAGAATGCCGGGAATGTAGAAGCATTATGAACGCAAGAACCAGAAGAGTCAGTGAGATAAATCTCATATGGTACGTGCCACAGCAACTGTGAAAGCAAAGGAGACTTCCATCATAGGTGCTACAACAACGTTCGGAGTGCCTCGTACCACTTTACAAAGATTTCTTAAACTCCATAAAAAATCCCTGAGCAAGCAAATGAGGAGACAATGCTTGTAAGGAAACCGTTTTTAATTGCAGAGCTTGAAAAGCAGCTAGTTTCTTACCTCCTAGAGATGGAGCAAAAATTCTTTGGGTCTACTTTGGAGAATCTGAGAAGAATGGATTTTTTACTTACCCAGAAAAATAACGTGACGATCCCTTTCAAGCGAGGAGAAGCAGGACGAGCTTTGGCCGACCGTTTTCTTGAGAGTCATAACGATCAGTTGTCAATTCGCAAACACTGTATATCATCATGTGCTAGAACCTTAGGCTTCACCAGAGAGAATGTAATGGCTTTCTTTCATCTAGTGTCAGATGCTTTCAGCAAATACTCATATCAAACAGACCGAGTGCATAACGTGGAGGAGACAGACCTGTCCACTGTCCAGAGCAGTGTTAGGAATGAAAGGGAAAAAAAGTGCGCTCTAGCATCGGCAGAAAAAGAGGCTAGAATCACAATTCACGCATGTATAAGACTTCGCGACATCATGTCCTACCAATGATAATATTCCCTAGAACCAACAAGTCCCATGCTCTAATGAGAGGTTGCTCTGCTGGTGCAGTTGATAGAGGCCATCCTTCTTGACGGGTTAAAAACAATTTGTTCACAGAATGGTTAAAAAAATGGCTCTGAGCACAATGGGACTTAATATCTGAGGTCATCAGTCCCCTAGAACTTAGAACTACTTAAACCTAACTAACCTAAGGAAATCACACACATCCATGCCCAAGGCAGGATTCGAACCTGCGACCTTAGTAGTCGCGCGGCTCCAGACTGAAGCCCCTAGAACCGCTCGGCCACCGTGGCCGGCCAGAATGCTTCCTTCACTTCATTGACAAAATTTGCTCTACTGAATGAAAACCAGTTTTGATGATCTTAGATGCTCTTTATAGCCACGTTCGAAATTCAGATGTGAGCGCCACTTGACAGTCACTTCACTTCATCCTCATTCCACTCACAACTGCATCCTACAGGTAAGACGTTCATGGGTCCTCTGAAAATATACTACAGCGAGACAGTGAGTGCATGGTTGCATCAGAATGGGCGTCCTCTCTTGACGTTATGGAGGTTTATGGGCAAGCCTACCTTCGTACCCAATCGGATAAGATACCAATGAACGGGTTCAAAGTAACTGGGTTACTCCATATGAACCGATACATCTTCACCAGCGCTGACATCTTCACAAGCGCTGTCTGTTGAGTTGGTTGCAGGAAAAACTTGTTTCACAGTAGAAAAAAGGCCTGATATTCCTGAATCACGTGCTCATCTACTTGCAGTCTCTGGACCATCGACACCGTCTGCCTCTCTCTCGAGTTATACTGATTTACAGTCACATGGAGTTTTAGCTACGCCAGTTGATGAGGCCACTGAAACGCCGCGAAGTTCTCCGAGGACTTCAACAAATGGCAGTTTCACCATTCGACATATCGCCTGTAAGCAACATTAAGAAGAGAACCATCACTAGGGAACGCAAAGTAGCAACCGCCTGCCTAATCGCTGGAAAGGCACACAAAGATCAGTTGACCAAGTCGCTTGACGGAAGTGCTGTCAAGAAGAGGTCTATGAGTTACTCCGGATTTATAGGCTGCCCTGCAGGCAGGGGTGGAAAGAGTTTCAGTAAAAGAAAATGCATTCCACGAAACGATGTGATTCATCATCAGACTATCGCGATCCTCCTCTTTTGGATGGTGTAGGGATCTGACTATGAACGATGGGGATACGCCACACTCAAGCGATGCAACTTTCTACACTCCAGAGAGTAGGTTAAATGTGCAAAATATGGGGATACGTAGACTGTCCCGGCTCTGAAGCCGCTACATATCTTAGTTGTTTGCTTAAATACTTTTATAT